>NW_027494041.1:0-332532 GCF_021521415.1 Bidens hawaiensis
GTTCATCCAATATCATTCGTATTTGGCGTGCATTCCCACACGTGTTGATTATAGATGCCACGTACAAACAAACAGCTATAATATGCCTTTTGTTCAGATTGTTGGTGTAACTTCGACCAACAAGACATTTTCCATAGCTTTTGCCTTCATGCAAAATGAAAAGATAGAAAGCTATACATGGGTCTTAAACTGTCTAAAGTAACATTAGACAAGTGTATGCACCCACGTGTTATACTTACAGACAGGAGTTGGCTTTAGTGAATGCATGCAAAGAAGTTTTCCCGAATGCTACTCAATTACTTTGTAGATGGCACATTAGTCGCACATATTCAAGAACTGTAGGCAATCTATCAGGTCAGCACGTGATTGGGACAACTTTCTAAAATTATGGGAGTTACTAGAAGATTCTACAACTTTGGTTTCTTACACAGACAATTACAAGCAACTTCAGTCATTCTTGATAAAATATCCACGTATGTTTTCTACGCCCCGATATATTTTTTTCTTTTTATATATCTCTTATAAGTTTAATTACTTTTTCAGGTGTTTTAAAATATGTAAATGAAAATTGGTTGAACAAATACAAGGAGATTTTTGTGTCTGTCTGGATTGATCAACATCTCAATTTTGGAAATAACACAACCATAGAGTAGAAAGCCAGCATGCAGTATTGAAAAAATATTTGAAATCTTCAAATGTTGTTTGGATAAATTTGTGGGTTGTATTAATCGTCTCGCGCAGTCGCAACATACATCAATCAAAGAAAGTTTTGAGAAAAGCAGAGTTGTTCGCATACATCAACACAATATACGATGTTTTAAACTATTGCGCGGTTTTGTTTCAAATGAAGCTCTCGATATAATTCTTGCGGACCATGAAAGCTGGAAGAATCTTCAAGTAGACTCTTCAAATTGTGGTTGTCGACTTCGCAACAGCTGTGGGTTACCATGTGCTTGCGAACTTTCAATGTATATTAGTTCAGGTAAGTATAATCTGATTGATTATTTTAATATTAGTTCAGATTTTTTTAATAATGATTCTATAAAATTGTTAATATATTACTTATTTATATTTTAACATAGGTCAATGTATTTCCTTGGATTCGATTGATATCTTTTGGAGGAAGCTAGATTTTGTACCTTCAACAACTGTCCAAGATGACGATGTTAGTTGCGAGAATGAACTAAAACATTTTAAAGAAAACTTCAACAAGCAGTCCAAAGCTGGGAAAAAAAGTTGGTTAAGAAAGCTGAAGGACATAATAGGTCTCGGTACAACAGATATTCAAGAACCTCAAATTCAGAAAAATACTCGTGGAAGACCAAATTTGAAGAAATCACAACAAAAAAGACGTGTCGGTCAAGGTACAACTGATATTCAGGAACCTCGAGTTCAGAAAAATACTCGTGGACGGCCAAGCTTGAAAAAATCACAACAGAAAAGGCGTGCTGAATTTTGTTCAGCCAGATATAGTTGCTCAAATGTGCCCAATTTTGTTGATCCGATTAAGGAGCCAGCCAGACATAGTTCATTCGAATTTGACTGAACAGTGAACCGTTGATAGACTTGAATGAAGTCCCAGGTGAATGTTTTGAGCGTTCATACATGATAGACTTAAATGTAAACCACAGTTGAATGATTCCAATATAATGAGGCTATTCAAAAGTATTTCATCCATATATACAAATATACAGAATGTTAAAGGCGATGGAAACTGTGGATTTCGAGCAATAGCTGTTTGCCTCAGACTTGATGAAGAAAAATCTTATGAGTACATTCGACAGCAAATGAGAGAAGAGTTACAAAATCGATACGATATTTATAAAGATATGTTTGTCAGGGATGTAAATGCATTGTATCATGACTTGTGTTTTTTTGGGTCACCTTGTCCAGAAGAACACTGGATGAAAATGCCTGAGGCAGGTGTTCTGATTGCCAATAGGTTTGGTGTTATCATCCATTCTTTAAGCATGTCAGGCAGTACCACTATTTTCCTATTTTGGAGTGGTCCAGAAGAAAGTCAACATCACAGAGCTCTTACAATTGCTTTAGTATTTGGTGAGACCCATTATGTCATGGTAGAGTTACAAGGAGAATCCCCAATGCCTGTTATCACGCCTTATTGGAATCTTAACAATATTAGCCGGTCTGCAGTTAGGTGGGAAACAATGTATAAGTCGCGTCTAGAACTGTACAGCCACTTTATCGTCCTGAAAGTGGGTTGTGGATTTAAGTGATTAATTATTTTAGTGTTTTTACATTCATAATGAACTTGTATTTTCGTATTTATATATTTGAGTACTTTTTAGAAGACTAGCAATATTCATAATTGTATAATAAAATATTAATATACTATTATTAATACTAGTATTGCCAAAAACTAATACAATAGTCTTTAAAAAAACCTAATTAAAAAATAGATATTAGTAGTTTAAATAATTATTATGTAATGATTAGTAGTTATATTTAAATAAAATAGAATAAAAATGATGATTGATATGATTAGTAGTTGATTGAATGATTAGTAGTAGATTAATAGGGTTGACTTGGTATACCAAATAAAAACTTTTGGTATATTTAAAGCCCCCCATTTAAAATACAACGTTAGCATTCATGTACAATATAAAAATATTAGAGCGTTGATGACTACCATGAGAATATATAAGCCAAACCTAACAACATCAAACTAATAATGACCCGATGATGACTAGTTTACTATTTCGATCTTATCTATTATCTAGACAAACGAAAACATATTTCAACTTCGGAACAATGAAGATTCGTATGATACACATACGTACCAATATATATTTTTGTTTGAACAATAGGATTATATAACTAACCAAAAACTAGCAAGAAGCTAAACAATATAAAAAAAAGTTCATCAAAACATAGCCAAATCACATCTCATCGTTTCGGGCGGATGGGCGTGGTGGACTCCCCGTCACGCGTGATGAGGTATCCCACACCGCCGCCGCTCCCATGGTCACGCGAAAAAAGGAAGTTTTCGTGATGGCCATCACGCTTGGTGGGGGTGTTTTCCAAGAAGAAATAGTCCGGGGGGGGGGGGGTAATGTAGCCGTTGGAATTGAAAAAAAAAACATTAAAACCAAACACAATAAAAACATTATAAATATATCTTCAAAACATACACAAATCCAACTCAAAATCTTCTATTACACACACCATTTTTAACATATCAAATGGAGGGTTCTAAGAAACGTGGGTCGGGTTCAAAGAAACCCCAAACCCGACCAAAGGTTCGACAAAATCTAGGCGAACCGACGAGATTTTGCTTACAAGACGAACCCGACACAAACCAACCTTCCGAACAACAACCTTATTATCCCCAACCTTTTCAACCGTCCCAAAACCAACAACAACCTTCCCAACAACAACGTTATTATCAACCGTATCAAAACCAACCTTTTATACCCCCTTTTTCTACCCAAAATTACCCAAATAATGTTTTTCAAACTTTTGGATCTCAACCGTCTCAACCTTATCAAATGTTTGGCTCTCAACCGTCTCAAATGTCCGTCGATCCCCTAGACAATAACGATGTTATACATCAATTTGCAAGTGTTTTTCGTCACGATGTGCAAACTTTGGATGAAGATGAATCCGAGGATGAGGAGCCGCAACAAAGAGGTGCTCGGCGTTGGTTGGCCGATGAGGAGGTCGCCTTGACTAAGGCTTATTTACATTGCTTCGAATCAAAAAAACGCTCAAACCAACAAAAAAAGACGCGTTATGGAAACGTATTAAAGAACATTTCTCGCAACTTCCCGGCGCAACCGAACGAAACAAGGATCTAATGATTGGCAAGTGGGGAGATTTGAATCGAAAAATGTCAAAATTTAACGCTTGTTACGTCCAAGAGGTAACTATTTTAGTTTATTTATTTTATAATCTAGTACTTTATTTTTACAATTTGTTATAAATATATTTTTTCTAAATGTTTTGTAGACCCGAACTCCACAAAGCGGAGCGAGCGAGGCGACTATGATAACGAACGCTTTGCGCGAATATGTCTCAGTTTACAAAGTTAAGGATTTTCCCCACTTGGATGCGTGGCAGATTGCGAGACGTCACGCGAAGTGGGTACCGATTCCGTTGGTCGATTTGAAGGGACAAACGGCTCCAAGGAAGAAAGGATATTGTTCAAAAAGATCAAAAACTTCCGAGTCCGGGGACTACACGACGTCTACCGGCGGCTTGTCATGCAACATGCCAAACATGAACTTGAACGAAGAACCCGAAGACATACCCACACCCACACGGCCGAATCGCAAGAAAAGTGGGGAACCGTCAAGACTTGGAAAGGAAGCGGTGGCCGAAAACTTCGCCGAATACAAGTCGGCTAGGATGGGGGAAATGGCCGAGAAGAAGGAGTTTAGGAAAGAGGCTCATATTTTAAAAATGAAGCGTGAGGAGGCGTATATCAACCATTTGAATGAAAAACAAAAAACCGCCGATCTACAAATCCTCCTACAACCGCACGACCATCTTGATGAACCCGTTAAATCGCTCCTACTTCAACGAAAACGCGAGATATGCGACAAGTGGGGTTGGAAGGGAAGTAGGTTTTTTTTGTCGGTATTTTTAATTTAGTTGTCTTTGTTTAATGTAATCTTGTTTTATTTTTTAGTTAATGTAAAATATTGTTTTCTTTTTATTTAATTTAGTATTTATTAAAAAAAAACCATCACACACCCATCACACCACACCACCGCCCCTAGTAAAAAACCATCACATGTGATGGATTTGAGGTTGATGATGTGACACCATTTGATTGGATGGGGTGTATGATGAGTGATCACACCGCATTCACCACCCCTCCCCCTTAGAATTAGAAGTGGTCAACAATTAATGCACTTTGTATACATCTAAGTAGACAATTATGCATGTTTCTTAAACGTTTGTGGTTTGCAAAACAAAATTCAAAAGTAATACAATTATTTGTGTTTGGTGTTTAGAAATAAAACTTTAAAAGTAACCAGGTTTAAACTCATCCACCCAAATTGACATGTAGTTTAGTTTTTCACTTATAACATTTAATAATTTTTTTAATATAAAAATATAAATATATGTTTTTGTTCAATTATTTGTTTGTATTATAAGCTACACTAAATCTGAGTTTGGAAAGAATTTAATTTTAATAAGACTTATTGTATGTTAAATGTATAAAAATTGAATAACATCATATCTTTAGAGCATTGATGACATATCATGCGAATAAACAAAATCTTACGGCATCGAGCCAATAATAGTCTAGACGAGAATCACAACTCACTATCGGGAAGAGGATTGATATGAACCAAAAACAAGAATTCACCATGTATTAAATATATCATGACACATCTACGTCCAAAACATTTCTTTTTAAATATTTTATTTTATATCCAAGATTAACCTTTAACTTAAAACTCATATATTATGCATTTTATTTATTTGTGTATTTATATAAACCAGACAATATGTAAGTTAAGATACTTTCGTAACGAAATTAGTTTTTGTCTTTTGTAACAACCAACAAAAACATATAATATAAGAAACCAAGATTACAAACGGCCTAGAGACCATCAACAAAGGACACCACAAGTTCACAACCGTATACAAACACACTAGCTACACTTTGAGCCCATACCAATTATTTCACGACAAGTGTGACCCGCCCGATTTATTTTTAAACAAAAAAAAACTAAAAGTTTTAATATTCCCCATCACACTTTCCATCGTACCCGTCAAGATGTTAAACACCATATCATTATGCATCTTTCGTATACACCACAACGAAATTTGTTTATGTTGGTAAAAAAAAGATGAATTACTTATTTAAGTTAAATTAATTAAAGAGAGGGGGGGGGGGGGGGCTTAACTTCAAAAACATAGTATTAATTATCAAATAAAATAAATAAATAAATAAATTGAGAGGAAGGAATAGAGGATGACATTGGTTAATAAGTTAACGGTGAAGTGGTAAGTAAGATGCTCGTTGTTTTATGTAATTCAGATTTAATTCTTATCAATATTATTTAGTCTCAACGACACTAGATGATGTGAGAGCCTAGGTGATAATGTGGCATTCACATGTTGGATCCTTGAACAGAAATATTATATTTCACTACATTGTCGTGTCGTGTCGTGTATTCAGGAACATTAGCCTAACTTGGTTGAATGTTACCCTAGATCAAAAGAAGCGATGAGTTTAACGAGTGTTACTTTTGGACGTTAAAAAGGGAGGGAGAGAGGGGAAAAAAAGGATGACACTGATTTTGTCATATATATAATATAAGGCTGAGGGGTGTGGAGCGCTAGGAAGGGCGCAAGAGGACAGCCGCTCGCGCCCCGGGGCGCGAGCACCACACCACCGAGGCGCGAGAGGGGCGCGAGAGGGGCGCGAGCGCGCGAAAAAGAGGCAGGCGCAAGAAGGGTAGCGGCTGGGGGGAGCGTGAAGGCATCTTGGGTTCCGTAAATAGAGCCGTTGGCTCATATTAATGTATATTAAAAAAAAAAAAAAAAATTTTTCCTCTATATATCACACTATATATTCCTAAACCAATACATACCACACCTAAAACCCTTCTCACATACCACACCCAAAACCAATATCACATACCAATATCAGATTACATGGCTGGAAATTGGTACCCAAACCTAGATTCAGATTACAGTTACGACGATTTATGGTCGGCACCGGACCAAGCGATGTTTTATTCGGGGTCGCAACAATCATCCGGCTTTCAACCATCCAACATACAACCGTCTCCTAACTTTGTAGTTCCGGAGACACAAGAACAGAAGGTGAAGCTGCGGGACAAAGAAGACGCGTCCACCGGAAAAAACAAGTTGCAACGGACGGGTCGGGTTCGGCGTCGACCGGAAGGACGAAACGGAAAATCACTCCGTGGTCATCGGATGAGAAGGAAGCCCTGTGTCGGGCTTGGATAGTCACTTCTGAGGATCGGCGTTGCGGTAATTGTCGGCTTGTTTACTAATCTGTTCAACAGGAACGCCGGTCGTATGAGACCAAGTGGCAGTGACGATTTGACGGTTTATAATTTCACTGTCGAAGAGTGGAAGCAGGAGTGCCTGCGGAGGTATGGGACGGTGAAGACGTGGGACGATGTAAAGGTGTGGAGAGGTTGAGAAGGTGTTCTAAGTGGGTTGAGCTGGTGGCGCCGACGTTGATGCGGAAGTAGGGCCGAAACGGACTAAAACTAGTTCGTCTGGAGCGTACAGCACTTCCGCCGGGTCGGATTGCCGGGTTGGATTCGACCTAAACGTTGCGGGGGAGGAAACGTCTTCACCGCCGAGGAGGCGGCCATTGGGAAGGGACGCCAGGGGGAAAAAACCGGCTGAGGGGGAAGCCGTAAACATCACCGATCTTGTTGAATCCCTCAATAAATTCAACAAAACCATGGAGGTGGTCTCTAATGACAAAAAGGAAAAAAAAAAGAATGAGAGATTTGGACTTCCTTACAAGAGACTTCAGTAACCTAAATCCGGTCGACCAAATGCTGATGGAAAAACAAAAGGAACGTATCCGGAAGAGGTTGATCGCAGAAGACCAAGCCGAAGAATAAGAATAATGTTTTTTTTAGTACTTTAATTTTTTTTTGATATTAATGTGTTTTTTTAATTAATGTGTGTTTTTTTAAATAATTTCTTGTTTTTTTAATAATACGGTTTTTTAATACATTTATAAAAAAATAAAAAAATAAACCGCTCGCGCCCCCTCTCGCGCCCCTCCACACCATGGCCCGGGGCGCGAGCACCACTACCAACACCCATCTTATCAAGTTTCTCTCTCTGCCACACGTCACAATATTATTGGCTGGCGCCCCCACTCGCGCCCCCTCTCGCGCCCCCCACACCCCTCAGCCTAACCCTAATTAAACTAATTGAAATGATTTGTTGGTGGGATCGAAGTTCGAGGCAGTCATCAGTATAAACAACAAGAATCATATCACAGTCACACGCTTACTAATACTACTCACCCGCTGCCTGCCTGCCTGTATCTTCGGGTTTTCTTTTCTCTCTCTCTCTCTCTCTATATATATATATATATATATATATTATATATATATATAAAAAGGAGAATTGGAAGAAGGTGGAACACGACAGACAATGAGGCCTACTCTCAATGCCGTCGCGGTATAACAATAATAGTAATCCAATTCCAGTTACAGTCTGAATTGATGGGTGGAGTAGGTAAATTGAACCTCCGGGAGGTTGCTCGGAAACTGCTTCATCCTTGCGGCTCTTTCTCTTCTTCCCGACAACACCAAAACCACACCGTTTCCGCCACTATAAGTTGTGCTACTAGCTCCGATGTGAGTTCAATTTAATTAAATCTGTGTGATTATTTATTTACTACTTGCGAATGTTAGGTTTTGATATTTAATAATTGGTTGTTACAGGCGGTAATATTAGCTCCGTTTCATGATTCTCCGGCTAATTCGGATGACGTCACGGAAACGACTTCTGACGTAGTAGACTCCTCTTCCAAGGTGAGCTTCATTCTTTCAATGTGGGATGGGTTGAAGTTGATTAAGCTGTCTTTATGAATTCAGAAGATGATGATGATGATGATTAAAATTAGGAATTACTGAATTGGGGCTAATACTAATTTGATGCTCAATTAGGTCAAATTATTGACTCAGTTTGTAGTTCAATTGTTTACACTTTTTTTTATTATAAATTAAATTTCTGTTATATTATTCTATGAATGATTCTGCCTGATTTCTGACTTAAACCATTTTCACCATATAAAATTTACATGGGATGGGGGTGATGAAATGCTGTTTATCAATTTGAGATTAATCTGAAAATGTTTTTATTTCAGTTTTTTTAATTAAAGGTTGATATTTGTTGGTTTGATTTATGGGTGAGAATAGGTTGAACGCTTCAGTTATGGGCTAAGACCAAACCTATAACCAATCTTTATTTTTGTTTCCAGTCTTTATTTACCGACATTTTAGTATACACACAATAAGCGTCTTCTAATTATGTTGTTTATAAGAAAAATATAACAAAACTTTTCCAACATATTACTGTTATTTATTAAAAAAATAAAACGTAATGATTGGTTAATGTCGGTTCTGTCAGTTCAGTTATTCATACACATGTAACCGTAGCCGGTAACTGAACTAACGGTTTGGTTATTTCGATTATGGTTTTGTTATCGGTTTTTCTGCTCAAAAAAATTTACAGTTCTTTGTTTCTTCAAATGCAGACTATGTGTGCAATCTGTTTAGAACCCCTGAACTACAGTTCATGCACAGCTCCAGGCCAAGCTATATTCACAGCTCAATGCTCTCATGCTTTCCATTTTGATTGCATCGCCTCCAATGTCCGCCACGGTGGAGTCACCTGCCCTATATGTCGGGCCCAATGGACCCACCTGCCCCGAAACTTAAAGATCCCACCTTGCAGCTTCCTTTATTCCAACCAAACCGACGACCCGGCCCTCCAAATCCTCGATGACTCAATCGCCACTTTCCGAGTTCATCGACGCTCAATCCTCCGTGCGGCCCGTTATAACGATGACGACCCGATAGAACCCAGTCAAAATGTTGACAGTCCACGTCTCCATCTCTCCATATCACCCGAACCATTTGGATCATCTTCATCTTCACAACCCGGTTACAATTACAGACTATGTGTAAGACTCACGCATCAACCCGCTATTGATTTGGTACTAGTCGCGTGTCCAAACGGGCCCCATCTTTGGCTGATAAAACAATCCATGGCATTGGTGGTTTTCTCGCTTCGACCTATTGACCGGTTAGCTGTTGTCACGTACTCATCGGCTGCCGCCCGTGTGTTCCCTCTCAGGCGAATGACATCGTATGGTAAGCGGGCCGCACTTCAGGTGATTGACCGGTTGTTCTACATGGGTCAAGCGGATCCGGTTGAGGGGTTAAAGAAAGGTGTAAAGGTGTTAATGGATCGGGCCTATGAAAACCCTCAATCGTGTATCGTTCACTTGTCGGATAACCCGACAAGACCATATCACGGGTTTGACATGGAAGCGGCAGTTCAGATTCATCGGTTTCATGTTGGGTATGGGTTCGGGACTTCAAACGGGTTCGTGATGCATGAGTTTGAGGTGTTTTTGGGTCGGGTTTTGGGGATAAAGTAAGAGATATTCAGTTGAGGATTAGAGAAGATGGTAGGGTTGTAAGGCTTGGTGAGCTTAGAGGTGGGGAAGAAAGGAGGATTCCTTTGAATATGGTTAAGGCTTGTGTGGAGTATAGTTATGTGGAAGACGGAGTGCGGGAATGTATGAGGACCGGGGAAGTGGTGGTGGCCTCGGGGGAGAAGCGGGAGGCGGACAGTGATGGTGGTGGTGAAGATGAAGATGGTAGGAGTAGTAATGCTGGAAGATGGGACTACCATGATCCTTATATGGCTAGAAGATGGGCTAAGCATTTGCATGCCTATAGACTCTGAAAAGTGAAAACTCATCCTTCATTGCAATTTACAAGACTCTAGTATGATATTGGATTTTGTTAAATGTTAATCTGTGAATTGTGATGTGTAAAAACTAAAAGCAAAAGGCTTGTTGATTATATATTTTTTCAAATATTGTTTATGGTAACTTTTTGACAATATTGAAGTAAAAATGAATAGGGATTATATGCATAGTTAATTCAAATGTTCACAACTTTAGAGTTCATTCAAGCTAATAAGAAAGAACAGTAAGTTACGAGTGTGGATCCGGTTAAAATTAGGGGTTTTAATTGTGTTGACCAGACAGGTTGAAGAATTTTGGGTTGATAGGTTTAATTGATGTATCTGAACCAATCCCATATGTGTTACATGAATTAACTCTAGTCCAGACCCACTTAAATTCCATTGTCATCGTGTTGTGTAATTTCAGGTAGAACCTTCTTACGGATAAAATCAATACATGGTAATTTGCTAACCGCTGAATGACTCCAATTTAAATGATTTTTTTTAATTAATATCCTTTTTAATGTTACTCATTTCTCGTTTTGATTTAATATAATAATAAACTTTGGTTAAGTGTTTAAACCGAGACAAGAGGAATCACATAGAAGGTGGGAAAGTGAGGATGCATAGCTGAAAGTAACCCCATCAAAATTCAAAACCTGAAATTATGTCTTAGGTTTCTCCCTCTCTTAAATTTTATTTAATATCTTAAATATCTCTTTAAAGAAATTAACGATAATAATATAATAAAACTAATAAATACTAATATAATTTAAATAACAACGACAATAATAATAACAACAGTAATAAACTTTGACCCATGGGTTGAATAGGTTGTATCAAAATGTATAAGACGGGTTAGAATGAGTCAAATTAAAAAAAGAAAATGATTGAAACGGGTCAAAACAGGTTGACATTTCTCGGGTTTTTTTTATGGAACGAGAAAAACGGAGGAAACTTTTTGGTATTTTTACTTTTTAAGTTTTTTATTTATATTTTGAGTTATAATTTTTTAATTATTTTTTTTTGAATTTTTTGGTAAGAGATTTTGAAATAGGTCAAAATGGGTTGAGATTTCAAAACCCCTCACCAAAAAATTCAAAAAAAATAATTAAAAAATTATAACTCAAAATATAAATCAAAAACTTAAAAAGTAAAAATAACAAAAAGTTTCCTCCGTTTTTTCGTTCCATTAAAAAAACCCCGAGAAATGTCAACCAGTTTTGACCCGTTTCAATCAATTTTTTTTAGTTTGACCAATTCTGACTCATCTTATACATTTTGATACAACCCACGGGTCAAGATTATCACCCCTAGTAATAAATAAACAAGGTTAATGACAACAAAAACAAGAACAACAAACATTAACAACGATTATAATAAGAACAAAAACAAATAACAAATAGGAAAGAAGTAAAAATTACCTTTTTTTGTAACTTTCAAGATTGATGTTATTATTTCGTATTAGTTAACCACCTAAAGATAGCCAAACACAAAAATGTAACATAAATGAAGGAGTAAACATGTGAGTGATTGCCGACAAACATGCAAGAAGTGAAGAAACAACCATAAGCTAATCCACAACCAATCTAAATATAATATTTAAAAATTAAAATAAAGTTTGATATACAGGGAATGTTAACATACAGATTAAATTAACGTGTTAAATGTAGAATCAAATAGTGTAATTATACTTACAAGTAGTGTAATTATGTAATTACATCGTAGTTTAATTACACTATGTTGTAATTACACTACACTATAATTGCACAATATTGTATATATAATATCACTACTTGATTTTCACGGTTAATACACTAATTTAATTTGTATTTGATTCAAACCCTTGATATATAAACCCACGAATATGGATCAACACAATCAAGCCTCAAATTAATGAGGTTCACAAATCCAGGTAGACACAAAAGAGGTCTAATCACAAATCATATACATAGGTTACAAAATAGAGAATAAATCACCCTTGCTAATGGAGGATAGTATGGAGGTAAAAAAAAACCTTCAAAAATCTTGCATCTAAAGATTAGAAATTCTCTTTAAACATACTTTTAAGCATCTCTAGTTTTGTTTATTAAAGTATTCAAATATGTTATTATCAAATCAAATTAATAGAAAGAAATCATTTTTTATGTTATTAAGAATAGAAGATAGTTTATATCATTGTTAACTAAAAAGTCAAATAAGTCAAACTTTAGGGTTAGAACTAACAATACCTAAATTTGGCATTGAAAGAGGTGAGAAAATCAAGTTGAGGGATCATTTTAGTTCCACGAGATTTTAGAGAAAAAAAAACTTGGTTTAAAAGAGAGTTGAGATTTTGAGGTAAACTCTTTTGTTTCACTTTGTTCTTGAATTTTAAGTAGGTGTTTTAAAAACCAAATTGTTATACCTTAGTTTAGATATATTCCATAATATATGCTTCTAAGTTTTAGTATGTCTCAAGAGTTTGTTTTTAAATAAGAATGATGAATTTGAAGGTTCTAATAAAATTCTTACACGTGCTTTTCTTACTTGTAATCTGCAGCTTCTTCACTAACGGTGGGGGAGACAGAATGAAGACGGTTTCATTTTGTCAGACGGCGGCGGTCGTAGAGAGTGTATATCTATGTCGACACGGTTAGATGTTCTGGAGTGTTATGGACTAAGCAAGGCGAAGCCACCCACGACAGTAGCTTTCATGTCTCAGATCTATGCACATCGGTGATTCTCAAGCCACACGTTGGGTCGTTTTTTCGTCAACTATTGACTGGTTTAAATCAGATTATAAGACAATGGTCGGAAACCGAACGGACGTTGGCTCATTAACAGATCTACCAACAATGGTTCAACTACGTCTCGATTTAGATTCTATTTTCATACAAATCCTCTCAATCTCATCATTTTACACTCACGTATTCAGGTGAATGTATAAATTTGGTAAAGATTTTATCGAATTATTATTATTTGGTATAACCACTTATTGATCCTAAGCATACGCTATTTTGGTGTAGATGGTGATGGCAGGATAATAGCGTGCGATGCAAAGATCTTCTTTGCTAAATCGAATAGGAAAACCTCAAATTAAGTAGGTAGATAACATTTGCTCAGCTTTACTTTGTTCATTGGCTTTCGTATGTTGTTTACTGTGTACAAGTATGATTTGAGGCTAAATTGGAACAATATATGACTAATGAACTGTTGTGTTACATAACAATAAAAACCAGAAAGAGTTGTTGAGTATATTTGTATGGTAAAACTTTTAATATTTATCATCTTTTTAGTTTTTTGAATCTGAATATGAAAATACAACATGTGACCATATAATATGCAATGTTAGGGCATACTAGAATCAGCTGATCTCTTTCCAACAACGAGTGCTCTGTCTGTGCTCCAGTTCAACCCACACAACCAGCAGCAGAAGCTCCGCCAACCGGACAAAATGGGAGTCAACTGTTTGTTAATCGTGTTTTCATTTTCTTTAATAAATTTGAATTTCTTAAATGATAAAATTGTTTATTTAGGGGCAGGGCCTCCCTGGCATAGGCGGGAATGCACATGCGGGTGCCGCTGACAACCAATGATAAAATTGTGCGACCTAATCCACAGATCTTGCAGGTATTGAACAACCTTTCATGTGTATATATGTTTATGTGCGTGTACACTCTTCCTTCACTTAATTTGTACCTGTTGAATTAAGGAGGAGAGTATGCTTTTATCTAACACTGCATTAATGCCTATTTACACTTATTAATGGGCCAGTTTGAATTATCTTTGTGTCCAATGGCTCAAATATGTCAAGAAGTGTATTATTATTGAAATAACATAGTTTTAGTAATCATTTTTGACACTAGATGCTCATAAAAATGCCCACTTCAAGGACAAGTGATAACCTGACATGACCCAGTTTGACCTGTACGTAAACCAAGTATCTTTACTCAACAGATCGTGACTTTTCCTCCTCTTTGTACATACCGGTCTTTAAATATTTGGAATCCATTCAAAAAGCTGGCGGCATGGAACCCACAGACGGCAACAATCACACCAGAGGAGCGTGAAACTATTGAACGAGTAAGGTTTATGTTTACACCTACACAGCTTTGATGGTAGAATGAATGAACTGATCACATTTCCATTAATATCTTCGCATTGACGCAATGGAATGTCATATGCAAACATTATTGCTACAAAAGGAACCTTCATCATGAAGAATATGTTGGCACCTTGATTTGTACATTGCGTATTTTTGTTTGTACCATTGTTTGACCTTTCTACCCAAGTACTTTTTTGACAATTGTGTATCCAATTTTAATAACTTTCTAAACCCAGTTTGACAACAAATTTGATGATCAGTTAGTCTCCATAGTCATCTTAAGGCAACCTAAGCATGTCCATCGAAACATAAGCTAACAAACTTGAAATGGTTTACTCCCCCGCAACGCGGGGGGTAAAAGTACTAGTTTATAATATAAAAGAAACATGGACACCAAACGACATAAAAAACCATAAAACATGATCAACATAGTTAATAATATTAAGAACACACTTAGAAAGTAAAGTCAAGAATATAAAATAAGCACACTTAGAGCATCTACAACACAATGTCACACCCCGGCTCAGGGCCTAGGCGTGTGACCACAAGTTGGTACTTGTTTTGTAAATATATCGGAGTTGCGGGTTTGTTTTAGCGGAAGTCTTTAGTAAAATATTATTATATTGAAAACTTATTAAAAACTCGGGTTTAATTACCCGTTTGATATTTCAAATACATTTCTTGGAAAACATAACTCTTTTATAATATTTTCAAATAAAATATCTGAGCCATCAGATAGCATCTAATGACTATAACTCCAATCTTCTATTCCTTCTTGCTTGTCTGTTCTAACCTTTCTTGTTTTCCTGTAACATGGGTGGGAAAATACGTCAGCACAAAGCTGGTGAAATACGCTGACTCTAAAATATCTTTTCAATACCTTTGTGAAACCAACAATAATACCTTTGTGACTACTTATTAGGCACCCAACTACATTGGGATCAAATTACCCTAAGTACCATGTCCAATTAATTATATACACAATATCATTTCTCTGAACAGTCCCTTAGATCTTTAGAGGCATGTTGATGGTATGCATGGCCTCGGGGAAATGCCGAGTCACCATGTATGTTTGGATCCAGACACATGTATACTCTTAATCAGAGTGTCCGTTTCTTATTATTGTACACAAAGTTTTAAGGATTCGTAAATCCTATGCAAACATTCAAACTCATTATAAAAGGTTTGGGGCGTATTCACCTTGTCTGTTTATAATCAGTTTCTTTTACCGATTCATGTTTTCTGATTCTCCTTCTTGTTTGTTACCTCGGACATATAGTACGAGAATAACATTTGTATAAATAACTAGATCATCGATCTAGCTTTAGACCTTTAGTCTATTTTGATATAACTTCAACCTTGATAAAATCATTTGTTTATAAAACATTTGGATATTTAGTCCTTTTCTTTATTTACCAATTATATGCTGCGTTTCTTCTTCAGGAAGAAACGTCTATACTGAGTTTCTTCTTCAAGAAGAAACATGATTTCTTAACTATAATCTTTTGTATTATATTTCTTAGTCATAAAGAAATACTATTTTAACTATAACCTTTGCTTAAGAAACGTTATATAATACTAAATTGTAATCAAGGTTCGGCTATACATTGGTCTAAGCCATTTATAATAATATAATAATAACTTAGGCAGAACCCCTTACCTCGCACTGGTATTCGGAGTTAGATAATCCTAAGTTTATACGGGCAGCACTTCTACTATATATGCACATTTATTGAGGCGTTCTTGATCCACCTTTCTTGGCACGCAAATCTTTTGTATTATATTTCTTAGTCATAAAGAAATACTATTTTAACTATAACCTTTGCTTAAGAAACGTTATATAATACTAAATTGTAATCAAGGTTCGGCTATACATTGGTCTAAGCCATTTATAATAATATAATAATAACTTAGGCAGAACCCCTTACCTCGCACGGGTATTCGGAGTTAGATAATCCTAAGTTTATACGGGCAGCACTTCTACTATATATGCACATTTATTGAGGCGTTCTTGATCCACCTTTCTTGGCACGCAAATCGAGGCAGTTATAGGTGTCGTCGGGTTGTGCACGTACTTCGAGGCGGATGTCGGATTACTTTTGGGTGGCACGCACTTCGAGGAAAACACCGGGTATTTGGCACGGATTACGAGGTAATTACTTTCGGGTCGGTGGCACGCAAAACGGTGTTCGGCACGCAAACCGAGGTAGAGTAATGTCGTGACCCCCTCCTATTTATAGCTGAAATTGGATCCCATCGCGGTACGCGATGGGTCCTCTTCCTGGCTTCGTCAGTTACCGTGACCGACACGTGGTCTGACACATTCTGCCACGTGTCCTGGTATGCTGCCACGTGTCACCAGAGTGTGACACGTGTATGTTGCGTCATCACGGCCCATCGCGGTACGCGATGGCCGTCTTCTTGGACTCGTCCCGTAGCGCGATGGGTCCATATATATTATTTTTCGTTTTTAGTCCTTCATCTTTTGGAGCTTGTCACTTCTGGTCTAATTCTCGTTGTCCAAAAATACTAAGGCAGCTCTCAAAGTGGCTCGCGGCGATGCGAGCGTGCGAAGTGCAAAGTGCGCCATCAAAGCGCCACATTGAGCCCAACGCCCTCGCCATCGTCCTCGCCCCAAGCCCGAGCCCGAGCCCATGCGCGTCGGGTGCTACGCACCCTCCACTAGGACCACTTGGTGCATAATATTCATAAAAGAATATTATTATGGAAAATCTCTTCCTTATAAAGAGCTTCTATTTCTTTACCACTTTCCATGTGGGATGGATTCCATCTTCCTTAATTATACCTTAGTGGAATGCTTCCACTTTCTTACATCTTCCAATGTTGAATGGAGTTTTATTATTTTCCTTCATATAAGAATACTTAACTTAGGAAATGTTTTTATTTTCTTATTTTTCTTATAATTCCTTATTTAATATTTTCCCATTACTTATCTTAAGATTATTTTTTATCCCTCAACTTTCCTAAGTTGTCAAATTTGGATCAAAATTTTGGGGATATTACACACAAAACCTCTACAAACCGCTACATCAGATTTTAAACTTTTCTCAAAAACCTTACTTTATTCTACAACAACAAACCTCCACAAACTCATCCTATAATATTAAAATAATAATATATATAGATACATGTTATATATATGTGTGTGGTTGAGAGAGTGATCCCCCACTTTTTGTCACCTATGAGTTTGGATGAAGTTTGTAGTCACAAACTTTGTGAAAAAAACTTGTAGCCCACAACAAGAAAAGTTGGTATCTCCCTTTTTTGAAGTCATCCACATCATCCAAACTTTGGGTTCCACACCCCATTGTGGATGCTCTAAGGGTGTTTGGCCTAGCCTTTTTAGCAAAGCTTATAGCTTGTTTAGCTTTTTTTTAACAAAATAAACTATTTGGTGTTTGGTTTAGCTTTTTTAGCTTATGCTTGTAAGCTTATATAAGCTAATTTGAAGAAGCTTACTTGAAGATGGTTTTTAGCTTATTTGAAGAAACTTATTTGTTTAAGGGGGTAAGTTACTCATTTGCCCTCAAATTATGGTGGATTAATAATATTGAAGCAACTTATTACGGTAAAAATCAAAGAATGGTGGATTTAACAACTTATTAAGACGTATAATCAACTTGTAGAATATAAGGGAGTGTTTGGGATTGCTTCTTAAAAATGTTTTTTGCTTTTTGGAGAGGTAAAATGTCTAAAATGCCCCTCCAAAAGCACCTAAAATAACCAAATTGGTGCATTTGGAGAGGCATTTTGGACATTTTGCCTCTCCAAAAAGCAAAAAGCATTTTTAAGAAGCAATCCCTAAGCTGATCCAAACACTTAAAAAGAACTTATCAAATAATATACAAAAACTATAAGCTATTTTAAAATATAAGCATAAGCTAGAAAATAAAAGCTAGGCCAAACACCCCTTAGTAAAATTACAGTGATAGCATAAAAAACATGTAAAGCACCTATGTTAAGATATTTTATCAAACAGAAATAAAGGAAATTTTTCACAAGCAGCTTTCAAGGTCATTAAGAGTTATTGATGTTCCATTTCATGATCATGTTCAACTAGGAAAAACCAAAAATGAAACAAAGATTATTAAAGTCCCACTTATTTACATGTTAAAGATCAAGTTAGATATTACTTTCTACAAGTTCACTTCAAAAAATTGAAAGACTGATGAGCTCGCAAAATTAAATGAAATTAGAATTAGTGTTTCAGTTAATCATGTGTTTGATTCATAGAATTTGTTAGAAATGAAATTTCAGTTCCAATCTTCATGTTTCAGTTCCAATCTTCATGTTTTTGGTTGACAAATGAGATCAAATTCAAATTAATTTCATCAAATTTCTTCATTTAAAGGACTTTGACACTTTAAAGAATGTGAAGAAATTTAACCAAATGAAATGAAATCTAACGACTCACTGTCGTCACATTTGCCACCCACACCTCCCTCCCCCAACCTACCACTACCAAATGCCCTGCTCCCTACCACCCATGCCTCGCCCATTACTACTACCCCACCCATTGTCGTTATCCTAGTGGTGGTTGAAGCAACGGGCGTGGGTGGTGGGGGCGACAACAATGGTGGTTGTGGAGGGTGGTCAATCAATGATGAAGGTTGGGGTGGTGGTCAGGGCAGCAAAATGAAGGCGACTATGGTAGCAACAAGTAGGTGGGTGCCATAGTGATATACTCCCATTCGTTTGTGATTCTTTATATCTCAAATTCATTACAAATTCGAAACGGTTTCCATGCCAATTCAAATTCCTTTCGAAAACTTTTGATTCAAAATCCAATATTTCAACTTTTAATTTCTTTGACAAATTACATGTCATGCGAAAATTATAATACATAACCAAAAGCATCCTAAGTGTCCATATATCTTATATTTTACACAAGATCGTAAGCTTATTATGATATTATCTTTGGAGAATCCCTTAGAAAATAGCGTTGGCATAGAATTTCTCATTGTTGGGTTGAGAACTTTTGTATCGATGGTGAACCCTTAGAATGTCTATTGGGATCTTCTTCTCTTGAATTGTCAAACAAGGAAACAATGGTTAGTCTCATCCCAAAGACAATGGACTTCTCTTTGCTGCTCGATGTGAGTGTAAGTATTGTTTTTAAAAGAGTAAGTGACAGAGTGAGCGTATTAGCTTACTAACATCTTTCTCGTTGCATGTGAAGTAGTATATAGAGTTGTACAACTTTGAACTCCTTTATCGACATATCACATAGTTTCAATATTATTCATTAGGCCAGCATG
This sequence comes from Bidens hawaiensis, assembly GCF_021521415.1. Lineage (NCBI taxonomy): Eukaryota > Viridiplantae > Streptophyta > Magnoliopsida > Asterales > Asteraceae > Bidens > Bidens hawaiensis. The sequence continues at coordinate 19,831 of NW_027494041.1, forward strand.
TAGGCTACCTTGCCAGGGCTCCCATTGATCTGTATTTTCGGTCGTTTGTAATGATGTTCATTTTATTCTTATCGACCACATTGTCATGTCGTGTCACACCTTTTGATAGAATGTGATGATGCATATATACATGGCTCCCAATTCTCAAGAATTTTCATACCACCCAAACATATTTATAGGGCTCCAACATATTGATTTAGGGTTGGGTTACCCGTTTAAATGAAAATTGAAAGAAAAAAGAAAAAAAGAATTAACATGAGATGATAAGAATATGTGAATGTAAATAGATGAAAAAAAGAAGGAAGATACATAGATAGGCAAGAGATGTATAATGTAAATAGATGTGAGGGTGAAGAGGACAAAAAAGTGAAAAGCAAAGTATAATAATAATAATAATAATAATAATAATAATAATAATAATAATAATAATAATAATATACAGTAGTATTGTTGACCCCCTCTCTCTCTTTCATTTCAGTTCATTGATTCATCCCATCGAAAAACAAACAAGAAGAGATCGTCGTCGCATATATTCAAATCCTCTTTCTTGCTACATCTGGACCCAGTGCGTTATTATTAATTGTCTAAACTAATCTCCGGTTCATTTGCAGTCATCGATTCGATTTGCAACCCTCAATCAATTCCTTTCAACCCTAACTAAGCAAGTAAGCTTCTATTCACTTTATTTACCAATTTATATATTATTTGTTGTTCGGCCGACCAACTCCTGTACTGTTATGTTAGGGACCGATTCACTTATGTGAGTAGCTTCTACATCACCTTAGGGCTACTTAACTTATTTAACATCGGTAGTCATCCGGAGCCAGACAGACGACCTGACCGTCTGTTCTTGAATGTCAGTACATCATCCTCTTAAACTGTTAAGTGTTAGCATAATCACACCCTCTTTTAATCTAATACCTGCAAAGGTATCCTATGGACGGGTTTTGTAAGAATATACTCTTAAGATGGTCCCTTAGTGATCTTCGTTGATTGAATTTGGGTATAGTTTTAGGCACCTAAACCTTCTAACTGACACCTGACATTACTCTTTGACCGTTGAATTGATTACATAAGCAAGGAGTTGGGCCACATCTCAACTGACACTTCAATGCGGAATACATCACTCACTAAAATGAAAATCAAACCCTTATATGCATTAAAGCTCACTACTTAGGACATCAAAATTTTGATAACTACATGTATACATCACAAATGCACTCAGTTTTAACGTGGCATGAATGTATCATACACGAGATGTAATCAGTAATATTATACGTACATTTGTTGGGTTTATTCAATTACCCACGCTACTACTCAAAGTGTCAATCTATTAGGAAATCAGGTGACTTCTTTAATCCTTATAGAATGTTTACCAACACTGTCGTTTTATGTGGGTTCTGGAACTTGGCAAGTAAATAGAACATGAAATTATATCATACACTGTTAGTTGTTAATTCTGAAACGGGTTAATATAGAATCATGAAGAAAGGTAAAGGGGATGAATATTAAGAGGTTCCAGCCGGTCAACGTCAACTGGTCAAAGTGCTAGCAAGAATTAAGCAGGGTTTGATTTATACAAGTTTTTGGGTTGTTACTTGTTTTGAAGCATTTACTTTTCATTATAAATAGGAAGTACAAACGTGTGAAAAGATGTACATGTACCAATTTCTTCCTTTGAATCTATAGATTAGAGTCTGGGAGTCCCCTTAAAATTCTTGTTATGTTCTTGATCATTTGATCCAGTTGTCCAACATACATACACCACAAATGCACGAATACAAGTTCTCACAAGACGAAAAAGAATTTTGCAATAAGATCTTCAAGTATAAGCTAAAAAGATTGTTTGAGAATGATGTTTGGAAACCGGAATGGATAAGGTTTTACAGGAAAACAGAAAAACAGTAGGAGGTATCTATGAGCCATATTAATTTTAATCATAACAAAACAAGTAGAGAGGTAGGAGATGAAGGAAAGAGACATTTCAAAAATACTTTTAGATATCAATGTTAAGCTTGTGAGTTGTGATTATTTGCATAGAGTAACTTGTAAGCCCTGCTTGTGCACAGCATCATTCAGTAGTATGCTAATAGCTATTGTAACATAAAAAGTAATTGAAAAAACTGTTTTGTACTTTAATAGCAATCATCACTCTGCCATTAGCTTATATGAAAAACATCCTGATTCTACTTCGTAACCTATTGTAACATATGTCCTAATTTCTCTTTAAGTAACTAAATTTAACATATTTATTTTTTAGTATTTCTGTTAAATGTTTTTGTCACCTTCATTCATAGATGAAAGCAAGAAGAAAGATGTGTTTAAAAACTGGAAGCAAGGTCAATATGATTCATTCTACCTTCAAAGTGACACATCCCTAATAAGCCAATAATAATGATGATAATGCTAATAATTATCCTCAGAATAAAGCCCGATGTTTATGCGTGTGGGAGGTGGGGGATCCTCTTGTAATTCCATGTTACATGCCTCCATCACATTGATCTCAAAACTTTAATTGCCAACACTATAGAAAATGTTCTTAACATGCATCAAGCTATGCTTTATCAAAGTAGATGTCTTTGCATTTAATGTGATGTATACTCTGCTATAAACACTACAATTTGAAGTAATTTAATTTCTTAGAGTAATTGGAAGTATATTCTTAACTCTCAAGATATTCAGAGTTAGCTATTTAAATTGGATTACTATGAAACCTAAAATTGAATATTGAAGCAAAAAGTTGTACAAACATCGTTGATACAAAATTACATATTTCGTTTATCTACGAAAAGTATATTCACAAGTACCAGATCATCAATTGTCGTAAGAGTATAAGACATTAAGTTCTTAGTTTTTCTTTTCTGTATTTTGTTATGATAGACTGATAGAGCTCTTAATGTTGCTAATACTTTCTGTAATAACTACACAAAAGAAAAATATCGGGGTTCAATTACTTTTTATAGTTCAATGGGGTCGTATGCTATAAGGCATCTCTCACCATTTTGATTTCACACAGAGTATATTTCTAGTTTTCACCAAACAGATAAATACTAGTTTTATATTCTAATAGTCATAGTTGTTTTGGTTTTTAATTGATCAGATAAGGTAAAATTAACACGAGAGATCTGTACACCTGTACCAGTAAAGTCAGTTTATTGATGTGTATGATATGGAACTAATAAACCTTACTTTTTTCATCTTCAGTTTGTTTTGTTAGTTGGAGATATCATGATGATTTTTGTTTCTTTAGTCATCTTGTATTGTTTCTAAATTTCTTCTAATACTGAACAATTGTACCCACATATGACCAATGTTAGTTTCTCTATAGATTGGCAAGCTAGATGTTTTGCAATGTGTATATTTCTCAAAACAGTTTGTGCCTTTATGTCTTGTTAGGTTGATTTCAGCTACTGATTCATTAAGATTTGAGCTTTATAATTTACTCATATATTCACTTTGATTTAGGTGAATGACTTGTATATCAAGCTAAAGGTGTTGCTAGTTGAAGTTTAGCTTGCAAGAACATATTAGGCATCAAAGAGTGGTGCGGGTATTATGGATGTGGCGAATGGTGCCAACAATGCTGCTAGCCTAGCTTCTAAACAAAGACTTCGGTGGACCCACGAGCTTCATGAACGATTTGTCGATGCTGTGGCGCAGTTGGGTGGCCCCGATAGTGAGTTTACCTTCATGTTTATTGCCTAAGCTTAACTTTATTTGTAGCATTTCCTTGCATATATTAACTTATTGTTCCAGTACAAGTGGAACTATTGCATATATTTATGGTACCATCAGAATTGATTCGAGTCTGGGGGATATGGTCGTCTCAGGACTTTCTAGGAGAACTTTTTCCCTTTTAATATATATCTTTTATTCTATATCAGTTTAATCTGAATAAAATAGGGTGGATATCTGCTCGTTGTTTGTTAAAGGAGAGATTCAAGAATATTTTCATTTAAACTTGTTTATTGTTACGAATGCAGCTAGGCTTTATTTTGGTCCACAAGATAATTATGGAATATACTTTTGGCATTAATGTAATACTAAAGAACTTTTGTTAGTATCTTTTCGAGTCAAAGACCGTAATTCTGGTAGGATGAGACTAAATCTTTGTTTGTAGAGCAATCCACAAGTAGATGTGTGGAGTTTCTGACGCAAAAATAAATCATGATCCAAACCTAACACGAAGTTCACGGGTTTGAATTTTTAATCTTAACACATTTAGCTAAATTGGCTGTGTTCAAGCTGACCTGATGGGTTCACTAGTTTGCTTATTTAGTTTAATGTATTTTGAAACAAATGATTTTTAATGACTTAAACTGATTGGCTAACTTATTCCAAATATTGAAATAACGAGGAACGGGCATCAAGTTTTGTAGCTTATGTTTAACTATTTTATATACATTTGTTATATTGGTTGAAAGTTTGTAAGTTTGGAGGTTTCATACGTCAAAAGAGTTTCGGGTTAAATAGGTCGTAGTTGTGATCGGGTTAAATAGGCCATGTTCACGAAAGCTTGTGTTGCGTTGGATTCTTGTATGACATGGTTTTCAGGTTGGTGTCATAATATGGGTTCAACCTGCCAACACGACCCCTTTTACACCCTTACTCATGACCATATATCTGTATCGGTAATAAAGCTACAAAATGAGCTTGGTTGAACTTCAGCCTAATCAAATATACTTACTTGGAAAGCACAGACTAGGTGGCATTAAGCTCGATCTGTGTTTGACTCGAGTTAGTTTGGTTCACATCACCTTAATTAGCTGTTTTCTATTTTCCTATATTTTTTTTTTGGTATTTGATGACTCGTTGGAAAGTAAGCTGTTAAGAGCAGAAACACCTGGAAAGAAACCTCACTCTTTTTAAGTGATTACCATTATTATATATGTGTCAATGACTGACTTGTTGGAGCTGTACAGGGGCTACTCCAAAAGGTGTGCTTAGAGTCATGGGTGTTCAAGGTCTAACCATTTATCACGTGAAGAGCCATTTGCAGGTTGGTCGCACGCTGTTTTTACCTGTTGTTATATCATATCTATGCAGTGCCATTTCTGGACATGCTGTTGACTTATGTTATTTAAACAGAAATATCGGCTGGCAAAGTACCTACCAGACTCCTCTTCTGAAGGTCCTCTTTAATATTACTTAATATGTCCGTGATTTTAATTTACGTTTTATAATCAAAATTGAATATTCACAAATTGATCAGTATCATAAATATCTTGCATTCAAACAATCTAAGAGAAAATAAACATGTGAACTGATTTGTTTGCTCAAATTGCTAATGAAAGGAAAACCGTTCGATCAGAAAGAATCCGCTGGCGTGCTTTCCAATTTGGATGGGTCATCGTAAGTATATTTTATCATTCTGTAAGTTTTAAATATAATATTATTATTTCTTATTGTGGTTGAAATGTATTTTTTCTATTTTTTTGTGCAGCGGGATGCAGATTACTGAAGCACTGAAACTGCAGATGGAAGTGCAGAAGCGACTGCATGAGCAATTAGAGGTGTTAAAAATTTTATATTTATACTAACTGCAATTTCCAAAAATGAAGAAAGTTAAATAATTGAAGTTAAATAATAGGTACAAAGGCAACTTCAGTTACGGATAGAAGCCCAAGGGAAGTACTTAAAGAAGATCATTGAAGAACAACAGAAGCTGAGTGGAGCTGCATCAGAAGACAACTGCCCCGAACCACCACCCATCATTGAAAACTTAACAAAGATCAACAACATTCCCGTTGACGAGAGCCGTGAACCATTAACACCAGACTCGGGTTCACCAGAGCGGTCCATGAAAAAGCAACGGTTGAGCATGCACGGGATTCTAGAGTCCAGCATAAGGTCACCATTCCAGCAGCAGTAACCAGTAACAGGTGACAACAATCGAGCAATTTATCTGGGATGTTGACGGGAGGCTACTTGACTGTGAGGAAGTGTTAACTTGTAAAAGTGATGAATCACGGCTTGTTTTGTTTTACCCCTGTGCTGATTACAGAAATATATATACTTGATTAGCAGATCCAAAAGGTGTGGTAAGGTGGGATTGGAAAACTTGTGACTAGTATTTGGAGTTAGATGATTAATATTGATGTATTGGTTGTTTTTCGGTTTCTTCCGCTGCATGTTACTTGCTCTGTTCAATATCAATGTAAATCACAGAGGTCATGTTCTAGATTCTAGATATAATGCTCAGATAACGTCATATGCAGTGTGTTAACTTTTAACGGGAAATTTATTACTTAGAACTGCATTTGATCGAGCTGAAGATTGTGAAAGCTGCAATGATTAAATCTAATAACCAAAGTCTGCATGGATTTGTCTATTCAACTTGGTGCTTCTGAAAGACTCGTTTATAATATTAATTTGTGTGATATTGTATGCGAATTTTTTTCTTTTTTGAGCGGTAAGTCTTAACCATCACCTTTATATGCTAGATCTATAGGACTAAACACTTGATTGATGCAACAGAGAGTGGAATGCGCATTCATTAAAAACCCCTTTTTATAATATCGTTATCAAAGTTTGAAAAAAAGGAGATCATTATCAAAGTTATGTGAGTCGTCACTCAAAGATTTGATGAAATCACATCCGCCCAATTAGTGACATTTGTATGTTAACCAATTTTTTTGTGTTCAATCCATTTGAGTATTCTATCCATCTGCTATTGATGTTTGTTACCATTCACATGGTACTTGACACATCATCATAAATTATGACAAAAATATGATTATTAAGTCTTTGTCGTGTTATCTTCAATATCAGAAGTACAGCCGAACTGAAATTTTGTTAAATTAGAAAATGTAAGTTTTATTACCCAATGATAATTAGAGAAGATGGTAAAAAAAAAGTTTTCTAGTTATTGTTCAAAGTAACAAATAAAAAAAACACAAAATTTTAGATGATAAAAGTCTTGTGCCTAAACATGTGTAATTAGGAGATTTAAGATATATAGCCAAATCAAAGGAAAGGATGACTAGAAAATGTTTAAAGTATCTATTTAATAATGGGCCGACAAGGATGGACATGGCACCTTTTTAATGATATATGTGTTATTGTTTAGTTATTTAAAAATGATATCATCCTTACCTACATAATACCATGGACAACCTAGTGGGTCCCATACTTTACGTATGCGATCCCATTAGTACATACAAACGAGTAAAATATATGGATAATTAGTGATACTAAAAATATGAGGTAATATTAATAAAAGTTTAATTTGTGTCATTACACATGTTTTAACAATGTGTATACATACAAGCATATGTTTTAGACATGTATACATTTGATTTCCATCACCTGTTCGAAAGTTGAGGTTTCTTAAAAATACATCGTTTAGATTAGGAGTAACATCGCCATCCTAGACCATGCGTACTAGCATTTTATAAACCCTTTGTCTCGCTCCTGTAACTCACTCGAATGGCAGCATCACAATAAATCAATGAAGTAAATGATATATAAAAAATACAAAATAACAGCATTTTGTTATTTATGGTTACTATACCGAAAACAAATTTTATTCTCTTTGCATACAACCACCACCCACCCACACACACACAAAAAAACCATCCTTCGATCATCACCTCATGTATGAAGAACAAATGTGCTATTGTTTATGAAGAACAACTGTGCTATCATCATTCATCACCTCCATTTATGAAGAACATATGTGCTATTGTTTAAGATGAGGCGCCAACTTGCATTAAATGTCCCCTTAAACTGCAATCTTCCACCTGCAATTCAAGTTTCATTAAAATTTGCATCAGATTACTTACTTGTGAAGCTTATTCTTGTTCACAATGCTTGCTGCACGAGCAACAATGAACATAGAAAAGGAAGATGTTAACCCACCTGTAGTGTATGTGTCTTTACCAATAAATTTCCACACTCCTCAACTAGTGCTTTTTCTACATCGACAACGCTTGCTAATTCCGACATTAAACTGTCCATTTCTTCAGTCTGCAGTGGATAATATTGTCTAATCAGCTTCCAAATATCACATTAACAAAAGAAGCATGCCATACATAGTAAAGGCTCATAAACAAAGAATAAGATCTTTGTGCTTTCTTTTATAGTGAGTAATAATATATTAAACTCATGCATCATATTTGTATTATTTACCTTAGGCATAAACAGTTGCATTTGATTAGCTATCATATCTGCAGTTTTGACTGCTGAATCAAGAGCCTCTGCTACCTCTTTTACATTAACCTGCCATAAAATCTCTGTTGATCAAAACCGAAACTTATTGATAATAATAACTGTCACGAGGTAATAAACAAACGTCTTTACCTGAACGTTCCCGCTGATAGGAAGCCGTAGCAAGGAGTTAGTTAAAGCAGTTGTAACTCCTGATAATGAGTTTGTGTAATCATCCTCCAAAGCAGACCAATCATCAAGATAAGGCATCTAAATCAACCAACAGAAAACAAACTAAGTGACCTTATACAAGAACAAAACTGTAATGCAAATTTCCATTGTTACATACTATCATATATTCATATTATAGTCACATGAACCTATACGCGTTAACAAAAGCCAGAATTACCTGAGATTCAAGAATGGTGGAAAGAGCTTTTTCTCTTTGCAGTATTGCAAGTTCAGCTTGCTTCTTCTTCACTTTATCGCGTAGCTGGGATATATCAGATCCAACAGAAAAGAATTGTTTCTGCATAAAGAAGAAACAGTAATTTCAATAATCCTGGAACAGTCGTTCAATATAAATGTTGTGAAAATTGATTCAAGGCGACAGTTTATCAAGTATTTGTGAAAATCGGTCAAAGGCAGTCAAATTCGGTCAAAATTATTTAAGTATTTGGAATATTATATTTACAAGTATCATTAATCCAATCCGATTATAAGTTTGAAAATTTATATATAAACCTTTGAATAATTACATATAAATTTATCGCTAGTCTGAATCCCATCGCCCGACTAACGCCTAGCGAGGTTTACAAAACTGTTCAATATTCATAATGCAAGCACATAGCTTTTATCATGAATATCTGTTGTAATCGAGCCACACCTTTAAGATCAGTCTACCATTTGTAACTACATGTTCAAATTCACTAAAAACAGGTAAACACATGAACAGTAAGCATTCACATACCTCCATTTCGGTTCTCTGCGCCTGCATAGAAGCTTGAGCCTTAGCATTTGAAAATCTCCACAGCAGGTGATGATTATGAAGCATTTTCAAAGAATGAATATCTTGTTGAGCCGATTGCGGTTTCTTCACCTTCCTCAACTCACCTCCAACTTTAGCACCAGTCGGTTGTGGCGGCAGGGCACGGAATTCTGTACTCACCGAGATCCCAGGACTCGGCTTACACAGACCTCTATCAATACTTTTAAATGAATTAAGCGACCTGGTGCATAGCGAAGGCGTAGCAGACGACAACGAAGACGATGATACTGATAATGATGAGGATGATGTTGAGGATTGACAGCTGGCACTGCTACTACTCCGAACAAGAGGTCTGGTGGATAATGTGTTGTCATCCGCAACGGATGATCTTGAGTGAGACGAGATTGGGGAATTAGGGCACGAACCGCCTTGAACCGATTCCGATTCAGATTGACAGCCTTCCGAATCATTAATTGACTGCAGCAGCTTTGCAGCATCAGTGACCGATGAGCTCGTGTGAGTGGATTGACGATTGGGTAACCTAAACCTAGAGGGAACAATCCTGTCACTCGGCGTATCCTGTCTCTTGCTCATACTGGATCTCAAAGTCGACGGCTTGGGGTTCTGACTCTGACCCTGACCCTGCTCTCCAAATCCATTCTCCTTAAACAGCTTCCGCTGCCTCCTCTGCGTCTCGCCTTTGGCGTAGTGAAAGGGCGTCTCGGAGCTCCGTACAGTGGGAGGAATAATATTGTCTTGGGAGGAGGAACAAAAGGCCTCCGGTTGGGGTGTCTGAGGTCTGAGCAAGAGGCGTCTATGAGACGGCGAGGGTTTTGTGGAGATGGAGTGTTTGGGTGATTTTAGGGTTACGGAGTGCAGATCGCCTGCGGATGAGATTGAAGGGGACGGAGACATGAATCTGGAGCTGACTTCTCTGACCCGAGGGCGGCGGTGAGGAAGCGGAGGCGGGCCTCCTCCTTGGTCCGCCGGTGACGGTGCCGCAACTGAATTGCTCATATCTGGTGGTGATTGTGATTGTGATTGTGATTGTGATTGTGATTGTGATGGATTGTGGGGTGATTGGACCAAGAGAATAATAATGTGGGAAATTGGAGATGAAGAAAACTAGCCGTTACTGCCTTTGCCTTTTAAAATTGGGGGAGTAACGGTACTTACAACACCATATATATATATAATCATTTTATTTATGTTTCTATAAATTCATGATTTGCAAATTAATGGATGATTATTATTATTATTATTTGTTAATGTTGTCTTTATGTTTTTGGCTTATAACCAGCGGGGCTTGCCCCAATGGCCAGGAATATGATGGATGACCCGGGTTCGAATCCTGATTTCATCTGGATTTTACCAGAGAATTAAAACATGTCGTGCCTTCGGGCGGGACAAGCCAACTGGGTTTTACCGGGATCGTCAAGCCAAACTCGGATGCCAACGTGGATCCCCTAGTTGGCCTGAGTGGGGTGGTGGGGCGCGACGTGTTCACGCAATAACATAACTTATCTGTAAAAGTTACCGATAAAAAAAATTGTTTTTGGCTTATGGTGATTAGCAATATTAAGTTTTGAGTAATTGTGAAGTTATTAATGTGATGTTGTAATATTGATGAATGTTTTTAATTTTTAAGAATACAATCGAGAATAAACACGAGAAAATTCAATCGAATACTATATTTTATCTACATGAATAATAATAATAATAATAATAATAATAATCACAGTTGGATACAATCTTAATGATATTTTATCTATTGTTAAGTTAAGTTTGTCTTGGGCATAATCGGAAATGAAAGAAATACCTTTATAAGTTTTTCTTAATGAGTCAAGTAGGTTTTATAGGTGTTTCGTGGTCCGTGGAGACATTATTGTAGACTGCTTGTGACGGACACAAAAAAAAATTAGGCAAGCTTTTGAAGACGAACAACCTATGTTATGGCTTCTTCGATTAAAGACCAGGGGCTATATGACTCGTATAAACAGTATGTCAATCTACACTTTCACCGGAGATTTATAATTATTTTCTGGTCTATACAAGCCATATAGATGGTATACGACCCGTACAGACCAGGTTCAAGATTTCCTTGCTCCAACCATGTAAGATTTGTGTGCTGCTTTGTAAGATTATACCAAAAGTTGAGTTAACACGAGTCAAGACATCTACATCAACAAACGAAATTATTTTTCTAACTATATATCAAAAGCTTAGATAACTCATATAGGTGTCAACCGGAACGGATCACACGACAGCATCTAAAAAGTCGTTACCCCTAAACACTCATGCTGTTCGTAGTTTGATTACTATGGAGCAAAATATTTACTTTAAGATTACATGTTTCTATTTTATAACCAACTCGGCTGTTATTTATAATATTTTTAATATTAAAGTAATTCAAAAAAAGCCTATACGAGTCAAATAACCGATATACGAGTCATATAGCCCCTATACGGTTGGCTTGTATAGAAGCTATACCATACAAGGCCACAAGGGAACAACATATGGCACCAATTGACACAAAATGACATGACTCTGCACTTATACGGCTCGTATAGCTCATATACAAGTTGTATAGGTTCATCTGGTGTTTGAATAACCTTCCTGGTGTGTGTATAACCCAAGCCTATATCTTTTAGACAGCAGTATCCTACTATAAATTGGTAACGAACTACATTGTAAAAAAACTCCATTCTACCCCCTACATTACCGGATATTAAAAGCAATTCAGGGTTCAAATTTTTATCTTTGCCGCTCTCAGTCTTTCATTTCGATCTTCTTATCTAAGTGAACGCTTGTGTTTGTTACTCATGCCACAAGCTTTGTAGTCGTAGACACCTTCAAATTCCTAACTATAGAGGTAGGGTACCAAAAAGACCCAAATACCTTTAAGTACCACCTGCGGGTCACAGAAGAGCTTCTCATATGTCACCCGCTGACGGGTGGTCCACGGGACAACCCTTAAGTGGTTTAAGTCAGTTAATAATCATGCGCTTAGTTGGTTTATTTAGTTGAATTAGATAACTATGTTTACTCGTCTAATGGCAGGTATGAAAAGCTAGATGATGGAATTACGAGAACGTAGGCGAAAACGGTGGCGACACCGGACTTAGAACGAGAAAGTTATGACAAAAACAATAAATTGGTGGTAAAGACCACCGTAGCTTACGGTACCCACCGTAAGCTACGGTGGGGTTGAAGAATTTTAGCTGCTGTAAGGCAGACAAAAGCCACCGTCAGGAATTTTAAAGCCACCGTAAGCTACGGTGGCCACCGTAGCTTACGGTGGAGGTGTCGCTGCAAGTTGTAACCGCCCTATTTTCTAATATTTTGGACGGCCTTTCACATTATTATCACATCTTTTCATCTAAGGACGACCCTAGGGCGATTTTGAGAGCTTCTTGATCAATTGTGAGTGTGGTAATCATAAAACACTTGTTTTCAATTTGTATGAAAATCATAATCGAAGGGATAACGAACCGAATCATGCTCGGCTAAATTCCTTTGTGTTTTCCTTTGGATTGTAAGGTTTGCTATGTTTGTTTGGTTGATTGTTTATGAAATATCCGAGATTTTAGTTTGATCATATTGATTAAATTATTATGGTGTTGATGTATTGATTGATAGCTTATTAGTTTATCGATTTTGTGTTCTAAACCGTCAGTTCTTGGTTCTTTAAGTAATCGAGATTTATCGGGAGGGATTTAGGGTTGGATAAACTAATTGGTTTTTGAGTGATTACCTTGCGTTTTATAATCCAAGTACTTGATCTTCAATTACCGCAATCGTTTACATAAATACGAACTTTATCTATTGTTCATCTCAGTTAAACATTAACCGTAACATTCATGGAAACCTGAAACCGAGGGAAGACATATTTTCGCATATTGATTAAAACTCGTTTAATTGTTTTAGCTATTTTTGTTAATTAAAACCAAACAACCAAATCTTTGAATTTACTTTTTGCATTTAGTTTAATTTAGATAAATTACATAACTACTTGGTAACACAATTTCCACAAACTCCCTGTGTTCGATACCCGCTTATCGCTATCTAATAGTTGTAATCGGTTTATTTTTGAGTGAGTCTTTGACCTCACGTCAACTTTTGGCGCCGTTGCCGAGGAGTAGTGCGCAACGTGTGTTAGTTAGTAGTTTTTGTTTGTTATTTTCGGTTTTACGCTGGTTGTGTTAGTGTGCAGGTACCTACAGGTGTATGCATACTAGAAGAACTAACAGGTCATCACCGTTAGTTATTGATCCCGAGATTGACAAAACACTTCGAAGAAACCGAGTCTTACTTAGGAAGAATAAGTTTCTTGGTTCTCCAACAGCATCAAATAACATGGATTCACCAGTTTCCATTTCAGGTCAACCAGTCCCGACCACACCTCCACCAAATCCACCTCCACCAATCACTACTAATATACAAACAGCATCAAGTGAACTTCAACCACCACCCACAACTGAACCCATCAATGCTCAATTCACCTATGCAACATCATCCACATTGCCACCTATTACCAACCTTTTTCCTACCTTTGGTGCGTCATCATCATCTCAACAATATCAACCACCACCACCCTTTCAACAATCACAATCAAACTAACAATACCAACCCCAACCGTTTATGCAACATTCAAGAACACAAGGTGACGGATATGGGTTTGACAGTGAATTTGATGGGTATGAAGTGGAAGGTTACTACATGGGAGGTGATGGAAGTCAAAGGGTAAATCCGGGAACTTTGGCCTATGGTCAATGGCAACATCCGGAATCGGTGCAAGGGTTTAATAGACAAACACCACCGGTTGTTCAACAACCGCATCAACAACAACCGGTAGTTGTCCAACAAAACGTGCAACCACCACCGATTCAACAACAAGTTCAACAACAACCACCGTGTTGTGAATCAACAAGTTTCGCCACCAATTATTCAACAACCGCAAGGGCAACCTCAAGATCCACAATTTCAACCACAAATGCCCCAACCACAGTTTCAACAACAAATTGCGCAGCCAAGGCCCGTTTATAGGCAAATGGGTCAACCAAGAGTACCAATGGGGGTACCAAGAAGGCATGCAAGAGAGATGGTAATGGGCATTGAAGCCCATTTCCGACCCATAATTACTAATAATCCGTCTCCGGTGGTTATCCCTCTCAATAATCAAGGGAGGACATTTGAAGTAAGAACCAATTCCCTTCAAAGTCTTCCAAAGTATAAAGGGCTAGCAACGGAGGAACCTTACTTTCACTTGGAGGCATATGACTCCATTTGCAACACAATTGGGGGTCAAGGTTTTACATCGGATGATGTGAAGTTGGTTATATTTCAGTTTTCATTGGAAGACAAGGCAAAGAGATGATTTTACACTTTGCCTTCCGCGTCTGTTTATACTTGGGCCGAAATGCAACAAAGATTTTTAGAACAATTTTACACGGCCCAAAAGACCAATGATGTGAGAAGAAGTTTGAGAACCTTCCAACAACAATCGGGGGAAATGTTTCATGAAGCATTCGAGAGGTTTAACATGATGATTAAAAATTGTCCTCATCATGGTATTGCTTTATGGGAGTTGTTGAATGCGTTTCATGAAGGGTTGAGTATGGAGGATCAACGGGATTTGCGGTCGATCACGAATGGTACATTTGGTACTAATTATGAACAAGATGATTGGGCATATTTGAAACAAATGGCGGTTACATCAAAGAGAAAGGCCCAAACCGGAAGAAGAGCAAGACCGGTGATTGGTAGACCGCAAGTGCAAGCTGTGGAAGAAGGAAATGTACAAACCACTAATCAAGTAATCGATGTTTGTACAAATTGCAACGAGTTGGGTCATGCAACGGAGGTGTGTGGGGTAGGTCAAGCACCGGTGGAAGAGGTGAATGCACTTCAAGGGGGAGGTGGTAGGAATTACAACATGAACTCCAACACCTACCACCCCGGGTTAAGAAATCACCCGAATTTTCGTTATGGAAATCCGGCCACTCAATCTAACCCGAATTTTCAAGGAAGTCAAAGTAATTATGTCCCTCGCCAACAATTTAATAACCAAGGTAATTATCATGGCGGGAATAATAAAGGATTTCAAGGTCAAGGGGGTGGTGGTCAAAGCGGGTCAACGGGTCAAAGTTCATCGAGTGGTAATGAGGTTATGGACATGTTGAAGTTAATGCAACAAGACATGCAACGAAGAAATCAACTGGATGAGGCGCGAATGCAAAAGGATGAAGTAAGAGATACGGCCATCCAATCTTTGACCACACAAATGGGTCAACTCGCAACTGAAGTGTCCGAGTTGAAGAAGAATAAAAGTCAATTGCCAAGCGACACAAAGGTAAATCCTTCTCATAACTCTTCTCGTAATGTTCCTATTAACCACGTTAGTGTTTTAAGAAGTGGTAAAGAATATAAAAAAGATCTATCACCGGGTGTGGTTGATGGGGAAGTTGAGGATATTACGGGTAATGAAAGTGATGATGAAATTGTAACAAATAAACCCACTAAACATGTCACTTTTGAAAAACCGTTACAAACTCCAGGTCAAACTTCAAATTTAAACGATAAAAATAAGTAAGTGGAATCAAATGCGGTTCCATTTCCCTCGGCTTTACTTGACCCGGGTAAGAAAAACATCATTTCTAGAAAGGGTCCTCAAAAAGAAGAGATGTGAGAAGTTTTTAAGCAAGTAAAGGTAAATTTACCTTCACTTGAGGCAATAAAACAAGTGCCCGCGTATGCTAAGTTTTTAAAAGATCTATGCACTCAAAAGAGGCAACAAAAAGTGCCTAAACGAGTGGATTTAACTGAGCGGGTAAGTGCGGTTTTAAAAGGAGATCTTCCTCCTAAGCTTCAAGATCCAGGAACGCCCTTAATTAATATTCAAGTAGGCGATTTTCAAATGTCTAGGGCGTTACTAGATCTTGGGGCCGGAGTAAGCATTCTCCCAGGGGGTTTATATGACCAATATGACTTTGGTCCTTTAAAACGTGTTGAGACCACGGTTGTATTGGCGGATTTGTCTCATAAACTTCCGCGTGGAATCGTGCGAGATGTTATTGTGAAGGTGGAGGATTTTTACTATCCTGTGGACTTTTTGGTGTTAGACTATTCTTCGGGTGACCCAAGTCAACAACAAAATGTTATCTTAGGTCGACCATTTTTGAACACTGCTCATACAATCATTGATTGCAGATTTGGTACCGTTGACATGACGTTTGGTAATCGTAAAATGCGCCTTAATGTTTTTACTAACGTTTCTAATTCTTTGAGTGGTGAAGAATGTTTTATGGCAGATTTGGTGGGCCATTGTATTCCTCATGAATATGATGAAGATTGTGTAGAAGCTTGTATTTGTGATGATTCTGAATAGGTACACGTCTGTGCTTTGAGGATGGAAGAACAAAAACAGGATGTCTTAGCTATGAAAGAGGGAAGGCCACCATGGACACATCAATTTGAGAATTTGCCAACGGAGATCAATTCGGACATAAAGCCGTCTTTGAGTGTCCACCAAAGGTTGAATCGAAGGAACTCCCAAGTCACTTGAAGTATGCATTTTTAGGGGAGAATGAAACTCTTCCGGTTATCATTGCTTCTAACTTGGAGGAAGAACAAGAGAGGGCGTTGGTAAAAGTGTTGGGAGCACATAAGGCTGCTATTGGATGGACGTTGGCGGATTTAAAGGGTATTAGTCCTTCCATTGTTATGCATAAAATAATTACTGATGAGGGGGCTAAACCCACAAGGGAGACTCAAAGACGGTTGAACCCGAATTTGTGAGAAGTGGTGAAAAAGGAGGTTATCAAATGGTTGGATGCGGGGATCGTTTATCCCATTTCAGACAGTGCATGGGTGAGCCCGACACAGGTAGTGCCCAAGAAAGCCGGCATCCAGGTAATAAAAGGTGATAATGGTGAACAAATCGCCACCCGACCAGTAACCGGGTGGCGAGTGTGCATCGATTATAGAAAATTAAATAATGCAACCTCAAAAGACCATTTTCCACTACCATTCATTGACCAAATAGTTGAAAAACTTTCGGGTCAAAAATATTATTGTTTTTTGGATGGATATTCGGGTTACAATCAAATTGCAATTCATCCCGATGACCAACATAAGACCACCTTCACGTGTCCATATGGAACTTTTGCCTTTAGGCAAATGCCATTTGGACTGTGTAATGCCCCGGCTACCTTTCAAAGATGCATGATGAGCATTTTTTCTGACATGGTCGGGGAATCACTTGAAGTTTTTATGGACGATTTTTCTATTTTTGATTCAACATTCGAGTCGTGTCTCGTTGATTTAGAAAAAGTTTTAAAACGATGTGTTGAGAAAAACTTGGTGTTGAGTTGGGAAAAAAGTCATTTCATAGTGCAAGAGGGCATTGTGTTGGGTCATGTGGTTTCAAGTAGGGGAATGGAAGTTGACCAAGCTAAAATAAAAGTAATTTCATCTTTACCACCCCCGAAAATGTTAAAGGGGTGAGATCGTTTTTGGAACATGCTGGATTTTATAGGAGATTCATAGGACGTTGGCGGATTTAAAGGGTATTAGTCCTTCCATTGTTATGCATAAAATAATTACTGATGAGGGGGCTAAACCCACAAGGGAGACTCAAAGACGGTTGAACCCGAATTTGTGAGAAGTGGTGAAAAAGGAGGTTATCAAATGGTTGGATGCGGGGATCGTTTATCCCATTTCAGACAGTGCATGGGTGAGCCCGACACAGGTAGTGCCCAAGAAAGCCGGCATCCAGGTAATAAAAGGTGATAATGGTGAACAAATCGCCACCCGACCAGTAACCGGGTGGCGAGTGTGCATCGATTATAGAAAATTAAATAATGCAACCTCAAAAGACCATTTTCCACTACCATTCATTGACCAAATAGTTGAAAAACTTTCGGGTCAAAAATATTATTGTTTTTTGGATGGATATTCGGGTTACAATCAAATTGCAATTCATCCCGATGACCAACATAAGACCACCTTCACGTGTCCATATGGTACTTTTGCCTTTAGGCAAATGCCATTTGGACTGTGTAATGCCCCGGCTACCTTTCAAAGATGCATGATGAGCATTTTTTCTGACATGGTCGGGGAATCACTTGAAGTTTTTATGGACGATTTTTCTATTTTTGATTCAACATTCGAGTCGTGTCTCGTTGATTTAGAAAAAGTTTTAAAACGATGTGTTGAGAAAAACTTGGTGTTGAGTTGGGAAAAAAGTCATTTCATAGTGCAAGAGGGCATTGTGTTGGGTCATGTGGTTTCAAGTAGGGGAATGGAAGTTGACCAAGCTAAAATAAAAGTAATTTCATCTTTACCACCCCCGAAAATGTTAAAGGGGTGAGATCGTTTTTGGAACATGCTGGATTTTATAGGAGATTCATTAAAGGTTTTAGTGCAATTTCAAAACCTTTATGTAATCTCTTATTGAAGGATGTCCCTTTTGAGTTTACTGATGAATGTTTGCAAGCTTTTGACAGTTTGAAGGAGAAGTTGGTATAAGCACCCATTCTACAATCACCGGATTGGTCAAGCCCGTTTGAGATCATGTGTGATGCTAGTGATAGCACGGTTGGAGCGGTATTGGGTCAACGAGTAGAGAAGAAGCCGGTGGTAATATACTATGCAAGCAAAACTTTATCCGAGGCGCAATTAAATTACACCACTACCGAAAAAGAGTTACTTGCGGTAGTGTACGCCTTGGATAAATTTCGGTCGTATATTTTGGGAAGTAAAGTTGTGGTGTACTCGGATCATAGTGCGGTCAGGTATTTGATGGAAAAGAAAGACGCGAAACCGCGTTTGATTCGATGGGTGTTATTGTTGCAAGAATTCGATCTTGAAATCCGGGACAAGAAAGGTTGTGAGAATGTAGTGGCGGATCATTTGTCTCGGATTCCACTTGAATGTATTGATGACCCGATGGAGATAAACGAACGGTTTCCCGATGAACAATTGTTAGCCGTGTCGACTACACCATGGTATGCCCACTTTGTGAATTATTTAGCAACGGGGTCTATTCCAAGTCATTGGGTGAAGAAAAGAAGACAACGTTTCATAGCCCAAGTGAAACAATATATTTAGAATGAACCAGACTTGTTCAAAATTGGTTCGGATCAAATGATAAGGAGGTGTATTCCCGATTCTGAGGTACGGGAGATTTTGACTCATGCACATGCATCGGCGTGTGGAGGTCATTTTAGTGGTCAAAAGACGGGTTACCGGGTGCTTCAATGTGGTTTTTATTGGCCCACAATTTTTAAAGATGCAAGCGATTATGCCCGACATTGCTTGAATTGTCAAAAGTTGGGTAGTATCTCGAAACGGGATGAAATGCCATTGCAACCGATTTTGGTGTTAGAGATTTTCGATGTATGGGGAATCGACTTTATGGGCCCATCCAAACTCGAATGGATTTTTGTATATCTTGGTTGCGGTCGATTATGTGTCCAAGTGGGTAGAAGCTGTAGCAATAAGAACTAATGATCATTCGGTAGTTTGCAAATTTGTCCAATCAAACATTTTTGCTCGGTTTGGTATCCCGCGGGTTATTATTAGTGATTGTGGGTCACATTTCAAGAATTTCAACTTTGGGAAGCTTCTAAAAAGGTACAATGTGAATCACCGAATTGCCACTCCTTATCATCCACAAACAAGTGGACAAGTTGAAGTGTCCAATCGCTAAATCAAAGAAATCTTAATGAAGACGGTGCGGGTCGATAGGAAGGATTGGTCTTCTAAGTTAAATGATGCATTGTGGGCGTATCGGCGGGACATATGGATCACCCACATATCACAGTAGAGGAAGAACGTCCTCATACCACGCGCGGAAGCACCTTGGCACCCTCAGAAGTCATCCACAAGACAGGACATCTGTCCGCTAAAACGACCGGAAGGCAATGCCAGCAGGACAGTTGTCACCAATTAACTATCCTCTAGAAGAATGTCGATTGTTACTTGAAGAATACGTGACCTACCAGCCAATGAGCAAAGGACACCTGGCCAGGTTATTATTACTGTGCACATGGCCAGGGGGTAATTTGTCCTATCATTGGGCGACGCGTGTCTAGGTTGTTATACCCATGCACATGGGACGTATAGCTCAACCTACCATAAGAGGACACGCGTCCAGGCAGTTATCAAAGATCTTCTAGAAGAGGACAACTGGCCCAATCATCTTCCCACATCCTTCGGCTATAAATACCTTGTCAACCTACATGAGGTATTCATTCACTTACAATCATTCTGACTTACATATACTCTGACTACACTTAGTCTACTTAGTTTTCAATACTTTCTCCTTTACGAACGTTACTGATTCTCGCGCCGGAGGGTGGTTACAGGAAGACCCCCCTCTTGTCCTTCCTGTAATGAGATTCACGGTGTCTGTTTTGCAGGTTCCAGTCACTGGACTTTGGGAAGTTGTACTCATACCGTGTTAGTAGTTATCGTATTTTACCCTGTGAACTCATTGGATCCAGGACCC
This sequence comes from Bidens hawaiensis, assembly GCF_021521415.1. NCBI lineage: Eukaryota > Viridiplantae > Streptophyta > Magnoliopsida > Asterales > Asteraceae > Bidens > Bidens hawaiensis. The sequence continues at coordinate 40,479 of NW_027494041.1, forward strand.
ACACCCAGGGATCGGATCCGTGTTTCTTCACTAACCATTCCATCATTCCTCACCTTTTATAAAATCCAACTAGTATAGACTATTGAGATAAGCAACGCCTTTTTATCGGACTTCCACCCAATTTCATTTACGAAATTGCATATATCCAATATACTTAACAAAAAATTATATAGATATTAAACTTATTTAGGCTCGTAAAGCGGCTCGGCTGGTTGCGGTCGCAAAAGATTTTTTTATGGGTGTTACCAATACTGGTGTTTGTATATTTATCAACTTGATTACATATTTTTTCTTTGGTTTGGGTTAGGACGCAATATTTTGCAAACTAAATGCCTATTCTTATTTGAACTAAACTAGTAAACGATCCTATGCTTTGTAACGGGTATTACGTCTGAGTGTACAGTTAATTAAATAAACATATGTATGTACATACACACATTATTTTTTGGCTTTTAGCAAATAAATAAATTAATATATAAAATGTACTAAAGTAGGTTAGCAATGATGATGAGAGTAACTAACTTTTATTAAAACAATATTAAATCTTATGAATAGTGGTTTTACGTGAGATAACTACAATTTACCTTATATAATATCCTAACTAATGGTTGTGTTATCATTTAGAATAAACTACATTAATAAGCTTAACAAAACTTTTATACAAAACATCATTAAGGTTGATGTCTAAATCCTTTAGATCACAAACTTAGGGTTACAAGAACCAAAACCACAAAGTGGAGGTAGTGGATGATTTCAAACTCGATTAAGAGCCGAGAGACATAGGATGCGATCATTAACACACAACCATTAGTTGTAAACCACCTACACATTGTACATTTTCATCACAAGATCGACATTATAAACCACGTCTTGTACTTTTCCATCACAAGACCGACATGTAAGAGAGAAAGCAGGGAGAGAGAAACAAGCAGTCCATAGTCACAAACCGTTCGTGACGGTCACTGTAGAAGAGATTGTATATGGCAAGAGCAATCAACACCTAATCTTCTACGCCAATAGTCTAGAACCACAACTAATATTTGGTCGTGCTACCCTCTTGATGATGTATAATATATAATGCGAAGTAACTTTCAAGTAAAACAGTTTTACGTCCGCATTTTAAACTTATATTTACAATAATTAAAACTAGTAAGAACAGTCAAATTAGTTTTAAAAAAAAAAGAGAGAAAGAGGGATTGGTTTGTTCATAACAAAGTCTGTCCATATGCAACACCAGCACTAAGGCTCGCCATTTTTCGGTATCCCTTAACTGGCTGACCAATATATTACCCTTATAAATGAACGGTTTTATAGTGTTTCTTACATGTTTTTGATTTTACATATTAGTTAAAAGGTTTGTTTGACAGTGGACTTCTCATCAAAACAATGCAACTTATACTCAAAACAAGTAAATAACATTTCCAACTCCCTTCTTCATCTACTTTCATCATTTACACAAGTATACTAGCAACTGTATCGTACCTTAACTGCCTACACTTAACAATTTTCGGTCATTCGTCATTCAGTTTACTTCATTCCATCTCAGATATAAGAATTCTGCTAGTGGAAACCTTCTCTTCTAGACCTCAGTAACGAATCTTCAGCTGACCATCAAAAAGTTGTTGGTTAAAACATTAACAACATATTGCAACAAGATTATAACAAATGACATTAACGATCATATATCTATGTGTTTATTTACCATGACTATCATCACTGTCATCCCTGTCTCCAGATTGAGTTGTGAAGAACGGAGTAAGGTAGTTCCTATCTAATGCCCTGAAAGATGCAGCACTGCTTCCAAGAAACACAAAAATGTAAGAAAGGAAATTAAAAATAAAAAAAAGGATGTAAAAGTGATAAAATAAATGAGACGTTTACAAACCTTTTATGAAATTCTTTAAGTCTCATCTTTAGTCTGTTCCCAGATGATGTTGACGACTCTTCATCGTCATAAGGAGTCGCGTAACCGTTGTTAGCTTCAAAGTTCTGAATCCGAAAGAAGAAAAACAGTTCAAAGGTAAAGAAAATCTATAGAGATATTAGTTTATAAGAAAAAAAAAGAAGAAAATTATGCTCACATCAGTCAAGTGGGGCTCATCTCCTACAACATGTAAAGCTTCAAGCATAGTACCGGTGGAGCCACCAATAAGCAAGACCTACATTATTAAATACCATGTTAGAAACAGGTCTTAACAATTTCTTACAAGGTAGATGAAAAAACATTGTCACAAAAAGATCATAAAGTGCTTACAAGGTAATTTGATTGCGTGTTAAGTTTAGTACTTTAGAGTAGTTGTAAACTTGAGTAAGTAATGCTCTAAAAGAGAGTGAATGATTCAAAATTATATACTTACACTAATCTTTCTAGTAGGTATAGTACTTTTTCTGGGCATATGGAACTATTCCACTACTAAGAATTAAGATTTAATATATACATGTTTTGTATCATCATTTTCTGGTTTTATTATACGTTTCATTAACTGTATTATATAGTCAATGCTTTTGACGTTATTTTACTAATCTCGTGAAAATAACGTTAAAAGTGGCGGAAGGTTAATCAGGCATCATGTGGTGGCGTTGATAGCCGAAAGACAACGGTACATGCACCAATCAGCCGGTGTCCCGATGATTGTGTCTTATGTGTCTTATGTCCAAGGCTTGATGCAAAACTACTATCGAGCCGGGGGTCTCACCGGAAGCAGCCTCTCTATCCCAATGGGGTTGAGGTAAGGTTGTCTACATCTTACCCTCCTCAGACCCTACCATAGCTTTGCTATTGGTGGGATATACCGAGTACGATGATGATGATGTTTTGTATCATCATTTTCTGGTTTTATTATATGTTTCATTAACTGTATTATATAGTCAATGCTCTTTTTCACGTGAAAAGTAATAAAAGGCATTAACAATATATATGAAATAAGTTAGTTTACCTACCGTTAAAACGACTATTGCAGTGGTTGTAGTAAATATTGTCTGACCGTGTCCCTCAGGAAGATCATGAACTGATTGCAAAGCAAGAGCAAAAGCCATAGCTCCTCAAAGTCCTGAGTCAACAAAATAAATCAGTTTTTTTTAAAGTTAGTTATAAACTGTCAGATCTGAAACTTGCATCTGCTTACCACTGTACTAAAGTGCTTTCTGGTGTTTCACGGGTATTTGTCGCTGTGCAGGTCGAACTAAGTTCAACAAATATGCACATGTGAAAACATTTGCAGCCCTTCACATGTCATAAATTCAATCAGTAACTAGTTTAACTATGAAAGTATTACCAAATCAAATAAAACACTGCTCGAATGATAATAAATTTGGCATACCTGGCTAATCCGATGAATATCTGATACAATCAAGGCACAAGTTAAGAAAAGGTCTAATCTGCTTCAAAGAACCATATAAACTAACGACGTTATAATTAACATATCAAGGATACAATAGAAAAAAAGATGAATCCAATGTGGGACCAGCTATGCTGTTCCATAGCAATATCAAAACCCATGTATATGAATCTGCAGAAAAACCAAGAAAATAAAGGATTGTTATCAATGATTAAGAATCTTAAAATATTTGAAAAAAAAAGCACCCTTACACGAATGTCTCAGCTAAAGATGATATCAGATGAAAAAAAGCAGCCACAAATTTCTGAGAATTCTCTGACAAGTTTGAGAAGGAATAATGCTTCATAACCTAGACCAAAACGCAAAAAACTGTTTAGAAATCTTTTTTTTTTATTTAAAATGAGATAAAACACAACAAAATCAAAACCATATATTCACTAACCATTCCAGTGAACAAAATTGACACAATGCCAGATAAGCCAAGCCCTTCTGCCAGCATGTAACTGAAATTAAGATTGTGGGTCACAGATCACAAAAGGGGAGCACGTGTATATGATACAAAAAGATAAAAGTAGATAATATGTAGTGAGCTTACGAGAAGTATGGAAAAAGAACAAACAGGCAGCATTCTAAGTTCTGTAGACTGAAAATGATGCATAATATGTTACACACAGTTAGTACAGCTGTGCAGGTTTAAGGTGAAACAGAATAATAGAAATTTCAAGATGGTAGGTACTTACTTATCAATGTCCAAGCCTGCATACTTAAACAGGTTCATGCAGTTAAGGTTTTACAATAACAAAGAAGAAGATGGAATTGTAATTAACTTCATATGAATAATCACTACAAAAAGGATATCAAAGCAGATGTGAATCCAACTCCAACACCTGTCAAGCAATGACATCGAAATGAGTAATCTTAACAAATAAGAAAGCCATATTTATAAACGAGGGACATTCCTGGATATGTTTTGTATCAATGTGATAGATACATTTAACACTGATATATACAGTTACCATTCAGTTTCTTAAGTATTGCTTGCCAGGTCTGAGAATCAAAGCCCATATTGTATTTTACAGTTTCATTTTTCAGCCAGAATAATAAATAAGCCTAATTATTACATGACAGAAATAACTGTTACAAGAATCTGGTTATTAATTTTCTACTATCGCTAAGTCATAAGTATTAACTATTAAACTAGGTTTGTAGATATAGACTGCCATCGACATTTGCAGAAGTTTGATTATGTTCCACATTTTCAATCAAATGCATATTAATCAATCAGTTTATCACCATGTTACCTTTTCACATAAGCACAAATGTTCAAATGATACACACATATCACTATTAATGTCTATCAGTAAATCAACATATTAACACCCCTTTGACTTTTTCCATGACAATACCTCAGCTCTACAGTTGAAAGTTTCACTTTGTTTTATCTTTCTACAACTCATTATAAGCACTTGCAAAAATTTTTCCAATGAGATGTTTTTTTTATGATTTTTATTAGTTCATCAAAGACTTACCACAAGGCTTTCTTAATCTTTTGATCTTATAACCTTGTCAAAACAATATTCAAACTACAGCATCTTCTTAACAATGAAAAAAAAGAAACATGCAAAACATACAACAATTGTTTGCATCAGCAAAAGCATAAGCTAGATTAACTGACCTGCTGACATGGAACCAACAAAGGTCTCAAGAAACCTGACGACTATCAAGAAGAAATTTTGTCCAGATGAATTGTTCTTCACCAATGACATAGTCCTGCACAAATGAATTACAGCCACGTTATGTGTTAATCTTTTCATATTATATAAATATAATGTGCCCCATTGTATATTAAAAACAGCACTGAATTTATACAAACCTGTAAAGGGAAATTGCCATCTACGATTTTTGCAACAACCAAAAGAACACACACCAATACAAAAAAGTTCAGTGCAAGTATGGATATCTCAACTCAATATAGAAGTAGGATAACTGAAATCCGAACCACACTTACCGCGTCATTTAAAACCGATTCAACAAACACTAGTGCGTAGAGATTCATGTCTGTGCCAAGCTCCTACGGTAATAAATATGGTCATGTAAAATTGGAAAACAGGCAGACTCTTAAAGAACTTAAACTTAGATAAAGATGGTTTAATGAAGATCAATTGAGACAAACAAGTAAATTTCACATGGTAAAAGCATATTCAGACCAATAAGTAGAACTGTAGCGGTCCAAGTTCATTCACAATTTACATTTACAAAGAATTTTTCACAAGCCATAAAATCTGGAGTAAAAAGCTGTGTAAACAATGAACTAATTTGGTGAAGAAACATTGACAGCAGAAAAATGAAGCATGTGCATGCAGACTAAAACAGCTCCTGAAGGTCTTTGCAATCTAGTAGATATAAATCTGCTTAAAAAAGATTCGAGAACGCATAACAACATCCTAAAACCTATCAGATATATCCATATGAAGCTTTGCAAAAACTTATCTCCCACCTCATATCATTAACATTTCCCATTAAGTGACGCCATAATAAAAAACAGATTTTTACTGTTTGATTGTGTATTAATCGTATATACTTTAGGCTCATAAACTAACTTATCTTCTATATCTAATTCATTTGAGCCCCTAGGATTGAGTACGCAAATCACCCCCCTTCTAAAGCATTTATATACTCACTTGTATTCTAGTATTCTAAACTAAAAGCCCAATAAAGATTTCTTCATTTAATGGAAAAGAAAACAAGTCACCCTTACTGATTTATTCTTGTAAATCAATACTGATAAACGAGAACATAAAATCAATGGACAAGGACTACAGTTTAAACCAATTCAAACCTGAAAAATGGAGAGAACGGTGACAGGATCTGTTGCTGAAATAAGGGCGCCGAACATCAGACACTCAACCAATGGAAGTCTGTACATGAGATACAGTACACCACCAAGGTACCTGCAACATCACATGTAAAGCAGGTTGGATTTGTTGAGACATTTAACAAATTAATACTATACACTGAAACTTCATTGGTAAAAGTAATACTCACACCAAAAGACCTGTAACAATTGCAGCAATAAAGGTTCCCAAAATTGCAAATGTCACAATGGCTCCAAAGTTTGAAAAGAATGGTTTCTGAAAAATTAAAAAAACAACAGTTAATAACTTAATACACATAATTTGATAACAGAATGTGATCAAGAGTCACGATAACTTACAGGCGCTAAACTGAATCCCGATTGGGTACAAACAAATGGTCAAGAGAAACAATTGGGCCAAACCTTCCACTAACTTTATCAAGAAAAAAAACAAAAAAACTGAGCAAGGATATAATATGATGGGAGGCAACAAAAACAGGAAGAAGAACTCCTCATGAAAATTAAACCAGAACAGAAAAAACCAAATTGTGCCTGGTAAGTTGTACAAAACTAATAGAAAGTATGGATACGGGCTCCAATGTGAATGGTCTTAATAAGAAGCAAAAAAGCATGAGTAAAGAAATGATACTAGTTTCGGTATTGGAAATATTGGCAAGTCCGCCAACAATTAGCCCTAGAAAGATGAGACTATTAACTCATAAGTATGAATCAAAACATAAAAAATGAAATGAGTATAAAATTGATTACCGATCAATAGAACCTGTGACGGCGTAAGACATGGCCACAGCATCATTATCTGTAACAGAATGCCGACGCCTGCTGATCCTTACCTGGACTTACTCCTCCAGCAGGTGATATTTGCAGCTCATCCATCGCCACTGCTTGAATGATAGATTTCAATTTCAATATCAAGGATAGATTTGACTTTCAGTTTAGTCTTTATGTTTGTTTTCATTATTAATTTCCACAAGTATGGGTGGTTTAAGTTTGCACGCAATTTAAATTATTATATGAATTTATTTATAAAAAATAGCAAGAAGCTAGAACATCGATACATCACGAGAAAAAACAAAATTACACGTTCAGCATACATCAATCCTTTCACGTAACTCCCTTCAATTTTCCTCTATTCTTAACCCATAAAAACCCCGTAACTTTTATTATATGAATGGCCATGCTAAAATAAACTATATGACAAAATAAAAATTTGTAACGTGTGTTAAAAACAAAGGTCAAGTTATTCTATAAATGGTAACAAAAATGAGAAGTGTGAGAAGATATAAACGATTGACATGTGTCAAGTGGGGACCAAAAGAAAAATGGTATAGAGGTAATTGCAGGGGCGGACCCACGTACATCCGATCGGGGTCTCGGGACACCAATGTTTTTTGAAAATTACTTAGAGACGGTATATTAAATTTTGTAAGGACCCCTTAAAAATTAATACTTGGAACCCATACTATTAAAACTGAACTGGGCTAATGAAAAATCTCTTACTTTTTCTTTGAGAGGTTGTAGGTTCAAGCCTCACCATACTATGTTTTTGTTGTTGTTTTTTTTTTGTGTGTTTTTTTATATCCTAGTCAATATTAGTTATTTAGTTAGGATATTTGTGGTTTTCTTTAGTTTCTCCCGTATAATCATTATCACCCTGTAACATATATAATGGCAACATGAGTTTTCATTATTCTTTTATTATTTATCTTGTGTATATATATTATAATTAATCATTTATTTGTTTTAAAGTTATTTTTTCATGTTTTGGTCATGTATGTAAGACCATATATATAGCTTTCTTTTATGTTTTTCGGGTATAAATAAAAATGAGTTAAAAGTCTAATCTAGATTCTCTCTACTTACTCGTTTCCGATGACACCATATTTCCGTGTTTTATTATGTCCTCGCCTGGACCCGACTCGAATAACGACCGATCCGAAAATTTTGTAAACCGAAAAAATTGGGACCCCATCGGCAAAAAACCCTGGGTCCGCCACTGGGTAATTGTACACATTTTCTCTCCCCACATGCAAGACACATGTTAATACCCCCATCATTTTAGAACGTCTATAACTTTTTCGTATGATATTTAAAAAAAAAATTCATCATAATAACAAGCGTTTTTTTATCTTTAATATGAGTATGATTTTTGTTATATAAAATTTAAAACAAAAATTACACCATTGTGTCTTTTCGCACACCATTGTGTCTTTTCGCTTATCATTGTATCTTTTTTCGTCATTGTGTCTTTTCGCTTATCATTGTGTCTTTTTTCGTTATTGTGTCTTTCAACTCATCATTGTGTTTTTTAAATACTAATAACACTGTTGTGTAATAATAATATGTAAAAAAAATGATAAAATAACAACAAATTATCTAATGCATAAAACACAATAATTAATACATGTTACACAATAACTTGAAACGTAAAACACAATGGTGATACGTATCACACAATAACCTAAAACGTAAGACACAATGGTGAATAGGTATAACACAATGACCTAAAACGTAAGACACAATGGTGAATAGGTATAACACAATGACCTAAAACGTAAGACACAATGGTGAATATATATAACATAATGACTTGAAACTTAAAACACAATGGAAATAACATATTACACAATGACTTGAACGTAATATACAATGAACGCAATACTATTTTTCTCAAATTAAATGAATTTGTCATATGTCAATCCGAATAAAAGACAATGAACGTATTACACAATGACTAAAAGTTAATGACGAACAAAACGACACAATGACGTAATCTTCGTTTTAATTTTTGTCTTTAATATGAGTACCAATTGAAAAATATAATGATCAAAATTTATAATACAATTCATATAAAAACTCAACTAAAAGACACAATAAATAACTAAATAACACAATTAAAAAACCCATTAATTTTTTTTATTCTTATATAACAATATGATACTCATATTAAAGATAAAAAACGCTTATTATCATGGTGAATTTTTTTTTTAAAAAAACGTCGTGTGAAAAAATTATGGACATTTTAAAGTGATGGGGGTATTGACATGCGCCTTGCATGTGGAGAGAGAAAGTCAACAAATGTGGGTTATTACCTTCATGTCATTTCCATCAATTTTTATTTATTAAATTAATCTCAGTCATTCAAACTAAGATCAATGGACTGGATTCCTTCTAACCATTCTCATTTTTGTTGTCGTTTGTATTTTAACTTTACCCTTAAAAACAATTTAATATTAATCAATCTAAAGTTTTATATACTAAGAGAAAAATACACACAATATTTAATATTTAAGAAGTAACAGTAAGATACACATAATATTCAATAACTAAAACACTATGACTATAAACTAAAACATAGTAATAGGTTAATGCAACTAAAATTCGTCTACGGTCACTTTCTCCATCAAAATTGAAGCAATCCGAATTCAACGATTCTCGACAACTGACATGCAATCTCATGAACGCATATCCAATGAAATAAGTTAAAGGTAAACTTAGATACAAGAATTAAATAAAGATATTTATTGCATTTTCATTTGCAAAAAATAGATAAAACCAAAAGACCATACCGCCCTTTTGATTAGCTCAAATGAAAGCCACATCTCATATTCTTATTGTTTTCTATACATTTTAGGAAAAACCAACTTCTTAGGCTGGTTGTTATGGATAGGTGTTATGGAGGCTATGTTAATGTGTTAAGCATTAACATTTTAGAGTATATAAGAAAAAGGTGTAGCTCACTAACCACCTGAAAGTGGTATGGAGCTTTAACTAATCCAACCACAAACACATAACTTAGTTAAAGGTCATTGTCTTTAACATTTTAGAGTATATAAGAAGAGAGGGATATACTAAGTGTGCCAGATTTATGTAGTATTTTGTTGTTTAAGTTGCTTGCACACGTGCTATTTAGGTTGTACTAAGAGATTGATAATCTTAGTTGCATATAAAACCTATTTGGTTATTAAAAAAAAGCATTTTTGTATTGTTTTACCACTTTTTTTATGTTTAAGATTTAACAAATTTCAAAATATTATCAAAAAACTAATTTATAAGTATGAGACACTATATATTGCATCAATTTTTAGTTTTCATGGCCTTAAGGATGGTGTGAATACGAGGTAACACGACAAAGTAAGACCATGTATAGTGGGTGTTGGTCTCACTCTGCGTCAACCTTTTAAAGCATTAAACATCATTGTAGCACATGTAAGAGGCGCCAATGGGGTAAGGCTGAGGGGTGTGGGGGGCGCGAGAGGGGGCGTGAGTGGGGGCGCCATCCAATAATATTGTGACGTGTGGCAGAGAGAGAAACTTGATAAGATGGGTATTGGTAGTGGTGATAGCGCCCCGGGGCATGGTGTGGAGGGGCGCGAGAGGGGGCGCGAGCGGTTTATTTTTTTATTTTTTTATAAATGTATTAAAAAAACGTATTATTAAAAAAACAAGTAATTATTTAAACAAACACACATTAATTAAAAAAACACATTAATATATAAAAAAAATTAAAGTACTAAAAAATTAAAAAAACACATTAATTAAAAAAAATTAAAAAAACACATTAACATTATTCTTATTCTTCGGCTTCGTCTTCTTCGATCAACCTCTTCCGGATACGTTCCTTTTGTTTTTCCATCAGCATTTGGTCGACCGGATTTAGGTGGCTGAAGTCTCTTGCAAGGAAGTCCAAATCTCTCATTCTTTTTTTTTCCTTTTTGTCAACAGAGACCACCTCCAGGGTTTTGTTGAATTTATTGAGGGATTCAACAAGATCGTTGATGTTTACGGCTTCCCCCTCAGCCGGTTTTTTCCCCCTGGCGTCCCTTCCCAATGGCCGCCTCCTCGGCGGTGAAGACGTTTCCTCCCCCGCAACGTTTAGGTCGAATCCAACCCGGCAATCCGACCCGTCCGTTGTGCTGTACGCTCCAGACGAACTAGTTTTAGTCCGTTTCGGCCCTACTTCCGCATCAAGGTCCGGCGCCACCAGCTCAACCCACTTGGCACACCTTCTCAACCTCTCCCACAACTTTACACCGTCCCACGTCTTCACCGCCCCATACCTCCGCAGGCACTCCTGCTTCCACTCTTCGACAGTGAAATTATAGACCGCCAAATCGTCACTGCCACTTGGTCTCATACGACCGGCGTTCCTGTTGAACAGATTAGTAAACAAGCCGACAAATTTTCTAATTTCGGTCCACCGACCCGAAATCATATCGGGATTCCGCTCTGTACTCCCAACGAGCGAATAGAACGTCTCCCTAACCTTTGTCCAAAAGACCTTGCTCTTTTGGTAGTCGGCTGCAAAATTATGTAAATAAATTTGTAAGCCATTTAACTTTTTTATTTAACTTTTTATTTACAATCATTTTTAAAAACGTTAAAACAATTACCGCAACGCCGATCCTCAGAAATGGCTATCCAAGCCCGACACAGGGCTTCCTTCTCATCCGATGACCACGGAGTGATTTTCCGTTTCGCCCTTCCGGTCGAAGCCGAACCCGACCCGTCCGTTGCAAGTTGTTTTTTCCGGTGGACGCGTCTTCTTTGTCCCGCAGCTTCACCTTCTGGTTCCGGTTCTTGTGTCTCCGGAACTACAAAGTTAGGAGACGGTTGCATGTTGGATGGTTGAAAGCCGGATGATTGTTGCGACCCCGAATAAAACATCGGTTGTTCCGGTGCCGACCATAAATCGTCGTAAGGGTAATCTGAATCTAGGTTTGGGTACCAATTTCCAGACATGTTTTTAAAAAAAGGTTTCGAAGATAGGGTGATTTTGGGTTTTGGGTGTGGTGTGTGATATTCGTTTTGGTTGTAGTATGTGAGAATGGTTGTGTTTGATATGTATTGTGATATATGTATTGTGATATATATAGATGATTTTGTTAAAAAAAAAAAAATATTTTTATTCATTATTAAAGCCTTCCAACGGCTCTTTCCCATTTCCCACAGCCACTCACGCGCGCGAGCCTCCTGGCGCCTGCCTCGTTTTCCGCTCTCGCGCCCCTCTCGCGCCCCTCTCGCGCCCCGGTGGTGTGGCTCTCGCGCCCCGGGGCGCTATCGAAGTCCCTCACGCGCCCTGACTAGCGCTCCGCACCCCTCAGCCTAAGGCTGAGGGGTGTGGGGGGCGCGAGAGGGGGCGTGAGTGGGGGCGCCATCCAATAATATTGTGACGTGTGGCAGAGAGAGAAACTTGATAAGATGGGTATTGGTAGTGGTGATAGCGCCCCGGGGCATGGTGTGGAGGGGCGCGAGAGGGGGCGCGAGCGGTTTATTTTTTTATTTTTTTATAAATGTATTAAAAAAACGTATTATTAAAAAAACAAGTAATTATTTAAACAAACACACATTAATTAAAAAAACACATTAATATATAAAAAAAATTAAAGTACTAAAAAATTAAAAAAACACATTAATTAAAAAAAATTAAAAAAACACATTAACATTATTCTTATTCTTCGGCTTCGTCTTCTTCGATCAACCTCTTCCGGATACGTTCCTTTTGTTTTTCCATCAGCATTTGGTCGACCGGATTTAGGTGGCTGAAGTCTCTTGCAAGGAAGTCCAAATCTCTCATTCTTTTTTTTTCCTTTTTGTCAACAGAGACCACCTCCAGGGTTTTGTTGAATTTATTGAGGGATTCAACAAGATCGTTGATGTTTACGGCTTCCCCCTCAGCCGGTTTTTTCCCCCTGGCGTCCCTTCCCAATGGCCGCCTCCTCGGCGGTGAAGACGTTTCCTCCCCCGCAACGTTTAGGTCGAATCCAACCCGGCAATCCGACCCGTCCGTTGTGCTGTACGCTCCAGACGAACTAGTTTTAGTCCGTTTCGGCCCTACTTCCGCATCAAGGTCCGGCGCCACCAGCTCAACCCACTTGGCACACCTTCTCAACCTCTCCCACAACTTTACACCGTCCCACGTCTTCACCGCCCCATACCTCCGCAGGCACTCCTGCTTCCACTCTTCGACAGTGAAATTATAGACCGCCAAATCGTCACTGCCACTTGGTCTCATACGACCGGCGTTCCTGTTGAACAGATTAGTAAACAAGCCGACAAATTTTCTAATTTCGGTCCACCGACCCGAAATCATATCGGGATTCCGCTCTGTACTCCCAACGAGCGAATAGAACGTCTCCCTAACCTTTGTCCAAAAGACCTTGCTCTTTTGGTAGTCGGCTGCAAAATTATGTAAATAAATTTGTAAGCCATTTAACTTTTTTATTTAACTTTTTATTTACAATCATTTTTAAAAACGTTAAAACAATTACCGCAACGCCGATCCTCAGAAATGGCTATCCAAGCCCGACACAGGGCTTCCTTCTCATCCGATGACCACGGAGTGATTTTCCGTTTCGCCCTTCCGGTCGAAGCCGAACCCGACCCGTCCGTTGCAAGTTGTTTTTTCCGGTGGACGCGTCTTCTTTGTCCCGCAGCTTCACCTTCTGGTTCCGGTTCTTGTGTCTCCGGAACTACAAAGTTAGGAGACGGTTGCATGTTGGATGGTTGAAAGCCGGATGATTGTTGCGACCCCGAATAAAACATCGGTTGTTCCGGTGCCGACCATAAATCGTCGTAAGGGTAATCTGAATCTAGGTTTGGGTACCAATTTCCAGACATGTTTTTAAAAAAAGGTTTCGAAGATAGGGTGATTTTGGGTTTTGGGTGTGGTGTGTGATATTCGTTTTGGTTGTAGTATGTGAGAATGGTTGTGTTTGATATGTATTGTGATATATGTATTGTGATATATATAGATGATTTTGTTAAAAAAAAAAAATATTTTTATTCATTATTAAAGCCTTCCAACGGCTCTTTCCCATTTCCCACAGCCACTCACGCGCGCGAGCCTCCTGGCGCCTGCCTCGTTTTCCGCTCTCGCGCCCCTCTCGCGCCCCTCTCGCGCCCCGGTGGTGTGGCTCTCGCGCCCCGGGGCGCTATCGAAGTCCCTCACGCGCCCTGACTAGCGCTCCGCACCCCTCAGCCTAAGAGTGCTAACAAAATGGCAGGCGTGAGGGCTTGGTTGTGGACCATGGCATTGGTTAATCAAACCATATTTAACACTTTTTATTAAAATAAATAAATAAATAAATAAATAAGTGTATTGTATGTAAAACAATTACACAAGTTTGATAGTTTGTTTAGTGAATGTCCTATGTGACAGTGATATGACATTACTTTTTATTAGTATAGGACCCTTCTTTACACATTGTCTAACAAGTGGGGGCGAATGCAGTTCACATTGAAGGGTAGCATTCGCTACCCCTCAACTTTTCGCCAGTAGTGTAATTTTTTTTTCTTTTTTGGTCAGTTTTCGTATTTCGCTACCACTGGAAAAATGTTACGTTACCTCTATTTGTTTAAAGGCCAACCAGTTTAAAAGTTCAAATCAAATAAAGCACAAACAAATTTATAGCCCAAAGCAAATAAAAACCACTAACCTTTTTTTCTTTTGTTTGAACGAGAAACATTAAACAGAAACATACTCAAACAGAAACAGGCTCAACGGAATCATCATTTTTTAAATTTTCAAATCAAATAAAGCCTAAACAAAGTTTATAGCCCAAAGCAAATACAAACCATTAACCTTTTTTTCTTTTGTTTTAACAAGAAACATCAAACATAACCTGGCTCAACAAAATCAACATTTTGAGGTTGAAAACTTTAATATGGTTTTGGATATGAAAATTTAAGAACATGAAAATAGATTTAGTGAGGTCTCAACTAGTTTGTTAGTATATATGTCTAGTTTAAATCTTAAGATTAGTTTTCCAAGTTTGACATATCTAAGATAGTGACATTTTCAAAAATGTATCTCAATGATTTTAGTAATGAATAAAGATGGTGTATTTCATGTGATCGTATGACCTTTTATCACACTTTAAAGAAAGATGATAAATTTGCAAAATTGGGTGAATGCACGGCATTGCTCGTGTAATGGTGGAAACCGGAAAACATACAACTTTTCCTTTGGTTTATCAAATATTGAAGCTAACGTTGTTTTACCGATTGCAACCACAATCGTTGAAATATGTCTTTCTATAATGAATCTTATAAATACGGGTTTGCGCAAGCGAATGGGTGATGAGTATTTGAAAAATGATTTAAGCTGTGCAATCGAAAGAGAAATGTTTAATAAAGTAAAAGATTATAGTGTAATTGTCACACCCCGACTTAGTTCCTAGGCGTGTGACCACAAGTTGGTACCTGTTTTGTAATTATATCAGAGTTTATGGGTTAATTTTAGCGGAAGACTTTAGGTTGAATATAATATTAATTTACATTGAAAATTTACTAGGGAATTAAATACCCGAGTATTGGTTTACAAAAGATATGTTTTCATATTACAAGGATTTTATATAAAAAACGGAGCCATCTTGTACGCGCTTCTATCTTCAATAAGACTCCAATCCTTGTTATTGCTACTTATGCTTGATTACCTGCAATGGGTTGGAAAAATACGTCAGCTATATGCTGGTGAACACGTATGACTCAATAAAACATTTTGAATGACGATTACAATACATATGTAGTTTTCTTGACAATCTCAGCGGAAGCATTTCTACTTCCTGTATATATACCACTGCCCTACACACACAACGGTATTCCCCGAGCCAAACGACCCTAAATTGAGAACTGGTCATGACCGGTTAAGCTCGTGGCTTCATTGCCTTTGATTGATAGTTATGTTTGGATCCAGACACATGCGTATTCGGTCTGAGTTGATATTATTCTCTACTTTGTATTATAACGTTTTAAAGATTTCATTATCTCATGTAGACATTGATTGACTCGTTAAGACAAACACCCATTCGTCTCACTGAGTATAAATATGTTTTGTCCGATTAAAAAGGTTGACGTATTCACCTGTACCGTCGGTGTTGTAAACTTTGACTGATTGATTGATTGACTGTGAATGATATTAACCTATACATAAATAGGTTCGTATGAATGTTTTGAATGATGTTAAGCTATGATTGTAAGCTTAACCTTGAAATCGTTTATCTTTGATTGTGAATGAAAACACTTGTTTTATGTGGCGTTTGATATAGCATGCTTTGGCCTAATAGGTTCTATCACGTTGGTAAGTTTCTCCAGATAAGTAAACGGGTCCCTCGGTTGATTGGGATTTATGCGAATTACTTTTCCTTAGGCAAGAAACTTATTACTAATGATATCCCCCTTCCAGTTACTACATGCCCGTTAAAATATCTCTTTTGTTTAACATTACTTCATCATGAAGTAACGTTTTATGAAAACATGATTGTGAATGAATGTTTGTAAAATATGATCAAGGTTAAAGGCCATAGCCTCGATTGATAGTCTAAGCTATAATTCAAATAACTTAAACATAACTCCTACCTCAATTCGGATACTTAGATTGCTAATATGAAAAGGCAGGATCTTGATCTACTCGCTTATATGATTGTTTCTTGATTATAACTTCGTTTCTTGCACGAATATCGAAAAAACAGCACGTCGGCTCGTTACGGCAACGGGGCACGCTTTCCAATGCTATGTGTGTGTAAAGGAAGGTGTTTTTTGGGATGATTTGAGCTCATGCCCGTCACCCCCCCTTTTATAGCCAATTTTCGTCCCCATTGCGGTACGCGATGGGTTCCTTGTGCCCTATCGCGTACCGCGGCGCCGCAAAAAGACGCCGCCTTATGCGGTGGTGACACGTGGCCTGTCACAACGTGCCACGTGTTGACACGTTGTTGGACACGTGTCCACTGACTCAGCAACCCCATCGCGCTACGTGACGGGTTTAATTGTTATCCCGTCGCGTACCTCGACGGTAGGAAATTTCCAAAATTTTCATTTTTAGTCCCTGAACTTTCTAAGTTAGTACATTTAGGCTCATATTAAAGAGGGTAAAAGACGCGGTGTTACATCCTCCCCACCTTTTGAATAATCTCGTCCTCGAGATTTATTGGAATAGATTAAGATACTTTTTCTTCATTTCTGACTCGAGTTCCCACGTATGCTCGGGTCCTCGTCTTGAATCCCATTTGACTTTCACGAGCTTGAGTCATTTGTGTTTGAGAAACTTGATCATGCTATCTTATATTTGAATAGGTTGTTCCACAAACTTAAGCTTCTCGTTGATCTTAACATCTTTCAATGGCATAGCAAGGGTTTCGTCGGCTAAACACTTGCGCAGATTAGATACGTGAAACACATCGTGAATACCCTTCATCTCCTCGGGTAATTCTAAACGATAAGCAACTAGTCCAATTCTTTCAAATATCTTGAATGGTCCAACGAATCTTGGACTCAGTTTTCCTTTCTTCCCGAATCTTACTACACCTTTCCAAGGCGACACTTTCAATAAAACTCTATCGCCTTCTTTAAACTCTAAAGGCTTGCGACGAACGTCCGCATAGCTCTTTTGTCTATCTCTTGCTGCCTTTAATCGTTCTCGGATTTGTATAACTTGATCAGTGGTTCTTTGAACAATTTCTGGTCCTGACAACTGACTATCACCTGTTTCTGACCAACATACTGGTGTTCTACACTTACGCCCATACAATGCTTCAAATGGTGTTGCTTGGATACTCGTATGATAACTGTTATTGTACGAGAATTCCATCAGTGCAAGATGAGTGTCCCAACTTCCTCCTAAGTCGATAACACAGGCACGAAGCATATCTTCCAAGGTTTGAATTGTTCGTTCACTTAGGCCATCAGTTTGGGATGGTATGCAGTACTTAAGTTTAATTGAGTCTCCATAGCCTTTTGAAAGCTTGACAAAAAATTTGAAGTGAAACGACTATCTCTATCAGATATGATGGATAGCGGCACACCATGTAAGGATACTATGTTTTCGACATATAGATGTGCTAATTTATCCAGACTAAACGTTTCTTGAATTGGGATGAAATGGGCAGACTTAGTAAGTCTATCGACAATAACCCAGATTGCATCATTTTGGCGTGAAGTTTTCGGTAACTTCATGATGAAATCCATAGTTATCATATCCCATTTCCATATCGGGATTTCCGGTTGTTGTAGTAATCCTAACGGCTTTTGATGTTCAGCTTTCACTTTTGAACACGTCAGGCACTTAGCTACATACAAAGCAATGTCTTTCTTCATCCTGATCCACCAATAATCATCTTTTAGATTATGATACATCTTGTCACTTCCCGGATGCATAATGTACTTTGACTTGTGTGCTTCTTCTAAAATTTTATCTCTTAGACTTCCGATCATCGGTACCCAAATCCTTGTACCGAGTCTAAGTATTTCATCACTTCCTTTAACTAGTTGATCGATTGTACCATTCTCTTTTTCAGCTTTAATATTTCCTTCTTCTAGTGCCAACTTCTGAGCTTCTTTGATTTGACTAGCTAGATCGATTTTAAGTTCCAATCTAAGAGCTCGAACTCTCTTTGGTTTCTCATGTTCTTTTCTACTTAAGGCGTCAGCTACCACGTTGGCTTTTCCTTCATGATATACGATCTCACAGTCGTAATCATTAAGTGTTTCCATCTAACGCCTTTGTCTCATGTTCAACTCTTTTTGATCAAATATATGCTTCAAGCTTTTGTGATCAGTATATACAATGAATCTTACACTATACAAGTAATGTCGCCATAACTTTAACGCAAAAATTATGGCGCCTAATTCAAGATCATGTGTGGTATAATTCTTTTCATGAGTTTTCAATTGTCTCGAATCATAAGCAATCACTTTCTTTCCTTGCATCAAAACACTTCCCATTCCCGTATGCGAAGCATCACAGTAAATGACAAAGTTTTCTAGCCCTTCTGGCAAAGCCATAATCGGTGCATTAGTTAACTTTTGTTTTAGTGTTTCGAATGCTTCCTCTTGCTTCGGTCCCCATTCAAACTTAACTGCTTTCCTTGTAAGTGAAGTTAATGGGACAGCTATTCGAGAGAAGTCTTGAATGAATCTTCTATAGTATCCGGCTAAGCCTAGAAAACTTCGGACTTGAGTCAGTGTCTTGGGTTTCTCCCATTTGGTTATAGCTTCAATCTTTGCTGGGTCTACTTGAATACCCTTCTCATTTATAACATGACCAAGAAATTGTACTTCGGATGACCAAAATTCACATTTCGAGAATTTGACGTATAATTTCTCATTCCTTAGGGTTTCAAGTATAATCTTAAGATGAACTTGATGATCATCTTTGGATTTTGAATAAATAAGGATGTCATCGATAAAAACAATAACAAACTTGTCTAAATATGGCTTGCAAATCTGATTCATCATGTCCATAAAAGCTGCTGGAGCATTAGTGAGTCCGAAAGGCATCACGGTGAACTCATAATGTCCGTATCGGGTTCTAAATGCTGTTTTAGGTATATCTTCTTCTTGTACCTTCAATTGATGATAACCCGATCTTAGGTCAATCTTGGAAAAACAACTTGCTCCTTGAAGCTGATCGAACAAGTCATCGATTCTTGGTAATGGATACTTGTTCTTGATCGTGACCTTGTTTAGTTCTCGGTAGTCTATACACATCCTCATCGATCCGTCCTTCTTCTTTATGAACAAGATTGGGGCTCCCCATGGTGACGAACTCAGTCGTGTAAATCCTTTCTCTAAAAGTTCATCTAACTGTTTCTTTAGTTCTTTCATTTCCGTTGGTGCTAGACGATAAGGTGATTTGGCAATTGGTGATGTTCCTGGCATGAGGTCGATCTTAAATTCTACTTCTCGATCAGGCGGGGCTCCTGGTAGCTCATCAGGAAATATATCTTGAAATTCGGACACGATTGGCACTTCCTCCATTTTCTTTGGTTCGGGTTCTTTGGTTACATAGGCTATGAATGCGAGGCATCCTTTACCTCTGCAATGACTTGCTTTGATCTTAGAAATGATTCCTACTTTTCCTCCTTCTTTATCTCCGGTTATACGAATGGTTTTGTTATTGGGTGTTCGAATGTCGATGGCTCTATCGTTACATAGGATACGGGCTTGATTAAACAATAACCAGTCCATACCTAAAACTACATCAAAACCTGCTAATGTCATGGGTAACAATCGGACAGGTATGACGTGATTGGCTAAAGAAATTGTGGCATTATCTAAAGCCTCGTTTATTATACTTACGTTACCATCAGCAGTCTCGAATTCATAATGTTTATCTAATTTAACTAAGGGCTCATTTAATTGACTACAAAATTTATAATCTATAAAGCTTTGGTTTACACCCGAGTCAAATAAAACTCTAGCATAAACATTATTTATAGGAAACGTATACGGTGATCACGTCCGGTATATCAGCTGATTTTTTAGCGTCTAACATAAAGACACGAGCGTTTCCTTTCTTGGCATCGGTCTTCGTACCGCTGCCACTTGCACCAAGCGTCACTACCGTTTTCTTCTTCTTTGGACACTTAGTACTATAGTGTCCTTTCTCACCACACTCAAAGCATACTCCTGTCTTTTTCCGGCAATCTGCTTCCGAGTGTCCCGTTTCTTGCACCACATACCACTGTGTTAGTTGGTCGAAGACATCTACCGAAATGTCTCCTACCGCACAACTTGCAAATGGGGCGACTATACACAAATCCCACTTCTCTTTTCTTCTCCGTCTTCTTCACCTTTCCACCCACACTCATTTTTCCATCATCCTTCTTCTTCTCTTCTCGGTTCCTCAACATCCCATCCATCAAATATCCGGCCAACTCCATGGCAGATTCCGTCGTGGTCGGCATATGTGATCGAACTAAGTCACGGATTTCTATCGGCAACCCGTAAATATAGCGCGCCACTTTGTTGATTTCAGGAGTGACCAAATGAGGTACGATTCTACAATACTCAAGGAACTTGGTGTTATATTCCTTGAGATTGGTTCCCACAACCTTGTGGTTCCACAGCTTGGTTTGAATCTGATCCATTTCGTTAATCGGACAGAACTTCTTCATTACCATAGCTTTTAATGTTGCCCAGTCTAGATTATATAAATTCTCTCTACCCTTGATTCCAATCAGGGTATCCACCACTCTAATGCCCCCCCCTTGAAAATCTGGGAGGTATATTGCACCTTCTCGCTTTTCGTACACTTGCTTAATAGTACAATCGATTCCATTTCCTCCAACCATCGGAGGGTATGTATTACTCATTTATCCCCGTGAAATTCTTTGAGGTTATAGACTTTGAACACCTTGAAATCACAACCTTCATGTATCTTAAGTTTCTTTGTTTTCTCATGGAAGTTGTTTTCAGCAGTCGAGCTTTCATCACTCGCTTCTTTCTTTTTTGGTTCTTTCTCTTTCTTACTTTCCTTCTTTTCCGATTCCTTTTTAGATTCTTTCTTTGATTCTCTTTTCGAAGTAGCAGATTCACTTTTGCTTCGACTTGTTCTCTTATTAGAATGTGAGGCAGTACGACTTTGATCATGTTTCAATATTTCATAGATTGGATTTACAGCCTCTTTTATTAGATCGCGGATACCAAGCACATAATTTTGTGGTATGGCTTGTATATTTTCCGCAGTTACTTTTTCTTGCATGATTTCTTCGATTGTCTTTCCTTTATTATTTACTTAAGTATCTTGATTACTATTTGCTTTAGACATGCTGTTACATGAATAAAACAAAATTTCAGAAAAGACACACTTTATATTACATTTATTTATCTTACAAGAAAAAGATCATAACAACTACAACTGTACATAGCCATAATTTCTAATCCTTAATCCATTTGTAACAAGATTTTTCATCTTGTCACACTTCTTGGCAATCTTTCTCCCTATTCTCTTTTTGTCTACTTTTTCGTTTCTCAGCTCGTCCATCACCGAATTTGGCGGGTTCAGATATCCCGTTGGTGTGGATGTGGCTGGAAAGAGATAAGCATTCTCTTGTGGATAGAGATGCGGGTTAGCAACATATGCATGCATTTCTTCATCAGGGATATTGTTGGTGTAAAACTCCTCGATGAGATTTGCCACCTCCCGAATCTCTGTTGCTTGCTGGGAGATCGATGGTATTGATCCCTTATAAGATGGAAAATAAGGATATTGATTCTCCTCATCTTCTTCCTTGGAATTCTCCTCTTCCTCGGATTCATAAGGATTCTTGATTGGTGATTGAACTGATATCTTTTTGTATGGTAAGATGACCCTCATCTTTGGCTTACGACTTGGTTCAGCTATGGTCGGTGGGATCTGATATTGATAACCCAATGGTGGTGATCCGGATTGCCATATTCTTTGATCCGAGTGACAATTCATCCAGCTTGATGACTCCGATTCAGTTTCTTGTTTGATTTTACTCTGCACCTCCTGTTCCTCGGAAGGATGGTATGTTGGAATGTCGGAGGGGTAATACTGTAGAATGTTGTCCTCGGTATTGTCTTATATTTTGATTGGACATTGTTGACTGCGTGGGAGATACACAGGTTGACTCCCGTACGGTAACACCGGATTGATTGGTTGATCACGATTGAAAAAACTAGTGTAGTAACTATTGCTACTTTCCATATCGGATGGTTCGTGAATGATTGTCGGTACGGATCGTATGGCTACTCGGTGTCTACGACCAAAGTAGTTAATATAAGACATCTGCACTTTAGTTAAGTTAGGGATAGGAGGTTTACCAATCCTATCTTATCCCTACGGATAGTAATAACGAGGATAATAATGATTAAAGCCTAGGTACTAATGTTTAATACCTAATTCGCTGAAACCGATGGCTCTGATACCAACCTGTCACACCCCGACTTAGGGCCTAGGCGTGTGACCATAAGTTGGTACCTGTTTTGTAATTATATCAGAGTTTATGGGTTAATTTTAGCGGAAGACTTTAGGTTGAATATAATATTAATTTACATTGAAAATTTACTAGGGAATTAAATACCTGAGTATTGGTTTACAAAAGATATGCTTTCATATTACAAGGATTTTATATAAAAAACGGAGCCATCTTGTACGCGCTCCTATCTTCAATAAGACTCCAATCCTTGTTATCGCTAATTATGCTTAATTACCTGCAATGGGTTGGAAAAATACGTCAGCTATATGCTGGTGAACACGTATGACTCAATAAAATATTTTGAATGACGATTACAATACAAATGTAGTTTTATTGACAATCTCAGCGGAAGCATTTCTACTTCCGGTATATGTACCACTGCCCTACACACACAACGGTATTCCCCGAGCCAAACGACCCTAAACTGAGAACTGGTCATGACCGTTTAAGCTCGTGGCTTCATTGCCTTTGATTTATTGATTGATTGATAGTTATGTTTGGATCTAGACACATGCGTATTCGGTCTGAGTTGATATTATTCTCTACTTTGTATTATAACGTTTTAGAGATTTCATTATCTCATGTAGACATTGATTGACTCGTTAAGACAAACACCCGTTCGTCTCATTGAGTATAAATATGTTTTGACTGATTAAAAAGGTTGACGTATTCACCTGTACCGTCGGTGTTGTAAACCTTGACTGATTGATTGATTGACTGTGAATGATATTAACCTATACATAAATAGGTTCGTATGAATGTTTTAAATGATGTTAAGCTATGATTGTAAGCTTAACCTTGAAATCGTTTATCTTTGATTGTGAATGAAAACACTTGTTTTATGTGACGTTTGATATAGCATGCTTTGGCCTAATAGGTTCTATCACGTTGGTAAGTTTCTCCAGATAAGTAAACGGGTCCCTCGGTTGATTGGGATTTATGCGAATTACTTTTCCTTAGGCAAGAAACTTATTACTAATGATATCCCCCTTCCAGTTACTACATGCCCGTCAAAATATCTCTTTTGTTTAACATTACTTCATCATGAAGTAACGTTTTATGAAAACATGATTGTGAATGAATGTTTGTAAAATACGATCAAGGTTAAAGGCCGTAGCCTCGATTGATAGTCTAAGCTTAATTCAAATAACTTAAACATAACTCCTACCTCAATTCGGGATACTTAGATTGCTAATATGAAAAGGCAGGATCTTGATCTACTCGCTTATATGATTGTTTCTTGATTATAACTTCGTTTCTTGCATGAATATCGAGAAAACAGCACGTCGGCTCGTTACGGTGGTGACACGTGGCCTGTCACAACGTGCCACGTGTTGACACGTTGTTGGACACATGTCCACTGACTCAGCAACCCCATCGCGCTACGCGATGGGTTTAATTGTTATCCCGTTGCGTACCATGACGGGAGGAAATTTCCAAAATTTTCATTTTTAGTCCCTGAACTTTCTAAGTTAGTACATTTAGGCTCATATTAAAGAGGGTAAAAGACGTGGTGTTACAGTAATTGCTCTATTTGAAGCTTTCAAAAGCCGAATATGAGAAATTTGCACTCAATGTGCTTAAATATATATCATTTTTCTATTTTTGTTTCATTCACTTCGTATGAAATACGATAAAAAAACATTTTGAATGTTAATCCTGAGATTTATGTCTATATCCGTCACTGGGGCATTCTTCCCATTCCTTTTGTCCCACATATCTATCATGCATCATTATTTCCTATCTTTCTTATCCATTTCGGGATTATCGTCCCGATTTCACCATCTCTAGTCCCAGTCAAGCATCACACCTCTACATCACCTTTCGCTTTATTCCGGTTCACACTCATGACATCTTGTCCCACACCACCCGACTCAATTCCCCTCACCCAAAGTGCCCAAGCTGGTCAATGATTAGAAAATGATTATTAAAAAATATACATATTAAATTAAAATTTTAAAAAAATAAAAAAATGACTTATTGTCATAGCTCCCGACCCCTATACCCCGGGAGGGGAGCCGTGAACATTGAGTGGTGGTATCGGTGTTTATTAAAATAAATTTGCAGCAGAATATTTTATCAGAACCGTAGTTAGGAAAAATGATCAGAACTATAAAAACACCATGATTTTTATTTCATAAACTAGAAATAAAATTCATTTTTATATAAACACAAGTTTTATAGGGATAAACCCTAGTTTACAAAATATGTTTCTTTATTCTGGTGACAAGCCACTTATTTAAGCTGGAAGCCCGCAAGCATCATTCTTATGTCTTTAACAAGTCACCTAAAACATGTTTAAAAATATTTGATCAGTAAGAAATACTGGTGAGTACATTCATTTATAAATGACATTTTACAGTTACAACATTAAGATGTTTTTGCATATGTCTGCTTACAAATTATCGAAAGGTACTCAACCGTATCCGTGACGGTGGTCGTATTACTTATTGGCTAACACTTATCCCATAAGTAAAGTGTAATAGCCCAGTAGGAAAGTGATGTGCTAAAAGTAGTTATAAAATTATTAACTAAATTAACTTAATCTAGACACTAAGTAATACTCTAGACTTTCTAAAACTCGACTATACCAGTAAGAGACAAGTGAACCAATCGACTATAGTAAAGCTAAGTAAGTCCGGATATCGAACCCCCGAGACTCTTTAAATTACGGAAATTAACTAATTTGACTCAACAAACCGACACGACTATTTATTTATATTTTTGTTAAAAGAGGGTTTTTAATTACTAAGATTAAACTAATTGAATAACCTAATTTAGAAAAGACAAGTAAACAAAACAAGCGACAATTTATTCTACTAACTCAGATGATGATGGAAAACCACCTAGGCTTGAATCCCCTAAGTTGTTGTTTTCAATTAATTGAAAAATACTTGTTTTCGAACTGAGATCATAAAATAGACACTTAAAAGAAAAACCGAACAAGACCCATGACCTTTCTCAAGAACACCTATAGGTTTCTAATGAGTTTTAATACACACTAATTCTATATATTAAACTCCCTTACGGTTATTTAATCAATTATGAGTACCTTTATAATGAGATCCTACCTTACAACGCGGAAATCAAAGGTAGTTCAATAAACTCAATTGACTCGATAGACATTATTAACTAATAAAACCTAGACGGACTCCTTACAAAGAACTAAATATAGCAATCTTAATCAACAAAGATATAACAAATAACCTATCACTTTACAACTCTTTAGGTTAGCAACAAACTTTTATTTATTTGATTAATAATATTATTCCTTTAACACCCCGGCTTTAAGCGGAATATGCCCGGGTGCAACGTACAGATCACTCATAAGCTCGTAACACTATTAAAAGTGACAATATATTTATTTTATTTCATAATTTCGCAAGTACACAAATAGTTTGATAATGAGACAAAAAGAACATCACATCTAAATGAAGCAAATATTATTCATTGAAATAATCCTATGGTATAACTAATTTTCTTGTCCTGTCACTTCATCGTATCAACCTGCAGCACGTTTAAAATAATATATTTTGTCAACAACACATGTTGGTGAGTTTTCATAAGTTTTTGCGTATATAAATATATATTAAATATGTGATTCAACAATCGTCATGCAATAAACATTCAAACATAATGTAAATGAAATCAAATAGTGTCGTCCTCCCGTTCATTCAGCCGAAGCCGTAGAATTCGGGGAAATGAGAACCACCTTACGTAAACAACCGAATTCGTAATGTTAGACGGTGCAGGTACGTCTCGTCGGACCCTCCCACTATGTTTATGCGTTTGCATTTGCGTAACTTCCATCATAAAAACAATAAACATGTTGCAAGCAAGTTCACGTATAATCATAAACAATATGCAAGAATAATATTAACATGTACGATAAATGTGAATCGTTTTGTAAATAAGCGCATAACTAACGAAATAAAAACTTGTGACATGCTACACCCCAAAAATATTAAAAGAGTTAAAAAGGGGTTATGAAAAACTCACATGTTAAGTAAGCGAGTCGAGAGCAAAAAATGCCTTTAAGCAAGTGAATCGACAAAGTTCGGTTCAACGAACGACCCTAGATAAATTAATAGCTAGGCTTAATAAGAATTTGCGAAAAGAAAGTAATTTGGTGAGGACGTTCGGTTTATGACAAAGCAATTTATAAAGAAAATATATATATATTGGGTTTATTAAAAAAAGGCTTTTGGTTATTTGATTTGTTAATTTAATTTATTTTACTCTTTAAAAAAAGGGTTATAATAAATATTAATTAATTTAGATGAGTCCGGTTTGTTCCAACCGAACAATTAATTAAGAAAACTAGTTTGACGAGTGGTTCGTTTTTTGGTCGGACACGAACCCGATTATTGAGTCGGGTTTGTGAGTAACATAATTTGAAAAATATGAAGTAGTATGTTAAAAAAATGTTTGTTCTTGATTATTAGTTTGTAAAAATAAAACTTGACTTTTAAACATAAAATTCATAAACCGAACATAAGCAAGCCAATTACGCAGGATGATATGTCTCCATGAATGTCGTTTGGGTTGTCATCATGGAAACAATCGTTATGTGTAATGACAAGAAATAAATATTACCCAGGAATTGTATCACAAAAGAAGAAGAAAATAATAATTCTTGAGCAATTGTCTTTTGAAAGTCAAACTTGAGACTTGGGAGAAATTGACAAACATGAATAATTTTGAGTGTAAATTAGTTGTGCAAGGAATGTAGAGAATGAGTGAGCTTTATATAGGCTCAAAATCGTTAATAACATGGTCAAGTGAGTTAATTTGATGGCTAGTCAAAAGTCTAGTCATAAGGCTTGGAATCATGGATTTTAATTAATTGAATGTTTAAACCCATTAAAAATCTTTGACTCAATTGATTAAAGAAACATAATATAATACTTAGAATTAAATTTATAACATCAAAAATAATTAAACAACATTTTAAACCTAAACAACATCATGAACATAAATATAAAAACAATTCACCATTTTATTAATAAACGAAGATCCGAAAGATATCGAAAGTTTAAAATGGGTCGGGTTTTTGGCTTTCAAAAATGACGAATGTCACAATTCCTATGATCTTCTTCTAATTCAATCATAAACTAGTAAAAAACACACAGCAGATGACCTAACAAAATCCTATTATATGAAAAAATCATTAAGGATAATGAGAAACAATAAAAATAGTCAATCAAAACCAAGCACACATATGCATCAATTAAATAAAACAAAACCGTTTACTTATTCATAAAACCATAATGAAAAGTATAATCCAAATAAAATCAAACATTAACAAAGGTTCATCGATAGCCTAGGCAGTCTATAACGTTTAGCCTAGTATTGGAAAATCAAACAAAACAAGCAATAAGGAAAACATGGTGAAAAATAGTAGAAACGAAAGATTAAAGACGATAAAACTCACAGTCTTCGACCTTGATCAGATAGCACTTCACCGGATGATTCATTGCCTTCAAAACCGCGAAATTATGCAATCCTAAGCTTCAAGAAACTCCAAATTCGGCTCTGGTTCGTAGGGTATTCTTCAGGTTAAAATTAAAGGTGTTCATGCTCTAGGCGCCGCAATTGGTGGTCCTTAAACCTGACAAAACGAATAATATTCTTGAATTTCATGCTCTAGGCGCCGCGTGACCAGGAAGAGAAGACCCGGCCGCACAGCGCGGCGTACTCTAGAGGGCGGGCATTGGCCGGTCCGACCGGCTATCTCTCTGGTTCCTTCCTGATTTGTTCTGACTTCTCGTTTAAGCTTATTTTGATTCCTTTTTCGCCCTTTACAATCATGTTCAACTTCCGGAAACTATAAAATACAAATATGTTAGTAGTATACAAATGTTAACTAAAAACGAACCAAAACTAATAAAATAATACAGTAAATTTACAAGATAAATATAAATAACTATCAGTATATTAAATATCCCCACACTTACTCTTTTTTCGTCCCATAAAAATTTTAATGTAATGGAATAAAAATAGTAAAAATACGGTCTTAAAAACATGTAGATTATTTTAAAGCTTAGAAAAACACAAAAAAATTACGATCACTGATATTGTTGTCCGTTGATATGGTTTCAAGTATACATGTTATTATATAGATATTTCCTACATTTTCTAGTATTTTGAGCCAGTTTTTATTGAATATATTTCTATTTGGCTCGTAATTGGATTTTAAGGTTTAAATTTTTAAATGAGCTAAATTAAAGTATTTATGCTAAACTTGAGACCACAATGACATCAAAGTAATAATTGGTGGAATAAATGGTCACATATTTTGTGGAGTTTCATGTTCACATGCGTATTAAAAGATAAAAATTTCTCGTTAACAATGCTCAAATTACTTATGAGTTTTATTTCTTTACAAAGTGTAGGAGAGCTTGTTGAAATATTTTAAATGGGTTAATGATAGAGTGGCCCACAAAATCAAGGAAGGTTGAGCTTATGTTTGGTCACATGGATTTTCAAAGCAAAGATAAATACCGATTCGGGCCAAGAGACTAATGATGAGAGCCCGTTGTTATGAGGCTATTACTTGAAACAAAACCCTACAATATTAAAAACATTATATGATATCATTACAATTTGGGAGGGCTTTTGTTTTTGGACGTGGAGTCAAGAAAGAAAGAAATAAGAAATATATACTATATATATCTTATATCTTTTGGTGGGCGGCGTGGAGAAATCATAATATTATTGTTTGGGGATGGCGCCAGAAGAAGACGAAGATAATATTATTGGCTACTGTTTTTTTTGGTTTGTCGTAAGGTATAAAGCACAAACAATACAATAATTGGTTTTATGGTTAACATTACAATTTGGAGGGCTGTGTATAACACGTGAAGGTTTGGTTATTATTATTACTTTTATTATTTTTTTTATTTATTTTTTAGGAACAACAATATTATATTTATTACTTTTGTTTCGTACATGATTATGAGTAGCTAAATACTTTATACTATCTAGGTTTTGGTTGAGTACTAGTTTAGATTAATGGTTTGACGAACTATTATTGATTTTTGGTTGATTTGATGCTGTGCTCAAGTTAATTAAAAAAATACCTCATTTATATTAATATATATTGTATCCGAAGAGACCGGGAGGTGATTTGGGTTGTGGGGTACCATAGTATTATTAGGTAAGGTGAGACCGGGAGGTGATCCAACCTTTAACAATTAAGCTTCACATGTCATTGGATTTCTAGGGTGTCGTTCGTGAGGCCGGGAAGCGATCTAGCGCATTTTTAGTGGTCTATAGTGTCATATTTTTAAGATATTGTTTTTCAACCAAGTCA
This sequence comes from Bidens hawaiensis, assembly GCF_021521415.1. Taxonomy (NCBI): domain Eukaryota; kingdom Viridiplantae; phylum Streptophyta; class Magnoliopsida; order Asterales; family Asteraceae; genus Bidens; species Bidens hawaiensis. Next base: position 70,728 of record NW_027494041.1, read on the forward strand.
AGTTTGTTAGCTATTAAGTTTAACTAGTAGGATTCCATTACCTAGGTAGTCGTTTCTCGCATATTAGGAAAACCCAATTTTTATAAAGTTTTATTTTTAGTTTAAATTTTAATTAGTTAAGTTTTATTAGTTTAATTAATATAAAAAAAATTCTAAAAAATCAAAAGAAAGTCTAGGTTAGTAATCTTTTAGGTTTAATAATTAGAATTTACCCATAGTGTCCTAGGTTCGATATCCATTCTTACTTGCTAACTACATTGCGACCGTTACACTTGCCGATTGTGTGTTTTTAGGTGAATTCGGTAAAACTTGGTTCTTAATATTATATACGTTTTTCACACATCAAGTTTTTGGCGCCGTTGCTGGGGACACTGACAAATTCTTTGTTTTAAACCGACTTGATTATCTGATCTGTTTAATTGTTTATTTGCTTTTTAGTTGTTATTTATTTATTTATTATTTTTTATTTTTTTTTCTTTAGGTGCTTTTACTTGCTGTTTTTGCCTTTAGTTTTAGTTAATTTAAAAAAAATCTAAATTATTTTTTATTTTAGTTTATGCATAATACCCGTTCTCAAGGCCCACCTTTATTCACTGCATCAAAAGAGCCTGAGAGAGAGTTTCAGGAGCGACTTAAGGAGACTACAGATAGCGAGAGCGATTCACCCGACATCTAGGTTAGCGTCTCTACTCCTAGAATAGATATTGGCGACGCCGTTCCACCGCCGAGACAGACCGTTCATGCTAGAGCCAGCGATGGTATCATGGGTGCATCATGTTGATCAGAATACGAGTGTGTCGGCAGATGTGGAGGCATTGAAGAGGGAAGTTGAAGAGCTTAGGTTGCAAGCTCGTCGGTGCGAGATATGCCGTGGAAATCACGAGACAGCCGATTGTCCCGTTGATTCTCAGGAGGAGGTAGATTTTCTTGCTAATCAAAACCGTACCTTTAATTCTGGGTGGCGAAACAATAATTCTAACTGGCGGGCAGGTAACACCGGTTATCAGCAACGTCATAATCTGTTCCAAGAACCCGCCCCCGAACATGCTCCTGTACCAAATAGTTCTTCTAAGATCGAGGAGATGTTGGCTAACCAATCTCAATTGTTAAATCAGCTCTTACAAAATGATGCCAACACTAAATCCACTCTTTTGCAGCATGAGACGTTCATGAAGGGACAACAGGTCGCGTTTCAGAATCTCGAGGCTAAGTTTGGTGAGTTGTCCGCAAAGATTGATCAACGACCCTCGGGGGTCTTCCAAGTAACACTGTCCCTAATCCTGGTCCCACCTATTCTAAACCATTTCAAAATTCTCAGGCCAAGGCAGTAACCACCCGAAGTGGGCGAGGTGTCGTTAGCGATACCCCAAGAGAGGAGGAGGAAGTTGATGAGGAGATGGAGATGGAGACACCGCCTGACAAGGTGAACCAGAAGCGAGGCCCAGCAAGTACCTCACGGTCAGGCGGTGCATCAGTTGAGAAGGAGAAGCAGGTTGAACAGGAACCGGTGCGCGTCTATAAGCCAAGACCGCCATATCCCAGTCGTCTAGTGAAGAAGAATGATTCGGAGCAGTACTCTAGGTTTCTCTACATGCTTAAGAAGCTCCATGTGAACATTCCATTTATTGAAGCTCTCGTGAACATGCCAAAACACGCCAAGTTTCTTAAAGATTTGCTCACTAATAAAAAGAAACTTGAGGAGCTTTCGACTGTTACTCTTAGTGAGGAGTGTTCTGTACGACACCTAGGAAGATGACAGATCCGGGCAGCTTTACCATTCCTTGCTTGACTAATAACCAAAACTGGCAAATTCCGTCTCACGTCATGAATTTTATCACTAATTCTGCTCAGTTCCACAGCTTGGATGACGAAGATGCTCCGGGACACCTGTCCCAATACGTGCGGATCTGCGTGACTTTTAATATTAATAATATATCTTCTGACGTCATTCATCTTAAGTTATTCCCATTCTCACTTTCTGGTCGTGCTGCTACATGGTTTGACTCTCTTCCGAACGCCTCAATCGCCACATGGGCTGACTTGCAATATAAGTTCCTTAGGAAGTATTTCCCTCCATCGAAGGCTGGGCGTCTACGCGAACAAATCCGTTCTTTTCATATGGACCCCGACGAGTCCTATTATTCCGCGTGGGAGCGTTTCCAAACTCTTATAAGTCGTTGTCCTAAGCATGGCCTAAACGATTGGGCTGTGGTTGAAAAATTCTATAACGGTCTTACTCCCGAAACCCAACAGCGGTTCAACACCGCCGCCAGAGGAAACATGCTCGATAAACTCACCATAGAGGAGGCTGAAGAAATGATCGAGAGCATTTCATTAGGGGTTCAACATACACCGAGTAGAAGGTCCGTCTCGGCTGCCAAGGCCGCAGCCATCTCAGCATCACGTGGAGTGCATCATGTTGATCAGAATACGAGTGTGTCGGCAGATGTGGAGGCATTGAAGAGGGAAGTTGAAGAGCTTAGGTTGCAAGCTCGTCGGTGCGAGATATGCCGTGGAAATCACGAGACAGCCGATTGTCCCGTTGATTCTCACGAGGAGGTAGATTTTCTTGCTAATCAAAACCGTACCTTCAATTCTGGGTGGCGAAACAATAATTCTAACTGGCGGGCAGGTAACACCGGTTATCAGCAACGTCAGAATCTGTTCCAAGAACCCGCCCCCGAACATGCTCCTGTACCAAATAGTTCTTCTAAGATCGAGGAGATGTTGGCTAACCAATCTCAATTGTTAAATCAGCTCTTACAAAATGATGCCAACACTAAATCCACTCTTTTGCAGCATGAGACGTTCATGAAGGGACAACAGGTCGCGTTTCAGAATCTCGAGGCTAAGTTTGGTGAGTTGTCCGCAAAGATTGATCAACGACCCTCGGGGAGTCTTCCAAGTAACACTGTCCCTAATCCTGGTCCCACCTATTCTAAACCATTTCAAAATTCTCAGGCCAAGGCAGTAACCACCCGAAGTGGGCGAGGTGTCGTTAGCGATACCCCAAGAGAGGAGGAGGAAGTTGATGAGGAGATGGAGATGGAGACACCGCCTGACAAGGTGAACCAGAGGCGAGGTCCAGCAAGTACCTCACGGTCAGGCGGTGCATCAGTTGAGAAGGAGAAGCAGGTTGAACAGGAACCGGTGCGCGTCTATAAGCCAAAACCGCCATATCCCGGTCGTCTAGTGAAGAAAAATGATTCGGAGCAGTACTCTAGGTTTCTCTACATGCTTAAGAAGCTCCATGTGAACATTCCATTTATTGAAGCTCTCGCGAACATGCCAAAACACGCCAAGTTTCTTAAAGATTTGCTCACTAATAAAAAGAAACTTGAGGAGCTTTCGACTGTTACTCTTAGTGAGGAGTGTTCTTCCGCCGTACAGAACAAGCTTCCTAGGAAGATGACAGATCCGGGAAGCTTTACCATTCCTTGCTTGATTGGTAATTTTCATGTTAGCAATGCTTTGGCCGACCTCGGTGCAAGCATTAACCTCATGCCCTATTCTGTGTTTGCTAAACTTAACGTGGGAGAGCTACTTCCTACTCGAATGAGTATCCAGCTGGCAGACCGATCTGTGAAGTTCCCAAGGGGCATTGTGGAGAACATGTTGGTACAGGTGGACAAATTCATCTTTCCAGTCGACTTTTTCATTCTCGATATGGATGAGGACTCGAACGTCCCGCTCATCCTCGACCGTCCATTCTTAGCCACCGCACGCGCTCTCATTGATGTTGCCGATGGCAAATTGACTCTTCAAGTTCATGATGACACGGTAACATTCGACGTGCAGAAATCCATGAGGCATACTCAGCAACAGGATGGCACTCTCTACTTCATCGACACTTTCATGATGAATGTAGGCGACTATCTTACAAAGGTCTGCCAGAGAGACACGTCCGACACCCAGATCATTGATGTGGAGAATCAGTCATTCGAGATGACAGAGTTTGATTTGGAGTTAGAGGAGAAGGAGGAGCAGCAGTTACCTGAGGCAGGAGGACACGAGCCAATCATGAGTTCCCAAATATTTTCTAATGTCCTTGCAGTTGAAGAGCGAGAGTTTCCGATTGAAAAACCATCTGTTGAGAACCACCCATCTTTAGAGCTAAAAGATTTACCATCTCACCTCGAGTATGCGTTTTTAGGGGAGGGGTCTCAACTTCCCGTCATCATCTCTTCGAGTTTGGAGACGGAGGAGAAGGAGAAGTTCTGAAATCTCATAAGCATGCCATCGCATGGAAGCTTATGGATATCAAAGGTATAAACCTGTCATTCTGCACGCATAAAATCTTTATGGAAGACGAGTTTAAACCTGTGGTTCAGCCGCATAGGAGGCTTAACCCGAACATGCAGGAGGTTCTTAAGAAGGAGGTTATTAAGTTGCTCGATGCTAGTTTGATTTTTCCGATCTCCGACTCCGCGTGGGTGGGTTAGCCCAGTCCAGGTGGTCCCTAAAAAGGGCGGTATGACAGTTATCACGAATGAAAAGAATGAGCTCATACCGACACGGACTGTAACAGGGTGGAGAGTTTGCATCGACTACTGCAGACTCAACGAGGCCACACGAAAGGACCACTTCCCGCTTCCATTCATCGATCAGATGCTTGAGCATTTGTCAGGACAGCAGTTCTATTATTTCCTTGACGATTTTTCCGATTATTTCCAAATCCCCATCTCCCCGGGTGATCAGGAGAAGACCATATTTACATGTCCATTTGGCACATTCGCGTACCGACGCATGCCATTCGGATTATGTAACGCTTCAGCCATATTTCAGCGGTGCGTGATGGCCATTTTTCACGAGTTAATCGAGGATTCCATGGAAGTCTTTATGGATGATTTTTCTGTCTTTGGGAATTCCTTCGATGATTGTCTGCGTAACTTAGATCGAGTGCTCGCTAGATGTGAAGAGACGAACCTTATGCTTAATTTGGAGAAATGTCACTTTATGGTTCGTGAGGGTATAGTTTTAGGTTATAAGATTTCTTGTGCGGGGATTGAGGTAGTTAGAGCTAAGGTAGACACCATTTCCAAACTTCCACCGCCAACGTCTGTGAAGTCTATTCGTAGTTTTTTAGGTCATGCGGGATTCTACCGCCGATTTATAAAAGATTTCTCGAAAATCTCTCATCCGATGACCCAACTTCTAGAGAAAGATAGGTCGTTTGATTTTAGTGAGGAGTGTTTGAGGGCCTTTGAGTTGATTAAGGAGAGGTTAGTGAGTGCTCCTATTCTTGTTGCTCCCGATTGGACTCTTCCGTTTGAGATCATGTTTGATGCGAGCGATTTCGCTGTTGGAGCCATGTTAGGACAGGGTCGAGAGAAACATTTTCATCCCATCTATTATGCTAGCAAAACCCTTATCGATGCTCAGGAGAATTACACCACGACAGAGAAGGAGCTTCTTGCGGTTGTTTTCGCGTGCGATAAATTCCGTTCCTATCTCGTGCTTTCTAAGACTATCATTTTCTCTGATCATGCGGCTTTGCGTTACTTGTTTGCAAAGAAATATGCGAAGCCTCGACTCCTTCGTTGGATCCTTTTGCTTTAGGAGTTCGATATAGAAATTAAAGATAAGAGAGGGGCTGAAAATGTCGCCGCCGACCACTTATCACGGCTAGAAAATTCTGACATGGACAAGACCCGGGAACAGGGAATTGGTGATGATTTCCCGGGTGAGACTTTATTATATGTAAAGGCGAGTGAAGAAGGATTTCGATGGTTTGCTGATCTTGCGAAATATCTATCCTCAGGTGAGTTAGTGCCAGGACTGACATATCAGTAAAAGAAAAAGTTTTTTGCAGATATTAAGTTCTACATTTGGGAGGATCCGTACCTATTCCGTATTGGCTCGGATCAGGTGATTCGAAGATATGTTTTTGGTGATGAAGCCCGTAGTATTCTTCGACATTGTCATGAGGGCCCGATTGGTGGCCATTTTGGTGCGACTTATACCGCCAAACGCGTGTTTGATGCGTGTCAGAGAGTTGGTAACATCTCATCCCGAAATGAGATGCCCCAAAACCCCATCCAGGTGGTTGAGATCTTCGATATATGGGGCATTGATTTTATGGGTCCATTTCCTATGTCTAGAGGGAACAGATACATTCTCGTTGCGGTCGAATACGTGTCCAAATGGGTGGAGGCTCAAGCCTTACCTAGAAATGACGCGCGAGTTGTAGTGGGATTCCTTCGAAAACTCTTTACTCGATTCGGTACTCATAAGGCTTTGATCAGTGATCGGGGGTACCCACTTTTGTAATGCTCAGATGGATAAGGTTCTGAAACGTTATGGAGTCACCCATCGACTTTCTACGGCCTACCATCCTCAGACTAGCGGTCAAGTGGAAAACACCAATCGTGGTATTATGAGGATCTTAGAGAAAACGGTTGGGAACAATCGCGGGGACTGGCTGAAAAGCTAGATGATTCACTTTGGGCCTTTCGTACTGCATTCAAAACGCCTATCGGGACCACTCCCTTTCGGCTAGTTTATGGAAAGGCGTGCCATATCCCCATTGAGTTAGAACATCGTGCGTATTGGGCTTTAAGAGCCGTAAATCTTGATTTATCTGCGACGGGAAAGAGTCGTTTTCTTCAAATTCACGAGGTTGAGGAGCTACGGAATGAGGCGTATGAAAGAAGTTGGGGGTATAAGGAGCGGACAAAGGAATGTCATGATAAACATATTAAGGGGCCCAAATATTTTAAGTGTGGGGATAAGGTGCTTCCGTATAATTCCCGGTTGAAGTTATTTCCGGGTAAATTGATATCCCGATGGGTTGGTCCGTTTGTTGTGAAAGAGGCATTTCCGTATGGAACAGTTGAGATAGAGGCTGATGATGGACATTCTTGGAAAGTGAATGGGCATAGACTGAAGCATTATGTTGGAGGTCCACTTGGTGATCGCGAGGAGGAGGCGATCTACCTTGATCCGCCTGGAGGGTAGAGAAGGAGAGCACACTCGGTACTTTGCCCGAGTTGTAGAGTTTGTATAAAACTTAGTTGCATTGTTTTCTTTTATTTTTATTTTTTATTATTTTTTTATGCTGCTTTTATTTGAGTCTGTTTTAGTCCTTAGAGTCTGTTTAATGTCTGCTTTGGGTTGTTTTGAGTTTTATTTTGTAGGATTGGATTTTCTCGTTCGTACTCAATCTCCATTTGGATGAGGTTTTTTCTGAGCCTATCATATTGTAGAGGACACCCAGAAGCTGCGGCCGCGAATGAAATGCTATACGGTCGCCTTAGAACGAGATTTGTGAAGATAACTGCATTATTACCAGGGGAGTCTGTTCCATTTATTGTTTTATTAGCTTAATTTTTTTTATTCTGCTTTATTTTCTGTCTTTTTCTATTCCTACATTGGGGACAATGTAGATTTTAAGTGTGGGGATGGGAACTGACGTTTTCTTTTGGTAAAAAAAAGTTAAAAAAAAAATAAAAATATATAAAAGAAAATAGTTTCAAATTATATTAAATATATATATATATATATATAATATATATAAAAATATAAAAAAATGTTTAAATAAAAAAAATGTCCCGAAATTTTAACGAAATTTTTTGCAAATAATGGAAAATGATAGAAAAGTTTTAGGTTGGTTTTTAAAACTACTATTATATATGAGATTAAATAAAAGATAACGCACTAAACTTGGGATGTGTAGGTAGGCCCAACTAGCTTTGATAGTCCTCTTTAGCAAGTTTTTTTATATATAATAATTTGAAAAACGGTGAAGCCGAATTTCGATGCTTAGGGAGGATTACCATAATCTGAAAATTTTGAGATGGTAAGAATTAAATGCACTCAAACCAGCACACACCACATGTCCATCTTTTTACGAGCTTAGAAATAGTTATATAATTTAGGGTGATATAAAAAAAAGATGAAAAAAGAAGAAGTATGTTTTGAAAGTTATGTATTGTATTATCAAAAGTTGATCAAGAAAAGCAAATGCTTGTGAAGAAAGTTATGTATTGTAAAATGCCAAATGAGCATTCTTTAAAGTTAGAAAAAGAGGCCAAAGATGCACATACTAGATGGGACTTACAGTTTACGTGTTACCAAGGGGATAGTGACTCTGAGGATACACTATTGGGGCTTGTAGGTTCTTAGTCAATAAATATCGAATTAGGAATTTACAGGACAAAGTCCAATAATATTTAGGAATAGCTCGTACGACCTCCACATGACCATTCATCCATCAAATTTCACCGAGTGTATCTAATTAGTACCATCAACAAGTCCTTGGCTTATGGTGATTTGTCAAACCAGTTTGCTTTGACTCTAGTTTTTCTAGCTCTCTTTGCTTGAGATGGGGTAGGTGTAGCCGTGTTTTTTTGAACTTAAAGCTCTTAATGCAATTGGGGGCTTGATAGACTGGTGGCTGGGTATAAGTGGACAACAATATCGGCAATCGCAGTTTTTATGTTTATCTGTGCTTAAAAGATAACCTATATGTTTTGAAAACTAGTCTTGAATTCTGATTCCATTGCAATATATATATTTATCGGGGACGAAAAAGGTTTTAGTGTGGGGATATTTGATATGGTTTTAAATATACATGTTATTATATAGATATTTCTTACATTTTCTAGTATTTTGAGCCAATTTTTATTGAATATATTTCTATTTGCCTCGTAATTGGATTTTAAGGTTTAAATTTTTAAATGAGCTAAATTAAAGTATTTATGCTAAACTTGAGACCACAATGGCATCAAAGTAATAATTGGTGGAATAAATGGTCACATATTTTGTGGAGTTTCATGTTCACATGCGTATTAAAAGATAAAATTTCTCGTTAACCATGCTCAAATTACTTATGAGTTTTATTTCTTTACAAAGTGTAGGAGAGCTCGTTGAAATATTTTAAATGGGTTAATGATAGAGTGGCCAACAAAATCAAGGAAGGTTGAACTTATGTTTGGTCACATGGATTTTCAAAGCAAAGATAAATACTGATTCGGGCCAAGAGACTAATGGTGAGAGCCCGTTGTTATGAGGCTATTACTTGAAACAAAACCCTACAATATTAAAAACATTATATGATATCATTACAATTTGGGAGGGCTTTTGTTTTTGGACGTTGACTCAAGAAAGAAAGAAATAAAACATATATATACTATATATATCTTATATCTTTTGGTGGGCGGCGTGGAGAAATCATAATATTATTGTTTGGGGACGGCGCCAGAAGAAGACGAAGATAATATTATTGGCCACTGTTTTTTTTGGTTCGTCGTAAGGTATAAAGCACAAACAATACAATAATTGGTTTTATGGTTAACATTACAATTTGGAGGGCTGTGTATAACACGTGAAGGTTTGGTTATTATTATTATTTTTATTATTTTTATTTATTTATTTTTTTTATGAACAACAATATTATATTTATTACTTTTGTTTCGTACATGATTATGAGTAGCTAAATACTTTATACTATCTAGGTTTTGGTTGAGTACTAGTTTAGATTAATGGTTTGACGAACTATTATTGATTTTTGGTTGATTTGATGCTGTGCTCAAGTTAATTAAAAAAATACCCCCTTTATATTAATATATATTGTATCCGAAGAGACCGGGAGGTGATTTGGGTTGTGGGGTAGCATAGTATTACTAGGTAAGGTGAGACCGGGAGGTGATCCAACCTTTTACATCTAAGCTTTACATGTCATTAGAGTTCTAGGGTGTCGTTCGTGAGGCCGGGAGGCGATCTAGTGCATTTTTAGTGGTCTATAGTGTCATATTTTCAAGATAGTGTTTTTCAACCAAGTCAAGTTCGTTAGCTATTAAGTTAAGCTAGTAGGATTCCATTATCTAGGTAGTCGTTTCTTGCATATTAGTAAAACCCAATTTTTATAAAGTTTTATTTTTAGTTTAAATTTTAATTAGTTAAGTTTTATTAGTTTAATTAATATAAAAAAAATTCTAAAAAATCAAAAGAAAGTCTAGGTTAGTAATCTTTTAGGTTTAATAATTAGAATTTACCCATAGTGTCCTAGGTTCGATATCCGTTCTTACTTGCTAACTATATTGCGACCGGTACACTTGCCGATTGTGTGTTTTTTTAGGTGAATTCGGTAAAACTTGGTTTTTAATATTATATACGTTTTTCACACATCATCCACTTAAACCCAAGCATTGATTTTACCGGAACAAATAAGATCCAACAATTTCTTTTCTTATATAACCTAGTAATTTCCACAGTTAAGACCCGTTTATTATCAGTTTTTAACGGACCATACCACCCCAACTTGACTTAAACCTCAAAATTAGCATTTTTAAAATTTTTTTGCTCTTTTTGCATATATATTTAAGACGATTAAGAGTATTGTTTATCCACCTAAATTTAACCATCAAAGTTTACCAATGCAACCATAAGATACGATTGAGGTATAATTAATTAATTAGCAAGTGTTCCCCACAACATGACATACCCCTGTTATCAAGCAATACCCTGGAACCATCACCATATGTGAGCACACACGAATTCATCTGTAGGGTTTACATATGAAGTGTCTCTTTTGATTCGTTTCTTAATGGTAATGAGATGTGAGCAAGGGGACCCCATATGGCTAACAGCATGGATGATCAACTAGTCTATTTGTACTTTAAGTACGAGATGATCAAGTTTAATGACTTACGTTTGGCAAAAAACTGCATCACTATGTCAAAATATGTATGCATCACTATTATTTTACATCTAATCTATATTTTCTATATATTCTATACATGTACACACACATTTTTTTTTCTTTTCACAAGAAAGAAATTACGATAATGAACATATAGATATTATATATATGTTAGTAGTCTTTATATGCAGGGTTCATGGTCATAATATTTCCAAGTGATATTGTTCCTAATATTCCTTAGCATGTTGTCTGTGTTATCAAGTGATATTCTCCCAACTGTTCTTGGTCAAAATATTTCCATGTAACCATCCCGTAAGTCTACATAGACTTAATCACTGTAATGTATTTAAAATACTTTGAATATATTTTGAAAGCATTTAGATTATCTTCCATGAGTTTAATAGGTTTAAAAATCATCATAACAGTATTGGAATTACAGTTGTCTCACGTAAATGTAAGTTGTACAAAAACTCGAATGTCTCACCTTGTAATTTTATAATTAACGAGCGCTTCCTGGTATAAAACACCTAGGTTAAAAACAATGTAGTATATTTGGATAATAATAAACCCAATAATTAACGATAATCACGAGATTAGAAACTTTAAGCGATGACACAATGTCTTACCTTGTTCAGGAAAGCTTTCAAATTCGCGTATAAAAGTTTCTTCGATTGGAGAGGGTATCATTGTAACACTTGGAAAAAATTTTCTCTAATGTAATCATGTCTATCCTCCTAATAGAACTTTATTAATAAAATCTTCTTTATTAAAACTCAATATCTTGAAAAGACAACAAAAAGTCCAAATTCCGACACGAAACAAGTAAAACGAGCAAAATCCTCGGACATTGAGCCAGAAAGTAAATAAATCATTAGATTGATTAAATAATCTCAAAAATTCAAAATATATATTAAAACATGTGAGACAATATATAAACATAATTTCGGAAGGCTCGAATCGCAAAAACTGGAAAATAAGTAAGCACGAATCAATACAGGACCCGGAAATGACCCAACCTTAACTATTATTGATGTGTGCTGCACTTGTTTGTAAAATGTAATCGGTTGGATATTTAGCTTTTGCACAAGATCGTGTTTTAAATTTATAAAAGTGATTTGTACAAAGACTAAACACACACAAAATAGGCAAGTGTACTTATCGTATATGTAGAATAGTATTGGTAAGAACCAAGTATCGATCCGTGGACACAAATGTTTCTAATAATGAATCGTCCTTTAACTTTAATCAGAGGTTTTAATCAATTTGGGGTTGGTTTTTTCCTTACTTTTTTATAAAATATAAATACTTATATATAATATATATGTGACCAAGACGAGAAATTCTAAACAAGTAGTTCAATTATATGAAGGTTACCATCTAAGATCAAGAATCCACTCCATTTATCCTTGATTATTATAAAGTAAACATGTGATAAATTTGTCGTAATAATATATGATAGAATAGCCCCTCATTTCTAAGTGAGCGTATCCTATGACATAAAAGAAAGTAGCATGCGCATTTTAAAGTCGACCCTTTCCTAATGTCATGCTACCACGAGAATGTCAATTGGAGTTGACAAGTAGTTTAGTAAAGTAGAAAGATTAGGATTGACTTAGATTTCTCAAATACCAATTCTAACAACTTCGAGTGGTTATAGTTTAGTCACACAACCTCCCATTGGTTGATTTAAGTAGGTTACAATTACACATTTCGTTACCATATGATTTCTTTAACTAGCATGATAACCTAAGCAATCGTGTTAACAATGTTATTTCAGAATTACCAAAATTAGAGAAATAAATCATAACTTATATCTCATCATTTCTAAATACAATATAAGGATCCATGTTTCGATAAATTATTAAAGTATTATATCTTTCAAGAACATGAATCGATCATGAATGATTGTCAATATGATTGCCAATCACCAACTTTGAATTGTTGAATTAAGATGGTGAAACATTTCTCATCAAAAGATAATTGCAAGATAAACATGTACTTTACTAAACTAAATCACATGTTTTATATAATCATGAAGTAAAACAAAGCTTCTTCATAGATTTTAGATGATAAATGGAGTTTAGCTCATAATGATCATGGTTATGAACATTAGAGTGGATGATGATAACAAACACATGATTAAACTAGAACAATCTAACAAAATGTGGATGAATCTTCCTTCTTAATGATGATGATGATGGTTAATGATGATGACCTCCAAGCCTTCTAACCCTTCACTAGATATTCAATATGAGTGTTAGTGGGTGTTTTTATAAGTGAAACCGTATAGAATTCTCTTCAAGGCACACTTGATCAATGCAACATGAGCTACTATTTATAGGCAGTCTGGAGGGTGAAGCACGGCCCCGTGCTTAGGTAAGCACGCCCCCGTGCTTTAATTGACATGTGCTAAAATCGTTTTGTCTTTTTATTGAAGGTGACCAGGGCCCCGTGGTCAAGAGGCACGGTCCGGTGCTTTTGTTCCCAATATTTATCTTTTCTTGTAGATTTTTGTCTTTTTTGGTATTCATAAGCATGGGGTGTGTTTCTTGAGGCATGAGGGCGTTTTTCTTGCATTTCTTGTGTTTTCTTCCTTTTTTCTACGTCTTTTCGCTTGTTTCTTTGTTTGGGGCTTGGTTTTACCTGAAATTGTATTTTATTATGATAAGTAGCCTTCTGTGCTATGTTATTTGATAGAAGTTGCAGTTTTTAGAGATTATTTAATGCTAAAAAGATGTATAATTTTATCTACATCAAACATACCCACACTTGAACATTGCTTTTCCTCAAGCAATCTACTTATGAATATTCTCTAAAAACAGCAAGTTAGGACCATAGCTAAAACATCCCAAAAAAGAATTTTAAGAAAATGGAAATAAAATAACCGACCTTTAAATCATAGGAATATGTGTAGTGATATAAAAAGGTGATTTTGTTTTTATGAGCTTCTGTTTATGCAAAACTTCACGTTCTCACAATGTTCACTCACACTCGGTTTATATATCTGATCATACCTGTGATGTATGTATGTGATCACTCCTAGTCAACATGTAACATGTGATAAATAAGCTTGTAACAAGTTCAAATTCCACCTTTTTGAAGGGTTGCATAAATCAGAAGGTAATATGGGTTGGTTTTGTTTGAGTAGGGATTTGGTATGCTGTGGTGGTTCAAGGGTTTGGGTTAATGATGGTGAGGATTTCTGCTGATTGTGGGGAGTCTTAAGATGTCTTAAATGGTTAGCTGTTTCTCCTAATTGCTGATAATATATATATATATATATATATATATATATGTATTGGATCATTTCAGAAGATTTTTTTACAGCGAGAAGTGCGAGAAGTGAATGTGTAACTCAATTAATCCCTAATTTCACTCCCTTTCTTATTGTGTAGGTGTGTATGTACGTGTGTAGATACGTATTTTTGTGTATGTGTATGTATGTTTGTATGTGTGTAGGTATGTAGGTTTGAATGTGGCTCGGTATGTTTGTATGTATGTAGGTACGCATGTATATGTGTTTATGTAGGTTTGAATGTGTGTAGCTAAGACATAAATACAACCAACCTGCATACATGTAGGTAACATCATAAGAAAGGGAGTGAAATTAGGGATTAATGGAGTTACATCTTCACTTCTCGCTGTAATATCACTTCTTGCAAGATCCATCCCCTATATATATACATATATATATATATATATATATATATTGAACTAAACCTAGTGACACTTTTAAGGTCAGATCGTCAAGACCAGTTTTGTCGAGGATGTGGATCAGTTCTTCCTCAATCCTGTTCTTAACACAACTTCCAACTCTAGTGGATCGTTCGGTTTGAGCCTAATAGCCCCCACCCTCATTAGCTCGGTATATTCATGCTGAGACTGAGTTTGACTTTTTCTACATCTTCCTTCGTGGGACCAGTTTCCGCAACCTAAGCATCGTTCGTATCTTTTTGCTCTTCTCTTCATTGCGCTTTTGGAAACTCCACAAAATGGTGACCTTTATTTGTCTTGGAGCCACTTTTTTCTCACCTAATTTCTAAACATAAATATTCTCTCCCTAAGTTCTGGAGGCAACCTAGGTTTTGCTAAATGTATGCAGCAAAGGAAATTGAAATCGAAAGAATGCATTTCCAGTTCTTTAGGGTATGCCGGTAAAAGACCAGTGTTGTATTTTACCGGTGAGATGGATAAAGTGGTAAGGTTTTGGTTTAAGGTTTTTAGGTCTTGTAATTTGGGAAATAGTTTGAGATGATTGTGACAATTTTCTATCTTCTTTATGCAACGCTTCATGCGGTCTTGAAATGAATATCTGCGACAAGTTCGAAATCACACGAAACATATGACTCAGTCAAATCTTCCGAAAAAATATTTATATGGCATGAGGTTTATCTCACAGTAACGGAGGAATTGGGTATAAACGCCATATTTTGCATAAATTTCTTCTCAGTATTACAAAACGTCTTTTTTACTTTTTCACTTTTCTTTGGTTATAATAGATTAGTAGTCGGTTATTTGCAAAAATTTTCTTGGTTTTTGTTTGCTACAATTGGTCACTCTTTGGTTAAAAATGGTCTTTGTTTGCTACAAAAAATTTCGATGATTAGAGAATTTTTATAATTATTTGACCAAGCAATTGGTCAAGTAATTCCCCTCCCCACTCTAGAATCTCATATTGTCCTCAATGTGAAAAGATTCATTAAAAGATAAAAATTCTAATTAAGTATGGCTGGTTAAAATGGAGAGGTACTTCCCAATGGGTTAACGAAATTTCGACAGAGTGTCCCCTGTTTATCGTCCGTTTTCCTGTTTTGTACCTGCATAATATAAAACTGCAAACAACCACATACAACCAAGCATAAGTTACTGAAACTTGGGTATGGAATCATCCATTCCCTTGCCCAAACGTGATAATTAAGTTCCTAATAATAATGTCTTGGCACCCACGACCATAAAAGTATCCAACCAAAACAAACAAAAGACATAAAGTAATTTTTCCAAACAAACATAATAATAATACGCCCTGCTTGCGGTGCGCGCATATAATGTATATATGTGTGAACCCTCGGGTGGGCAAAAGTAAAATTGCACTAATTTTGACGTTATTTTACTAATCTCCTGAAAATAACGTTAAAAGTGGCGGAAGGTTAATCAGGTATCATGTGGTGGCGTTGATAGCCGAAAGACAAGGGCACAAGCACCGATCAGCCGGTGTCCCGATGATTGAGTGCTATGTGCCTTATGTCCAAGGCTTGATGCAAAACTACTATCGAGCCGGGGGTCTCACCGGAAGCAGCCTCTCTATCCTTATGGGATAGAGGTAAGGCTGTCTACATCTTACCCTCCTCAGACCCTACCATAGCATTGCTATTGGTGGGATATACTGAGTACGATGATGATGATGATGATGATGAAACATAATAATAATAATGTCATGAAAGTGCTACCAACCCATGCATGCCCATACCCTGACCTATCGTTGCCGCCGCTCATCAGTTACCCGTGTTCATGTCAAATGGTCCCCACTGCCTGTCCATGCGATAACTCAAACTCTCAATTTCTCTCCTCGTTTCTTCATGTTCCGCCGCCCGCTGTGTGTCGGAGGCAGCAATCTGTCTTGTGATCCTGTCAAATGAGGCGGTATTGTTAGATGAGAATTGATCGATGAGACCGTATAGGCCCTTGAATGAGTATCGGCTATCGTGTGATGAGTTAGGGCCGGCCCCTGATGAAGATGGGACTCCTCACTGATGGTAGGTACGGCGACGGCTCTGTCTAGGTGGTGATACTCCTCTCCTCTCGGGCACGTCCTGGAGTAACATCTCTGTCGGGTCCTCAGGGTCCCAAATCTGGTTATAAGCATCACAAAATCTCCACACATCTGGGTTTTGACCAATACGCCTAACCATCTGCATGCTGTTACAAAATTCAAGACTAAGAGCAATCGGATCTGGGCTTCGGGTCCCTTCTCTGTCTACACCATAGGCTCTATAGAGGTTATATATCCATGCCCCGCCAAAGATCGGTGTGTTCCTTTTGGCATTTGCATTTGTCGTGAACAGCTTGCAGAATAAATAAGTAATGTTGCACAGGATGCCATTCTTCATGCAATACAGTGCCCAGAGATCCCTTAAATTAACAACCCCTTCACTTTAACCTCTAGCAGTGGCAGTGTGGCTGAGAAGGCGGTGAACGTATCTCATAAGTGGGTCACGTAGTGCCGTGCTCTTTGAAACGCTTGCATTGTAGTTTTCGGTCCCGTAGCTTAGTTGCTCCCATGCTTCCATCCTTGCGTTTCCAGCTTCAGCATCATCATCACCGTCTTCATCTGCAAATGTTATCCTTGCTTTGAACCGAATTTCATTGTCTATTTCCTCAACCTAGTATATTCCCAGATCAATCCCAAGTTGGGTGAAAGTTGTGTGCCATTCACCCCCACACCTGAACTCAATGGCGTCTTCATCCCACATATCCGGATTATCGGTCTTTATAAAGAAAGAAGCCAAGAATTCCTTTGTCATTTCCAATACAGCCTCTCCTATTTGACCAAAAACTCGTTTCCACAGCCCTCTAACAAGGGTTTTGTACCGGTTCCATTGGTTGACTTTCCTTAGGGTGTCTCTACAGGCGTAAAAGTTTGCTTCTGGAAATCGTCTGTTGGGGTAGGTTAATCTTGTTTAGGCTCTCTTATTCCTTGCATCGCGCCCGAGAAAGACCAGAAATGCATGAACGTCGTCCCCATATTCGGCCATCTGCAATTTATGTTCAAATTAGCCAAAGTGTATCGAGAATTATTAATTTGCTGGAAGATAGAGCAAACCACGGCGCTGTGCTTTTAAAAGCACGGCCCATGCTGCTACTGTTCTTCAGATTCTTCCAATTTTGACTTTCTGTTGACCAAAAGGTGACCACGATTCGTGTTGTTTAAAGCACGGTTCATGTTTTTAATCCTAATTTCAGGCTTATCAAGACCTGAACCTGCGTTTCTACCCGGTTGTTGCAATTGGGTTTTTAATTGTTATATATTTTACCCAGGATCCGAACCCGAATGATTTCTTCCAACCAATCTTAGTGTAAAACCTATCTATCAATTCATTATCTTAATTCTAAATGAACAACCCATCTAATTTTTTGGGTTTAAATCCTATTCAATCAATTGGTGAGATTTTCGGGTTAATCTAGACCTAGAGAGATGAAATTGAACAATAGTTTTGTTAATTTAACATATATTCGGTTGGAATTTAAAGAGTTGATGCAAAGATTTGTGAAATTGGTGAATGGTCGGCGGTTTGTGGTGATGAACGGATTTGCTTTTAGGGTTAAGTGGGTGAAAAAGATATTTTATTGGTTAATAACTCGTAACTGTTGTGGACTCAAAAGCACGGCCCCATGCTTTTAGAAGAACGGCCCGTGCTGCACAAGGCAGACAGTTTCTTTTGTTTATGCTGTTTATTTCTCGAGTTGGTTTGTTTTTAACTGATTTTCTTTTGAGGACTAAAATTAAGATAATAATTAAAAGTCCTAGATTTCGTTAGAACATAAAACATAGTTAAACATAGTAAAAAGAACAACAATCCGAATCAAGAAACTTAACACTAGCAAAAGCAACTTCTTAACAAGACAAAGTTGGAACTTCAACGACCACCATTCCCGAACAGGTTTTAAATGTGTGGTGGAGCTCGTTTAACCTCCAAGAGCTCCGAAAGCTTTTTGTCGAGCTGTGCGATCTCCCGGGTAAGATAGTTGAGCTTGAAAGCCACGTCCTTGTTGTGGCTATCCACAACATGGAAGTTTTCGAACCACAGTAGTTAGACTTTGTTGATTAGCTAGATTAACCGAGCTTCGGTTTGGATGTTGATTTCGACCTGGTCACTCATGATGCATTGTAGCCTCATGACCTCTTCCTCAAGATTTGAGGAAGAATCATGTTGCTTGCCTTTCCTCACTGGCCTTCATTCAACTTTCTTGCTTTCCATTTCAGTAATTTTGTGTTTGGTGTGAATGGAATAGTGAGTTTTTGCATGCATTATATAGAGACTGGAAAGTCGACCACGGCCCCGTGCTACTAGAGGAATAAATGTTTCTGATTCAGAGGATTGTACGGAGTCAGCGCGTATCATGTTGATGATTCTAAGGTGACCACGGTCCCGTGCTTCAAGAAGCACAACCCATGCTTTTTGTCACTGAAATTTTTCTTTTATTTTTCAGCCAAACGCGAGAGCCGGAATTTTTAGAATGATGTTTAGTAAGTTAATTTAGAGTTTGATCATCCTAAAAATTACTTTTCATTAAAATCAAAGGTCCTAAAACAAATATGGGATAAGCCCGGTTTTCCTAGAATCAACAAAATAATCGGGGTTAAGCTCGAAATTCCTAACACGATGTGCCTAGTGCACTTGTTGCGCTTGAAAACAAAAAATTAAGGTTCCTAGATTTATCCGAAGGGTTCTCCTCCACCGAATGGTCCTGGTGGTGGAAAGTACGTGAAACTGGAGTTGTTCGTTAATGTCTTGAAGTTCCATTTTCATGTTTTCCACTGATTCAGTGAGTTGAACGAGACGCATCTCAGCAAGGAGATCATTTCGGTGAGTTCCTTGACAAGTTCTTGAAGTTTCAAGAGAAGCACGCTTTTGGAAACATGGAGCGCATCGTTTCTCGGTTGTCGAGGAACGGGAATTGCGTCACTCATATCAGTAGGCATGTCGAATTTTCAGAGAGGAGTGTTTTGGTTTTGGTTGGTGCAAGGAATGCATTGGAAAGAGTTGCCTTTTATAGTCAACCAGATTCCAGGCATGGCCCCCTGCTTTTAGAAGCACGGCCCCGTGGTTTTGTTCTGACAATTCTGTTACAAACCAGTCTGACTGAGATTTTTGCAGCGAAGATTCAGGCCCGCATATTGTGGCACGGTACCGTGCTTTCTTAGGCACACCCCGTTTTTTATTATATTTTTAGGTTAACTATTTACAAGGCCTAGTTTATGAAGGTCTTCGTTGGACCATGTTTCCTTATATGTCTACTTGGTGGTTGGAGGATTATTACCTTCGAAATTTCTTCAAATGGTCCATCGATATATGGTTTTAATCGATGTCCATTGACTTTGAACTTGTGACCATTAGAATTTGAAATCTCAACTGTCCCATAGTCGAAGACTGATTTAACTATGTATAGACCTGTCCATCGTGATTTCAAATTTCCCGGGAAAAGAAGTAAACGTGCGTTGTATAACAGTACTCGTTCGCTAACTTGAAAATTTTTGTTTCTTTTCAAATGAGCATCGTGCAGACGTTTAGTCTTTTCTTTGTAAGACTAGGAATTTTCATAGGCCAATGTTCTTAGTTCTTCGAGTTCATGAATTTGATCTTCCCGGTTTATGCCAGTGAACATCAGATCGAAGTTCGCTACTCTAAGGGCTCAGTAGGCTTTGTGTTTTAGTTCTACTGGTAGATGACATGCTTTCCCATAAACAAGTTTGAAGGGTGTTGTTCCTATGGAGGTTTTGTAGGCTGTTCTAAGGGCCTACAATGCGTCATCTAACTTTTCTGCCCAATTCTTGTGGTTCATTCCTATAGTTCTTTCTAAAATCCTTTTTATTCCTCGATTCGAGACTTCTACTTGCCCACTGGTCTGAGGGTGATATGGTGTTGCCAATCGGTTGTGAACTCTATATCTTGCTAAAACTTTTTTCATTAAGGTATTGCAGAATTGAGTACCTCTATCGCTGATTAGCGCTTTCGGGGTACCGAATCATGAGAATAAATTTTTAAGAAATCGTACAACTACTCGAGCATAATTAGTGGGAAGAGCTTGTGCTTCTACCCATTAAGACACGTAGTCGACTGCTACAAGGATGTACTTATTCCCGAATGAGTTAGGAAATGGGCCCATGAAATCTATCCCCCATACATCAAAGACTTCACAGAATTGAATGCCTTTTTGAGCTATCTCATTCTTGGCTGAGATGTTTCCGGCTCTTTGACAAGCATCGCATGCTTGGATCAAAGCATGTGTGTCTTTGTATATGGCGGGCCAAAAAAATTACGCAACAAACACTTTTCTGACCGTAGTGGCGGTACTGTGGTGTCCACCAGTAGATCCTTCATGACAGTTTTTGAGAATATCTAAGGCTTCTTTTCCTACTACACACACGCGAACAACCTGATCGGCACCTATCCTAAACAAGTAAGTCTCAGAAATAGAACTTAAGGTCGAAAAAGAATTTCTTCCATTGTTGATGAATAAGCCCTTTTCTTAGGATTCTACAAGCTAGATAGTTTGCGAAGTCGGCAAACCAAGAACTTTCATCCTTCACCTGGATGACTGCTTGGATATGCATGAGAACTTCATGTGGAAAATTATCATCGATAATTTCCTCATGATGTTCCTTTGAAGCTGGGCATTCTAAGCGTGATAGATGGTCTACGGCTACATTCTCTGCTTCTTTCTTGTCCTTAACTTCAATGTCAAATTCTTGGAGTAGTAGAATCCATCGGATAAGTCTAGGTTTGGCATCTTTCTTGTTGAAGAGGTATCGTATGGCGGCATGGTCGGTGTAAACTATGGTTTTTGAAAGAACTAGGTAGGATCTAAATTTTTCAATAGCAAAGACTACTATCGGTAATTCTTTTTCTGTTGTGGAGTAATTTTCTTGCGCATCGTTAAGAGTTTTACTAGAATAGTAAATTGGGTGAAAGTGTTTTTCTTTGCGTTGTCCGAGTACAGCTCCAACTGCAAAGTCGCTTGCATCGCACATGATTTCTAATGGAAGTGTCCAATCGGGTGTAGTCATGATTGGTGCGTTGATAAGTCTGTATTTTAATATGTTGAATGATTCACCACATTTTTCAGAGAAGACGAATGGTGTGTCTTTCTCTAGAAGTTTGGTCATAGATCTAGCAATTTTTGAGAAGTCTTTTATGAAACGACGGTAAAATCCTGCATGACCTAGAAAACTTCTAATGGCTTTTACTGAAGTTGGGTGCAGAAGTTTAGAGATAGTTTCTATTTTTGCTTTATCAACTTCTAATCCCTTTTGAGAAATCTTGTGGCCGAGAACGATGCCTTCTTTAACCATAAAGTGACACTTTTCCTAGTTGAGCACTAGATTTACTTCCTCACACCTAGTCAACATTTTGTCAAGATTTTTTAAGCAATGGTCGAAAGAATCTCCAAAGACTGAGAAGTCGTCCATGAATACTTCCATAGAGTGTTCGATCATTTCGTGAAAGATGGCCACCATGCATCGTTGGAAGGTGGCTGAAGTATTACATAGTCCAATGGCATTTTTCGGTAGGCGAAGGTTCTATACGGGCATGTAAAGGTGGTTTTCTCCTGATCTTCAGGAGCAATTGGGATTTGAAAGTATCCGGAGAATCTATCAAGAAAACAGTAGAACATTTAGATAAACGTTCAAGCATTTGATCGATGAAAGGAAGTGAGAAATGGTATTTTCTTGAGGCGTCATTAAGTTTTCGGTAGTTAATGCAAACTCGCTAGTATGTTATGGTCCTCGTTGGTATGAGTTCGTTCTTCTCGTTCATTACAACTGCCATTCCTCCCTTTTTGGGTACTACTTGAACAGGACTAACCCAAGGTGAATCTGAGATTGGATAGATTAATTCGGCATCAAGGACTTTGATTACTTCTTTCTTCACCACATCTTGCATGTTGGGATTGAAACGTTTTTGATGTTGGACCACGGGTTTGTATTCTTCTTCCATGAGGATTTTGTGAGTACAAAAAGAAGGACTGATGCCCTTTATATCCATGATCTTCCATGCGATGGCCTTCTTATGGTTTTTAAGAACCTTAAGAAGTTCGTCTTTCTCGCCTTTAGAAAGGTGAGATGAAATAATTACTAGGAGTTGAGAGTCTTTTTTGAGGAAGGCATATTCGAGATGGTTTGGAAGTTCTTTTATATCTAAGGCTGGTGGTTCTTCAATTGATGTTTTTTCATTAATTTCAGTTATCTCATATATTACTTCTGATGTTTCTTGATTGTTGTCATTAGTATTGAGATTTTTTTTTCTAAAACGAGTTTGTTATCTATGTCGGTTAAGAATTGTGTATCTAGTGGGTTAGTGAGGGAGGAATCTCTCATATAGCAACTCATGATAGAATCGATGATGTCGACACAATATAATGTGTCATGGTGATGTTGCGGATATTGCATAGATTTTCCTATATCAAAAGTGATTGCTTTCTCATTGACCCTGAGAGTGAGTTTTCCGATGAAAATATCAATAATAGCCTTTGCAGTGTCTAAAAAGGGTCTTCCTAAAATCAGAGGTACACTTTTGTCTTCCTCAATGTCTAGTATTACAAAATCTACTGGGAAAACAAACTTGTCAATTTTGACAAGCATGTTTTCAACAATGCCCCGAGGGTATTTAACAGATGGTCAGCTAACTGAATGCTCATGCGTGTGGGCTTTGGTTCTTCTATCCCTAGTTTTGCAAAAACCGCATAAGGCATTAGGTTAATACTCGCTCCTAGGTCGGCCAAGGCATTGCTAACAGATAAATTTCCTATGAGACAAGGGATAGTAAAGCTCCCTGGATCGGTCATTTTTGTTGGCAGCTTATTTTGGAGGACTGCTAAACATTCTTCTCTCAGGGTGACCTGTGATAGCTCCTCAAGATTCCTCTTGTTTGTCAGCACTTCCTTGAGGAACTTCGCATATTTTGGCATTTGAGCGATGACTTCAATATAAGGGATGTTGATGTGGAGTTGTTTGAAGAGTTCTAAAACTTCCCATACTGAGCTTCCAATTATTCCTGCTTCAGCCGTCCAGGGTATGGAATAAGTGGAATATAAGTTCGGACTGGCTCCTTGGGTTGTACGGTGCCCGTTGGGATCCGTCTTTCCTGCGTTTTATCAGGGGATTCCTTTTCCGTAACCGATTCTTAAGTTGGTGAGGCAACAGTGGTTGTACCGCTTCTGAGTGTAACAACATTAGCTGTTGCATTCGGGTTCGTGATTGTGTTTCTTGGAAGAGTGCCGGATGGTCTTTCGGATAATTGTCGGGCTTCATGTTTTAACAATACTCCGCTGATATCAAAAGCTCTTGAGTCGGCCTTCTTTTCTGCTTCATTTGTTTTGGTCATGATTTGGATTAACATTTCTTCAATTTTTGAGTAGCTTGGGTTTTGATGGCTACTTGAACTTTGATCTTGAAACTGTGGTTTTGGTTGGAAGGGTTGATTTATTGGTCTTTCTTCGAATCCGGGTAAGGGTTGAGTGTTACCCCCGTCTTTCCAGCTGAAATTCGGGTGGTTTCTCCATCCTGGATTGTAGTTATTGCTGAAAGCGTTGTTCTGACGGGAGATGAAATCGACTTCCTCCATAGCCATGATGACTTGTTTACAGTTATTTGTCTTATGACTTTCTCCACAAGTGTCATAGGTGAGTCTAGTTTTTGATAACTCGGCTTGAAGTTGTTCGAATTTTTTAGAAAGAGCTTCAAGCTGTGCTGTGACAAGAGTTTTGGAATCGACGTGGTGTATTCTTTTATGGGTTGGTGTAGATCTTGGTGGGTTGTAAGCGAAATTATTCTTTGTTGCATTTTCCAAGACTTCAAATGCTTTGTTAGGTTATTTGGATCACAGGTCTCCACCGGCGATTTGGTCGATGGCCTGTTTGTTTTGGCTGGATTGTTCGTCAAAGAATGTCTGTACTTGTAATCATACACCCAGTCCATGATGAGGGCATCTTCTCAGAAAACTTTTGTATCTCTCCCATGCTGCATGTAATGATTCATCATCATCGGTCCGGAATTCGGTAATGCCGGCTCGGTATTTGGCAGTTTTATCAGGCAGAAAGTATTTGAGGAGAAACTGTTCAACCATCTGGTCCCAGGTAGTGATGGAGCCAGAGGTAAGAGATTCAATCCATTATAAGGCTTCACTCTTTAGAGAGAAAGGAAAGAGTTTGAGTTTGATCTGATCTGCTGAACAGTTTTGGATTTTAATTGTTCCGCAGATTCGTAAGAATCGAGATATATGATAAAGAGGGTCTTTGTCGAGGAGACCATGAAATTGAACTGAATTTTCCACCATATAAATGGTGCTTGATTTGATTTCGAAATGTTCCGTGATATCGGGTGGAGCCACTCCATTGTCGTAGCCTTCGAGAGTTGGCTTGGCATATTGGCTCATGTTCGGCTCATTGTTTTGGGCCGCCATCATTTCTTTGGTTTGATTTCCTCCTGATGTTGTGGCATCTACTAACTCATCTTTGATTGCTTCGGCGGTTTTTGCAGTCCATTTACGCGTTCGTCGACGAAATAGTCATTCCGGTTCAGAAATTGGAGAAACAAGCTCATGTCCGAATGTAGAGGACATACATGAGATTAAATCAAAATTTAAACTATTAAATTAAACTAAAGGTTAGTTAAAGTTAAACTACGAGTTAGGCTAAGCTATTCTCAACTAAACTAAGGTCTAAGTTAATTAAGCTAAGGCACAGATTAGGTAAATAAAAGTAAAAATTAGGCTAGTCGTAAAATTATATAGTTTAATAGTTAGTAAAATAAAATAAAAGTTAAAAATTTGTACAGTTATAGACAATGATTAAATGAAAACTTGGATCGTTCTTAGAAACGTACCGTGTCCGCGGCAATGACACCAAAAACTTGATGTGTGCTGCGCGTGCTTGTAAAATTTAATGGGTTGGATATTTAGCTTTTGCCCAAGATCGCGTTTTAAATTTATAAAAGTGATTTCTACAAAGACTAAACACACACAAAATATGCAAGTGTACCTATCATATATGTAGAATAGTATTGGTAACAACCATGTATCGATCCGTGGACACAAATGTTTTTAATAATGAATCGTCGTTTTACTTTAATCGGAGGTTTTAATCATTTTGGGGTTGGTTTTTTTCTTACTTTTTTATAAAATATAAATACTTATATGTAATATATAGGTGACCAAGATGAGAAATTCTAAACAAGTAGTTCAATTATATGAAGGTTACCATATAAGATCAAGAATCCACTCCATTTATCCTTGATGATTATTAAGTAAACATGTGATAAACTTGTCGTGATAATATATGGTAGAATAGCCCCTTATTTCTAAGTGATCGTATCCTATGACATAAAATAAAGTAGCATGCGTATTTTAAAGTCGACCCTTTCCTAATGTCATGCTACCACGAGAATGTCAATTTGAGTAGGCAAGTAGTTTAGTAAAGTAGAAAGATTAGGAATGACTTCGATTTCTCAAATACCAATTCTAACAACTTCGGGTGGTTATAGTTTAGTCACACAACCTCCCATTGGTTGATTTAAGTAGGTTATAATTACACATTCCGTTAACATATGATTTCTTTAACTAGCATGATAACCTAAGCAATCGTGTTGACAATGTTATTTCAGAATAACCAAAACTAGAGAAATAGATCATAACTTATATCTCATCATTTCTAAATACAATATAAGGATCCATGTTTCGATAAATTATCAAAGTATTCTATCTTCCAAGAACATGAATCGATCACGAATGATTGTCAATATGATTTCCAATCACCAACTTTGAATTGTTGAATTAAGATGGTGAAACATTTCTCATCAAAAGATAATTGCAAGATAACCATGTACTTTACTAAACTAAATCACATGTTTTATATAATCATTAAGTAAAACAAAGCTTCTTCATAGATTTTAGATGGTAAATGAAGTTTAGCTCATAATGAGCATGGTTATGAACATTAGAGTGGATGATGATAACAAACACATGATTAACTAGAACAATCGAACAAAATGTGGATGAATATTCCTTCTTAATGATGATGATGATGGTTGATGATGATGACCTCCACGCCTTCTAACTCTTCACTAGATCTTCAATAAGAGTGTTAGTGGGTGTTTTTATAAGTGAAAAACGTATAGAATTCTCTTCAAGGAACACTTGATCAATGCAACATGAGCTACTATTTATAGGCAGTCTGGAGGGTGAAGCACGACCCCGTGCTTTAATTGATGTATGCTAAAATTGTTTTGTCTTTTTGTTGAAGGTGACCACGGCCCCGTGGTCAAGAGGCACAGTCCGGTGCTTTTGTTCCCAGTATTTGTCTTTTCTTGTAGATTTTTGTCTTTTCTGGTGTTCAGAAGCATGGGGGCGTGTTTTGTAAGGCCCCGTTACCGGTGCCACACTTTAACGTTGGATTTACTCATAAACACAGTTCTAAATATTAAAGTTAATTAAAACTTTACACGGAATATAAAACTTTCATATATATTACAGAATAATTTATAACTTGTCTTAAAACATAACTTGAAACATGTCTTTCAGTTCAAACATTAGCAAATAAATCTTCATATGTCAGCTTCTTTATTCATCTGCCATGTGTCTCCCATCAAGCTAGCTGTCTCATCTTACTCACCTACGTGCATACTAAAAGTAAACTACGTTGAGTGAGTTCTAGTTAATCATACAATATACAATCAGTTCACATTCTTGCACACATGCCCGAAGGGGTGTACATTATTCATACTTTACTTTTACATGCATATCTATCCATACTATTTAAAGAGCCTTCTGCTCTATAACCTCACAGATATTATAAGGGTCTGGTCCCCAACATCACAGATATTATTAGGATCTGGTCCCTATCCTCATATATTATTAGGGTCTGGTCCCTATCTTCATAGATATTATTAGGGTCTGGTCCTATCCTCACATATATTATTAGGGTATGGTCCCTATCCTCACAGGTATTGTTAGAGTCTGGTCCTTTGTTTTGTGCCACTATACCAAACCTGTCTTTACATACTACCCTTGACGATACGTGCAATATCCGAAGATCGTTCACCACTGTCAACATATCTTATATACATCATTCATACATCATAAATACATCATACATACGTCATTCATACATCATAAATACATCATACATACGCCATTCATACATCATATATACCAATCATATCTTTAACTACTACCTGGCGGTACATGCAATATCCGAAGACCGTTCACGCACCGTCAAACAATCATCATACATAAATCATACGAGGCATACACTTACCACTTAAGGTGAGTGTATTAACTATCACATCGTGTATGCACACAGCCCCGAAAACATAACAAGGAAGTGGGGCTAGAAACTCACCTGAACGCGGTTACATTCACCGTTAATAGTTATTCCCTTCTTGAGCTGTGCACGACTAACTTTATAACAATTTTACGTATCAACTATCTATCACTATCCATATCACATTCTATTTCAATTATAACCCTCAAAAAACGGGGGTCCGGGGGTAGCGCCCCTAGCAGCGGGGTTCTAGGGGTGGCAACCCCCAGCGGGGTCCAAGGGGTAGAGCCCCTGGCTGGGTTTAAGCTGCCAAGTCAGCTCGGAAAAATTTTATTTTCATTAACTGTCTTAACACATTTTCCATTAGGACCTTGAATCATTAATTAATTTGCTAACTTAAAATTCCAAGGGCTTCTTTGTAATTAAATCATTCTTTTTCTAAGTCTAGGGACCATTCTGTTATTCCATTAAACTTCTAGTTTGTTACTTGGTTCTTTAACGAATTGGCTTATCATAACGAACTGGTCCTTGTAACGAATTGGACCCTCTAGCGAACTGGTCCTTTGATGAATCAGTCCATATAACGAATCAGTCCATGTAACGAATTGAACCTTCTAATTCGTTATCTTTTTTAACGAATGCTCATAGCGAATTAGGGTTTAGTTCGTTATCTTATCTTAATGAACTTGAACACTAGTTCGTTAAGCTTTCACTAATGATTCGCATAACGAATTACCCCTAGTTCGTTAACTCTCCGTTAACGAATTAGGGTTAGGTAAGATAATGTCAGACATTCTCTGACATATTCATTATCCTCGTACACTGTTTTCCGGTGCCACCGTCGCCGGAAAACCGCGACTTCGCTGGAAAAACAAGATCTCACTCGTTTTCCACCGTTTTTCACTGTTTTTCATCCTGTTCGATCCAGATATGAGCTAGGGTGACCCCTAAGCTCATCTTATGTTCGGTTTATACACGATTCCACCCGGATCTCGTGACTTTAACGGTTTAGAGGTGTCAGCTCGTCGTTTCGTGACTAAATCCAACGGATTTGAGTTAATACAATATCATATTATCATTATCTTGGATCACGATCTGTTTTCTATCTTGGTTCCGCTAGAGAAAGGAGAGAAATTAGAGAGAGCTTAAGTGTGTGTTTTGGTGGTGTATGGAATATATGTAAAATGAATTAAATGGATGATTTAAGGTTTATATAATTATGGATCATGGGCTTAAGCCCATGGTATTTACCTCTTTCCTTCATAACCCAAGTCCATAACCATATCCATTTAACCCGACACTAGCCCAACTCATAATAACTCATATTTTCATTTTATTAACCGAAACTAGAAAACGGGATGTGTCACACCCTGACTAGGGGGATGGACGTGACGATTGAATACCAACCAAAACACAACGGAAATAAGGTAAAAAATTTATATTAAGACACAAGGTCAAAGTTACAATCAAATGTCTAATACAACTACAAAGCTATAAATTCAACTACCATCTAATTAGGTGAAAATGTACGGCTTCTTTAGGTTAAGCTCTACGGTTTGAAATAAGTCTTCTAAAAGGATCTTCTATCTCCAAGAGAACTCTAGTCTAAAACTCTAAATCTCCATATCCGAATAAAAGTACCTGAACACATGCTTAAAATAATTGGGTCAACTAAAACGTTGGTGAGTTCATGAGTTTAAGTTATGAAAACATATATATAAAAATGATCTAAATGGTATGGTGAACATTAAGCAAGTTCACAATCAAACCTGTGTCCACGACCCGTGAACATCTAAAATAAATACCCCTTACCCATACCCCATATTGTTAAGGGTCAAATTTCAATTATGTCTGCCCAACATAAGTTACAAATGGCGCGGATATATGTCACAGATATACATTTTATCATTCAGTGGGTGGTCATCCCATGATGTAGGCCCACTGTGTGTGGGGGTCTCCCAAATAGTACTACCCATATATCCCGTGGCTCCTTTCGGAGTTAATGATTGTGCTACAAAGTCGGGGATTGTTTAAGGAAGCTAAATCGGCCTTGATTAATAATACACCAATAAGTTTAAAACATATATAAGCATGTATCCACCCAAAAATTTAAGAAAAAGGGTAGTGCATGAACTCACCTGGGTTATGTGTGGAGACAAAAATAATAGAAACCTTTTATGCTATGCTGGAAATGGCTCCAACCGATAAAATCCCTATATTCATGTAGCATGTCACTAAAAGTAATATGTGTTATAGTAAACGTGCATGTGACATAAGTTTCATATGTTAATACCTTGTCTAATGTTGTTTTGGAATATTGAGGTTTCATTAATATATCAAGAGTTATAATAAAGTTTCCTTCTTTAAAAAATTGTACTATTATATGTTTTGGACTTAGGCTATGTTATTATATAGTATTATTAGTCACGTAACAAGATAAATAATATTGTACCAAGTTAAAGTTTCTAAAGTTAGGGAGGTTCGGGTTTTCAACTTAGTAGAGTTAGATTAATAATTGCAAATATTATTTAAGGTTTTTTTATATGTATAATAGGTATAATAGTTATATTAATTAGTTAGTTTAGGTCCAAATAACGGGGCACTTTGTATAGTTAGTTTTACTAGCTTATTAACATATGTGGTTAGGTTCAAAGTTCGAAAACAAGTGTATATGTGTAAAAAACAATTAACTAGTAATAACAATTATAAACTAACTCAGATTATAAAAATATAAAAGTATTTTTATATTTTTGTATTTTATAGAAAATTTGTGGTTTGATAATATAAATTTGCCGTTGTCGGTTTAGGTAGAAACCGCGTGGTTAAAGCGCAATCGTGTAAGTATGATATATATAGTTTATCATCTTAAAACCTTAGGAAATCATTTCGTAACACTTTTAAGTGTAATTTACTTGAAATACCATATTTGTGTAAAAGGTTCAAGAAAATAGTAACCTTCTATGGTTTCGGTTTCTAACGCGCTTAAATCGGTTTTTATCGTGTCATTGACTCATAAATCAAATAAAGATGATTCTTTTTGCGAAAGCCCATAAAATACTTTAAGTTTACCGTAATAAAATTAGTTTTAGTATCTTTAGTAAAAATTGTATGATCTCACCTTTATTGCTTTATTTACGTGTATAGTAGCGGTTTTAATGTTGTGTAAAAAGGGTTCTTAAACAAAGAACCGTTATGAATATGATGGTATGGTTATTTTTTCCGGAACTTTAGTGTTTGTTATAATGTTTTGGTTTCTATGAATATCGTACATACCTATGTGATGCATAAGAAAAAAAAAACGAATTTAAAGAACATTTTCATGTTAGAGTTTGTGTACTTCTTGGTAGGGCTTGGACACACGACTCTTAAGAGCTTCAAGTAGGTCCACATTCTTTCGGGTGATTAATTCCAGCAACTTGATGAGGGGCTAAGGTATGATCGGATTAGGGTCTCCTAGGGCTGGGTATTCTCTATCTTGTGTATTGAGAACCAGTCATGGTGTATCTAGTTTGGGGCTAATTTGATCAGGAATGAGAGCCCAAAGAGGGTGGTTACCGGAATGATTAGATGGCTTCAAGAATGTCTAGAGAGCTGGTTAAGAATGATCCAGGGGCTGCTATGAGGACTTTCAGGAATCGATTAAGGCTGTTGAGGGTTACGTATGAAGGGTCATGGGGCTATGAAATACTGAACCATTTGGGTTTGTTCAAGGTTGAAACAAAGAAGCAGATTTGGGTGTCTCACATCGTGGTTTAGTGCTGGAACACTTGAAGAACTCTTTATGAATGTTTGAAGGACATTCTAGGGAATGTTTGGGGTTATAAAGAGATATGATCAGGTCATCAAAAGGAATCAATAGAGAAAGCTATGGAGTACTTTTATTTTGAGAGTATGAAAGTAAAGCAAGGATTAGAGGCTTTTATAGAGATTTCAAACTCACTACATGAAGCATGAATGGTTTGAAGATCTCTGAAATCAAGATTCTAAGAGATATTGGAAAGATTTGCACAATAGTTGACTTGTACTAAATCTCCAGGAGATTTTGTAAGTGTTTTTAGGGTTTGAAGAAAAAAAAAACATAGGTAAGGAGTAAAGATATGGTTGAGATTTGCTTTAAAAGATAGTAAAGAGATTTTCCAATCTTTCAAGATTTAAAAATGTAAAAGTAATATGTGTGTGTCCAGGTGGTGGACAGAAATGAAGGGGAAGAACCATATATTTAGTGTATCTTTTAAATATCATTATAAAAACATCATATGCGCACACATTTACATTTATCTCAGTAAACCTACTTATAAACATTTTGGAATTTGGCAACTACATGGAAAATATGATACTTTTTATGGAATTTATAGAGAATTCTTTGTTTGAGGAAGTAGGGTTTGACCTTAGGGTTGCTGAAGTCAGGAACTAAAGATTTTGGAAGATACGTATGATTGAGAAGACCAAGAGATTGTGGTAGATATTCAAAAGATCTTTCCTAAGTCAACATCCATCTAGAAGGGAAAGGAAAAAAAATAAAAAAAAATCGATGCTTTATGTAAGGGGCAGGTTCAATGCATCCAGGAGATAGGGGAGAGAGATTTAGGGAAAGTTTATTAATCTCAAATATTTTGTTAAAGATGTGATATTCAAAAGTTTACTTATTTATCTAAAGGCTCTTAAGTATTATGGATGAATTTGAGGGTCTTGAATTGAGGTTTAGGGCTGGAATAAAGTTATGGTTCACGTTGGATCAAAGAATTAGAACATGGGTAAGCAAGAATAGATGTTTTAAGCTTAGGTAAAATACTACATACTAAGTTTATTGTTTTAACAAAATAAATAAATTTAGGAATATATAATTTTTCTAGTGATTTAGGTTCTATAATACGTACTTATATATGTATGTGTGTGTGTGTATATATATATGTATGTATATATATGTATATATATATGTGTGTGTGTGTGTAGGATAATTACTAGTGACGGGGTTGCTAAGTAATAAAAATATATGTGTGTTTGCGTAATCACATGTGTGCACAATTGATCATGTAATGCTTATATATGCACTTATATGTATCCACATTATTATATATATTGAGCTAGCATGTGATAGGATATTGATTTCTAAGTTTAGATAACTATTAATAGTCTAGTTAAGTTGGTTAAAGTATATTGAATATAGTGGTATAATTTAGTTAAATAAAATTCTCCGTAAAAGAGAAAACAAAACAGGAAAAGAAATAGATGCAAGGTCATTATTATCTATTAACATTTCTTATGTCTTGGTTCATATGAATTAAGTTGCAACTTATCCTTGTATTGGTCTATGATAACTTCTAGAAGTAATTAGTTATGTATAGTATACAAGTTTATAAAGTTGTAAGTTGTGTAATGATATTTTAGTTGAAACTATTATGGTTGATGGATCAAGTTTTAGCGGTTTAAGGTCATACCTAGTGGGCTAAATCATTAGTAAAATTGTTAATGAATATTAAACTTTATGTTCAGGAGGATCAACAGTTATAATATATATATATATATATATATATATATATATATATATATTTAAAAGAGGCCCTAAAATTGGGTTTGTTACATTCTCCCGTTGTTTGAGAAATTTCGTCCTTGAAATTTATCTAGGTTATTGAAAGTTATAACTAATAATATGGGGATAAAAGACAAGTAGGTCTTGAAGATATGATTAAGTAAGGTGTACAAAGTAGTTTGGTTTTCATAAAAGTTAGACTCAATAAATAATTTGTCGGGATGAATGCTTAGTTGCAACACATGCATATGCAACATATTCGGTGCTTATATATGTCTTCACAAAGAGTTTGAGACAGATATACTAAAAGGAATCTTGAATTTGAATAAAGAACATAACATAAATTTATGAATAAAACTTGTACGCCTAAATTTGGGTGGGTGATATTTAACCTACCGGGTAAGTACAAATAAGTTAACAAAAGAGAAGGTGTTGATATGGTTATGGGTTAGGATAACGCTATGTTATAAGGGAAAATCAGGGGTCAGAGCATGACCATCATAGTAGAAGATAGGTTCTAGGAGGTTCTAATGTTAGGGCACTAGTAGGAAGATGGAAAGCATGACTCAAAACTTTAGTTAAGTGCGACATGTGTTGTCGTTTAGGCTTTAATAAGTAGGAAGAAAGTTTTCAGCAGTTAGTTGCTCGTATGGGTTTGCTATACTAATCAAGCGCTTTATTGGGTCCTTCATAGTGTAAGTACTTACAAACCTAAAGACGTGACAATTGATCTTAGAAAGGTAACATGATGTAGAGATTTATTTGTTATTCCCGTGTGGGGGTGGGGGGTGATTGACTATCAACATATCAACATATATAGTAACTAGGTTAGGTAGTGGTAAAACTATCTATTTAGCAGGGAAGCATAACGAATTTCGAATTTGTGACCCTAAAGATCGATGAGTCTATAAAGATTTTATGGATTTCCAAATCAAGTCATAACGGTCAGTGTTATAGCCTTCAGTGACTTAGATTTAGAACATATATATTATATAATTAAAAGTTGTGAGCTTTTTGTAAGGAAATATTTATTGAACCAAGTAGTATAATTACAAAAGGAATTCAGTTCCGAGATGGGAGATGGAACTCGACATTCATGTTATGAGGAGTAAAAGATTGTTTCTCATTACTATATAACTCTCTAAAATTAGTCCTTGATTAACGAGATTTGGGTAAAAGATGTTATTACTTATCTCGACACTAGGAGGTCGATGAACATGACGTTTGTTTTTAGGAGAATGGCATGTGCATGTTTGTAATGGTTGGGGATCGTTTATGGGCTAGTGATAGCATCACCTCGTGCATGTCTTTGTGGGTTGCTGCTAGTCGAAGGTAACTTGCAATGTATTAGTTATGAAGGAACATGGAATGAAAGAGTAAATAAGATGGTATGTAGAAGAGATAAACTCTCGAGCATGGTTTATTGGTCTCAAATATGCAGAAAGGGATGCAAGACAACATGGTCTTTTTTTTCCTATTTGTTTTTAAAAGAACATTTTGAAAGTTTTATGAGTTGTAATCATTGATTATTCAATAAAGACAATCTTTAAAAATATCAGAGTCATAATATTAATCATAAAAAAATATTGTTATTATATATAAATATATATATATATATATATATATTTCTAGTATTAATACGATTGTTATGAGTACTAATATCAAGTATAAAATAAAAATAGTGTCAAAAATAATATTACTAATACTAACATTTTTAGTTTTGGAAATAACAATAATAATTAGGTTGATAATAATATTAGTAACAATAATAATTGATTGTTTGTTTGTTTTTTTTTTTTGTTTTTTTTAATAATAGTTTGATCATGTAAATTATATGTATAAGTGATTATACTTCTTAAAAAAATACACTGAAACTTTGGCGATGTGTATGAATTATCTAAGTGTCTTTTGTGGTGTGTTGGGAATTCGTGAAATAGACATGGAAAAATAATATATATATATATATATATATATATATATATATATATATTATTAATGTATTTTTTTGAACGATAAATAAACAAATAAATAAAATTAGGAAGTTTCACGAGAAAAATAGATGAAGGAAAAATATAAGTGGAATTAGAGTTGGCTTGAGTCAATTATTAAACTATGAGGTTGTGTCAAAATTTTTGAGTTAGTTGGATATAAGGAAAGGGTTGTCAATTATTGTATGGAGTTGATGGAAAGGCTGAACAACGTGTCAACTTCAGGAAATGTGTTCTAATGTTCACGATAAGGACGATAAGTCATCGATGTTCCAGGTTCACTCTCATGCTTCTTCCAAGCTTAATCCAAATCTCTTCGGTTTCTTCAGAACGGTAGAAGCTTAGATAAGAAGTTCAACTAGTGGAATAACGACGTTGAGTATGATTTGCGGTTGAGAGTGGGTCAGCACACGTACTTGTAAGGTATGAGGGTCAACAAGAGAATTGATATGATCGCAGCCTATGAAGGGGAGTCCTATGGTGTTTTAAACAAGAACTTCGATGGGGTTATAAAAACAAATATTATTGTCATTTATAAACAAAATTGTTGTCTTACTGAAACAAAAATGAGAGAATCGAATCCTAAAATATAGAACTATGAATCAATCCGGTAAACACTTAATTTTGTCAATGGTGACAGTTAGTTACTGGGAGATTTTTGTTTTTGTTTTGTGGAACTAGTTTTACATTACTTTCGGTCTTTAGATTATTGTTGTTATATCTTAAACATATGGCGACCCAATAGGATATCCAGAATGCCCATTAATGTGTGTTGCGTGTGGTAGTAAAATTATAACGGATGGATTGATTTGCTTTTGCATAAGATCGTGTTTTAAATTTATAAAAGTGATTTCTACAAAGGCTAAACACACACAAAATAGGCAAGTGTACCTATCGTATATGTAGAATAGTATTGGTAAGAACCGGGTATCGATCCGTGGACACAAATGTTTCTAAAGATAAATCGTTGTTTTACTTTAATCGGAGGTTTTAATCATTTTGGGGTTAAGTTTTTCGAATTTTTTATAAAATATAAATGCTTATATATATAATATAGGTGACCAAGACAAGAGATTCTAAACGAGTATTTCAATTACGTGAAGGTTACCATCTAAGATCAAGAATCCACTCCATTTTAGCATTGATAATTAATATTCAAACATGTGGTAAACCTGCCATAGCAATATATGATAGATAGCTCCTTAAGCCTTAAGTTAGCATCTTTGGTACTAGGGAGGTAACATGCGCATTTTAAAGTCGACCATTTCCTAATGTCACGCCACCTCCAAAATGTAAATTTAAGTTGGCAAGTAGTTTCATAAAGTAGAAAGATTAGGATTGACTTCGATTTCTCAAATACCAATTCTAACAACTTTGGGTGGTTGTAGTTTAGTCACACAACCTCCCCTTGGTTGATTTAAGTAGGTTATACTTACACATTCCATTAACATGTGATTTCTTTAACTAGCATGATATCCTATGCAAAGCCATTTTCGGATTACCAAGACTTAGAGAAATACATCATAACTTATATCTTATCATTTCTAAGTACAATATAAGGATCCATGTTTCGATAATGTATCAAAGTATTTCTATCTTTCAAGAACATGAATCGATCATGAACGATTGCCAATAGAATTGACAACCACCAACTTTGAATTAGTGATTTAAGATGGTGAAACATTTCTCATCAAAAGATAATTGTAAGATAACCATGTACTTTACTAGACTACACCACATGTTTTAAATAATCATCAAGTAAAACAAGGCTTCTTCATAGATTTTAGATGGTAAAAGGAGTTTAGCTCATAATAAGCATGATGATAAACATTAAGATGAATGATGATAACAAATACATGATTAAACTTGGAACAATCTAACCAAATGTAGATGAATATTTCTTCTTAATGATGATGATGATGGATGATGATGATGATGATGGTTGATGGTGATGACCTCCAAGCCTTCAAACTCTGCACTAAATCTTCTATGTGAGTGTTAGTGTGTGTTTTTATAAGAGAAAACCAGATAGAATTCTTTTCAAGGAACACCTCTCAAATGACACAAGAGCCTCTATTTATAGGCTGTCTCGAGATAGAAGCACGACCCCGTGCTTTATCAAGCATGGCCTCGTGTCTACGTGTCCCAGTTGCATGTTGTCAGATCGTACATGGTGACTCACCACGACCCCGTGCTTCCTGAGGCATGGCCCCGTGCATTTTTATGACATGTGCTAATTTTATTTTGTCGTTTCTGAAAGGTGACCACGGCCCCGTGGTTGAGAGGCACGGTCCGGTGCTTTTGTTCCTAGTTTTTTTGTCTTTTCTTTTAGATTTTTGTCTTTTCTGGTGTTCAGAAGCATGGGGGCGTGTTTCTTGAGGCATGGGGGCGTGTTTATTTGTTTTTCTTGTGTTTTCTTCTATTTTTCTTCGTCTTTTCTCTTGTTTCTTCGTTTGGGGCTTGGTCTCACATGAAATTACATTTTATTATGATAAGTAGCCTTTTATGCTATGTTATTTGATAGAAATTGCAGTTTTTAGAGATTATTTGATGCCGAAAAGATGTATAATTTTATGTACATCTCCTCTCATGCGCCTGTAAATTCACAATTACGTTCCAGACCGTAATGGCTAGTTCACCTCACATAGCATTCTAGTATTCCCCATTGTATTCATATTGTATGTGTTCTTTGTATTTCTACTTTATTTGTTATGTCACGGAACTATGTGTGTGTGCAACAAGTTATGGAAGTGATCATCCTAGGTATACACATACTCTTATCAACTGTTTGTAACTTATCCGTAAAAGTCCTAGAAATCAAGACTTAGGAATCTAAGATTTTCTTAAGGTACAAAAAGAAAGTCAAAACCTAAGAAATGTCGGTATCTTAATAATTTAGGTCCCAAAGGTGTTCTCGGTTAAAGCCTAGGAATCACTAAGGAAACCTAATTCGCTAAATCGCTAAAAAACGGTGGATCTGATACCAATCTGTCACACCCCGACTAGGGGGATGGACGTGACGATTGAATACCAACCAAAACACAGCGGAAATAAGGTAACAAATTTATATTAAGACACTAGGTCAAAGTTACAATCAAATGTCTAATACAACTACAAAGCTATAAATTCAACTACCATCTAATTAGGTGAAAATATACGGTTTCTTCAGGTTAAGCTCTACGGTTCGACATAAGTCTTCTAAAAGGATCTTCTATCTCCAAGCGAACTCTAGTCTAAGACTCTAAATCTTCATATACGAATAAAAGTACCTGAACACATGCTTAAAATAATTGGGTCAACTAAAAAGTTGGTGAGTTCATGAGTTTAAGTTATGAAAACATATATAAAAATGATCTAAATGGTATGGTGCACATTAAGCAAGTTCACAATCAAACCTGTGTCCACGACCCGTGAACATCTAAAATAAATACCCCTTACCCATACCCCTTATTGTTATGGGTCAAATTTCACTTATGTCTGCCCAACATAAGTTACAAATGGCGCGGATATATGTCACAAGATATACATTTTATCATTCAGCGGGTGGTCTTCCCATGATGTAGGCCCACTGTGTGCGGGGGTCTCCCAAATAGTACTACCCATATATCTCGTGGCTCCTTTCGGAGTTAATAATTGTGCTACAAAGTCGGGGATTGTTTAAGGAAGCTAAATCGGTCTTGATTAATAATACACCAATAAGTTTAAAAACATATAGAAGCATGTATCCACCCAAAAATTTAAGAAAAATGGTAGTGCATGAACTCACCTGGGTTATATGTGAAGACAAAAATAATAGAAACATTTTATATTATGCTGGAAATGGCTCCAACCAATAAAATCCCTATATTCATGTAGTATGTCACTAAAAGTAATATGTGTTATAGTAAACGTGCATGTGACCTAAGTTTCATATGTTAATACCTTGTCTAATGTTTTTTTGGTATATTGCGCTTGCTTTATTATATCAAGAGTTGTAATAAAGTTTCCTTCTTTAGAAAATTGTAATATTATACGTTTTGGACTTAGGCTATGTTATTATATAGTATTATTAGTCACGTGACAAGATAAATAACATTGTACCAAGTTAACGTTTCTAAAGTTAGGGAGGTTCGGGTTTTCAACTTAGTAGAGTTAGATTAATAATTGCAAATATTATTTAAGTTTTTTTTATATGTATAATAGGTATAATAGTTATATTAATTAGTTAGTTTAGGTCCAAATAACGGGGCACTTTGTATAGTTAGTTTTACTAGCTTCTTAACATATGTAGTTAGGTTCAAAGTTTGAAAACAAGTGTATATGTGTAAAAAACAATTAACTAGTAATAACAATTATAAACTAACTCAGGTTATACAAATATAAAAGTATTTTTGTATTTATGTATTTTATACAAAATATGTGGTTTGATAATATAAATTTGCCGTTGTTGTTTTAGGTAGAAACCGCGTGGTTAAAGCACAATCGTGTAAGTATGATATATATAGTTTATCATCTTAAAACCTTAGGAAATCATTTCGTAATACTTTTAAGTGTAATTTACTTGAAATACCATATTTGTGTAAAAGGTTCAAGAAAATACTAACCTTCTATGGTTTCGGTTTCTAACGCACTTAACTCGGTTTATACCGTGTCGTTGACTCATAAATCAAATAAAGATGATTCTTTTTGCTAAAAGCCCAAAAAATACTTTAAGTTTACCGTAATAAAATTAGTTTTAGTATCTTTAGTAAAAATTGTATGATTTCACCTTTATTGCTTTATTTACGTGCACAGTGATGGTTTTAATGTTGTGTAAAAAGGTTTCTTAAACAAAGAACCGTTATGAATATGATAGTATGGTTATGTTTTCTGGAACTTTAGTGTTTGTTATAATGTTTTGGTTTCTATGAATATCGTACGTGCCTATTTGATGCATAAGAAAAAAAACGAATTTAAGAACATTTTCATGTTAGAGTTTGTGTACCACTCGGTAGGGCTTGGACACACGACTCTTAAGAGCTTCAAGTAGGTCCACATTCTTTTGGGTGATTAATTCCGGCAACTTGATGAGGGGCTAAGGTATGATCGGATTAGGGTCTCCTAGGGCTGGGTATTCTCTATCTTGTGTATTGACAACCAGTCATGGTGTATCCAGTTTGGGGCTAATTTGATCGGGAATGAGAGCCCAAAGAGGGTGGTTACTGGAATTATTAGATGGCTTCAAGAATGTCTATAGAGCTTGTTAAGAATGATCCAGGGGATGCTATGAGGACTTTCAGGAATCGATTAAGATTAAGGCTGTTGAGGGTTACATATGGAGGGTCCTGGGGCTGTGAAATACTGAACCATTTGGGTTTGTTCAAGGCTGAAACAAAGCAGCAAATTTGGGTGTCTCACATCGTGGTTTAGTGCTGGAACACTTGAATAACTCTTTATGAATGTTTGAAGGACATTCTAGGGAATGTTTGGGGTTTTAAAGAGATATGATCAGGTCATCAAAAGGAATCAATAGAGAAAGCTATGGAGTACTTTTATTTTGAGAGTATGAAAGTGAAGCAAGGATTAGAGGCTTTTATAGAGATTTCAAACTCACTACATGAAGCATGAATGGTTTGAAGATCTCTGAAATCAAGATTCTAAGAGATATTGGAAAGATTTGCACAATAGTTGACTTCTACTAAATCTCCAGGAGATTTTCTAAGTGTTTTTAGGGTTTGAAGAAAAAAAATCGTAGGTAGGGAGTAAAGATAGGGTTAAGATTTGCTTTAAAAGAAAGTGAAGAGATTTTCCAATCATTCAAGATTTAAAAATGTAAAAGTAAAATGTGTGTGTTCAAGTGGTGGACAGACATGAAGGGGAAGAACCATATATTTAGTGTATCTTTTTAATATCATTATAAAAACATCATATGCGCACACATTTACATTTATCTCAGTAAACCTACTTATAAACATTTTGGACTTTGGCAACTACATGGATAATACGATACTTTTTATGGAATTTATAGAGAATTCTTTGTATGAGGAAGTAGGGTTTGACCTTAGGGTTGCTAAAGTCAGGAACTAAAGATTTTGGAAGATACATATGATTGAGAGGACCAAGAGATTGTGGTAGATATTCAAAAGATCTTTCCTAAGTCAACATCCATCTAGTAGGGAAAGGAAAAAAATAAAAAAAAATCGATGCTTTATGTGAGGGGCAGTTTCAATGCATCCAGGAGATAGGGGAGAGAGATTTAGGGAAAGTTTTATTAATCTCAAATATTTGGTTAAAGATGTGATATTCAAAAGTTTACTTATTCATCTAAAGGCTCTTAAGTATTATGGATGAATTTGAGGGTCTTGAATTGAGGTTTAGGGCTGGAACAAAGATATGGTTCACGTAGGATCAAAGAATTTGAACATGGGTATGCAAGAATGGATGTTTTAAGCTTAGGTAAAATACTACATACCAAGTTTATTGTTTTAACAAAATAAATAAATTTAGGAATATATAATTTGTCTAGTGATTTAGGTTCTATAATACGTACTTATATATGTATGTGTGTGTGTATATATATGTATGTATATATATGTATATATATGTGTGTGTGTGTGTAGGATAATTACTAGTGACGGGGTTGCTAAGTAATAGAAATATATGTGTGTTTGCGTAATCACATGTGTGCACAATTGATCATGTAATGCTTATATATGCACTTATATGTATCCACATTATTATATATATTGAGCTAGCATGTGATAGGATATTGATTTCTAAGTTTAGATAACTATTAATAGTCTAGTTAAGTTGGTTAAAGTATATTGAATATAGTGGTATAATTTAGTTAAATAAAATGCTCCGTAAAAGAGAAAACGAGACAGGAAAAGAAATAGATGCAAGGTCATTATTATCTATTAACATTTCTTATGTCTTGGTTCATATGAATTAAGTTGCAACTTATCCTTGTATTGGTCTATGATAACTTCTAGAAGTAATTAGTTATGTATAGTATACAAGTTTATAAAGTTGTAAGTTGTGTAATGATATTTTAGTTGAAACTATTATGGTTGATGGATCAAGTTTTAGCGGTTTAGGGTCATACCTAGTGGGCTAAATCATTAGTAAAATTGTTAATGAATATTAAACTTTATGTTCAGGAGGATCAACAGTTATAATATTTTTTTTTTAAAAAGAGTCCCTAAAATTGGGTTTGTTACAGGATGTTACTAAAATTGGGTTTGTTACAGGATGTTACGTGTTTCTTGTTTTCTTTTTGTGTTTTCTTCCGTTTTTCTTTGTCTTTTCGCTTTTTTCTTCGTTTGTGGCTTGGTTTTACCTGAAATTGTATTTTATTATGATAAGTAGCCTTCTGTGCTATGTTATTTGATAGAAGTTGCAGTTTTTAGAGATTATTTGATGCTAAAAAGATGTATAATTTTATGTACATCAATTATCAAGAAAATAGTTTTTATGGTCCATACTATCAGGAATTTGATTTCGTTCAAAGTATGACAAAAATTATTAGAAACGGGATCCGTTTGGATATCTAAATCACGCAATATGTTAAACGGTTAACCTAAATTGTTTAAAATTAACCAAACCTTTCACATACCCCCCCCCCCCCCTTGGCCGACCCCACTCCACCTCAACACATCACTCTACATAATTGATGCTTCTAGATAATTGATGTGTTGTAAGTAAACTAAGTAGGCCACACATCACTCTACACTCCCATTCAACAACTCTACACACTCCCTCCTCTCCCTTATAAGCTTGCGGCCGAACACCCCTTTTCACACACACACACAAATCAAAATTCAAATTAACACACACACACACACACACACTCAATAATCAAGAATCATGGAAGTTTAAATTAAGAACAAGAAGATTAAGCTACTAGGAAGAGCATAGGAAGGAAGAACACCATTCTCACACCTATAATATCATCATTTTCATCTTTCAAATCTCCAAGAACAAGTAAGTTTTTGATTAAGATTTATTATTAGGATTTGAAGCATTAGAATAGTTGTTCTTGAGTTGTTGAAGCTTGAAAGTTGAATATATGGATAATGTATGTATGTACGTATGGGCTGTATGTATGTATGTATATATGTATGTGTGTATGTATGTATGTATGTGTGTGTGTGTGTATGTATGTATGTATGTATGTTTGTGTAAGAGGGAAGATCAAACCCATTTACACATGCATATGTTCATCTTAATGATCATACATTGATTGCTAAGTTTGATATTAAGTGTTGTTG
The DNA here is from genome assembly GCF_021521415.1 of Bidens hawaiensis. Classification (NCBI taxonomy): domain Eukaryota; kingdom Viridiplantae; phylum Streptophyta; class Magnoliopsida; order Asterales; family Asteraceae; genus Bidens; species Bidens hawaiensis. Next base: position 114,153 of record NW_027494041.1, read on the forward strand.
ATCTTTTGATTGTTTGAATGAACTTGATGTTAGGGTTTGATGTTAGAATGAATTTAGGATAATTATTGATCATTAGTTTGTTAATATGGACATGGTTATTGGGAAATTGTTGTTAGAGATAAACAAAACAAGAGTTTGTTCATAAGTGAAAAATTGAGGATTTTTAGATATGGGATTAATTAAGGGGTTTTGGATGAATTGGTGAATCAAAAAGTGTTATGGAATAATAAAATTGAGAATGAAATAGGATATATGCTAGTAAACTAATAAAACCCTTAGTTCTTGAAAATTGTTAAAGTTGCTAAATATGGAAACTTTATTGTTTGTAAATTGAAAGAATAAAAATTAAATAGAATACTTAGGATGCATGAAACCCTATTATAATAGTTGAATGAAATAAACTAGGATTCATACTTAATCAAACTTGAAATATTGAATAAGTTAGAATTATTAAAAGTTAAAAGTTACTATAATAGGAAACTTTGTTAGAATAACATTTAGAAAATTCATAAGAATACATAATCTTGTGATTTGAGTCATTTGTTAGAGATTGATAATGATATGAATGATGTAAATTTATTGATTATAGTAAAGAATAAAATCATCTAAAAGCTAATACTTGATTATTTGAAAAAGACAAACTTGAATCATGAACTTAGATATTTCCAAAATAGAATAAGAACTTTATTGAAAAGTAATATTTTAACTTATTGTGAACTCATAAAATAAGTTAAAAATATATATATTCTTAGGTTACATAATAATATTTGTTCATATGAGAATGAACAAACTTGATTACCAACATTGTTAACAAACTTAGAATACGAACTAGAAGCTTAAAATTCATTTAAATGTGTTTTATCAAATTGTGTGATCAAAACTGGAATTTTCGATGAATTATATGTTATTATATGTGTAATTAGTTCATAGGATAATTTGTATGGATTTAATTGACTTATTTGACTCGTCGGTAACTTTAACGGTCAAAAAGTCGGCTTTTAAACATAAACCGAAACAACTATTAGGGACTGCTTTATAACAGCACCTAAAGTTATAAAATACTCATATATGGTAAAATGACAAGATGATAAAACTTAGTCCTAAACGGTTCGTGACGCGAAAACCGACACGAAAACGTTAAAAAGTTGCTATTTTAAGAAAATATTAACGAAAATGAAAACAATATATTTTTACAATGTAACTTATAAAACTTGACTAATATATGTTTAACAAGTATTATTCATGATTTAAAAGTTACAATTTTATACGAAAAACCAAATTGTTCATTTTTAAACATAAACCGACAAAACCGACAAGAATTGTGAAAAATAATAGATTAATATTTTCCTAAAACTTTCTAGCAACTGAAATTTAAAATATTTTATTATATTTATATATTTTAATTGTTTATTAATTGATTTAGTTATTTAAATAATAGTTAACGAATACCGAACTATACGTATTCGTTAACTTAATAGGAACTTATTTGCTTATGTGCTTGTATGCACACTAGTTTAGGATTAATAAACTAAAAGGATTTTTATAAACTAAAACAAAGTTTTTATTAACAAAACATGTACTAATATAGGACACGATATTTTGGAACGAGAAGCTTCAAACCGTGAGTTTCTCTATCGACCCCTCGTTTTCGAATCGTTTTATTGTGTTTTGGGGGGGGAAGCATTTTCTTTATCGATTTTTATTATTGAAGTTTTTATAAAGCATTTTATTTTACAAACCGTGTAAAAGTGGGATGATTCAACAATTGGTTAAATAATTGTTAACCGAATTAAGAAGGGCACATAAATATTGGTAGATCTATCGGGGTGACGCCCCCCATTTCCAATCGCGTTGGGTTAAAAATGGGAATATTTTGAGTATGGTATGTATCGAGTTATCAATTTTGATAGTCATACACTTGTTGTATTCCTTGCTAGTTTACAACAATACGATTTGTTTAAAAGGTAAAATGCTTCGTTTTTGTGGCAAGTTCAATTGTTGGTAAATTGTAAGGCCCCGTTGCTGGTGCCCTATGTTGGACGTTGGATTTACTCATAAACACAGTTCTAAATATCAGAGTTAATTAAAACTTTCGCGGAATAATATAAAAGTCAACCATTCATTACAAACATTCGTAACTTGTCTTTTAAAAACATAACATAAAACATAGTATTTCAAACACCATGACAAATTTTCAGATGCCAGCATCTTCAATCCTGTCATGTATCCCACTCAAACCATCTGTCTCATTATGTTAACCTGCGTGCATACTAAAAGTCAGCTACGCTTAATGAGTTCTAGGTAATCATACAACATACAATACATTCATAACTACGTACTTCATACTTTCATAATTTATTCATAATTTGCATACTTACCTTCATACTTTATTCTAAACTCTACTTTACATTATTCTATTCTGCCTCGGATATTATTAGGGTCCAGACCCTTTTTCTGCCTTGAGTATTATTAAAGGGCTTAGTCCCTTTCTGCCTCGAGATTTAAAAAGGGCTCGATCCATTTTCTGGCTCGGATATTATTAGGGTCCGGTCCCTTTCTACCTTATGTATTATTAGGGCTCAGTCCCTTTCTTCTGTACCTTGCTACCTCTTACATTCATTCATAACATACGTACATCTCATTCGTACATTATACATAACATTATAACTTGACAGTACGTGCAATATCCGAAGATCGTTCACGTACCGACCAGAATTCATTCACACTTTATATACATATCATTCATATCTCCAAGCTATCACCCGACGGTACATGCAATATCCGAAGATCGTTCACGTACTGACAAACAATCATTCATATCCTTCATATAAAACATATATGGCATACACTTATCACTTAGGATAAGTGTATTAACTAATCACATCGAGTATGCACACAACCCCGAAAACATAACAAGGAAATGGGGCTAGAAACTCACCTGAACTCGGTTACGTTCCCCGTTTATGGTTATTTCTTTATTGAGCTGTGCACGAATAACTGTATAACAATTACACGCATCAATCTAACTATCACTACCCATATCGTGTTTCTAGTTTTAATTATCACCCTCAACGAAAGGGGGTCCGGGGGCAGCGCCCCTGGTAGCGGGGTTCTAGGGGCGGCAGCCCCTAGCGGGGTCAAAGGGGCAGAGCCCCTGGCTGGGGTTAAGCTGCCAGGTCAGCTTGGAAAAATTTTATTTTCATTAACTGTCTTAACTCATTTTCCATTAGGATTTTAAGCTATTATTTAATTTGCTAACTTAAAAAGTTCGAGGGCTTCTTTGTAACTAAATCATTCTTTTCTAAGTCCAGGGACCATTATGTAATTCTTTCAAACATCCAATTTGTCCCAGTCCCTTAACGGATGAGGTTCATAACGAATGAACCCATTCGTTACTTCATAACGAACCGGTCATCATTATAACGAATTGGACTTAACGAACTGTCACACCCCCATCTTGGGCCTAGGCGTGTGATCGATAGTTGGTACCACATTTGTAAATAAATCAGAGTTGCGGGTTAATGCGGAAGACTTTAATAAACATGTGGATTTAAAGTTAAAATATTTACATAACAAAAGACGAGACAAAAGTCTCGTTTAGTTTTACTTGTTCATATGTTTTACAAAACCGCCTTTTAATTCATAATTAAGTTTAACAATAAAATTATCTGAGCCATCGGATTCTTATTCTTGAGCCTTCGTCCTTTAAGCTCTAATCTTGATTACCTGCAAAATGTATAAAAATACGTCAGCAACGAATGCTGGTGAATATGCTGACACGAAAACATTTTCTTTTACTTTGTTACCCCTCGAGGGTTACGCATGCCTCGGCCCATCTTGGCATAGGAATAACAAAGTTAAAACAATATCATTGTAAACTCGATCCTCTACCTAGGTCACCCCACCAAGACACCACAGCGTCCCGACGTACTTAGGTACCATAAATATACACAAGGTCATTCTCACTCGAACATACTTTGGTTCGGCCCATCGTGGCTGGAGGTCGTGACCAGGCGTGGTGCGATGTGCCCACAGCATTTTACCACATATGTAAGGATCCAGACAAACGTATACTATAGCCTGAGGGCTAGGCTTTTACTCTTATTCATAATGTTTTTAGAGACACTTAGTCTCACGTAAATTTTTACACATAACACGTTTATTTATTTGAAAACAAGTTTGTAAAAGTGGGGCGTATTCACCTTTGATGGGGATCGGTTTCCAACACCGTCCTTGCGTTCTCTTTCTTGCTATCTCGCACCTATAGTACGAGTATAACTTTTATTAGTCGGATATACAATCCGGCTTAAGACCTTTAGTCTTATTTATCTCGATGAACCTTTAGTTCAATACTCTTTTACTTAAAAACCTTTAGTTTTAAAAGCCATATTTATAAACCTTTAGTTTATTATAAAAACCCGACGTTTCTTCTTTTCTAAGAAACGTATTCTTTTTCTTTATTATTTAAGAATACCCTTATTACTTAAATAATATTCACAACAAAGAATTATATATATATTTATATAATCACACACATATATATATACCTACAATTTTATATTTCTTTCTTTTCTTTTCTTTGTTGTATAATTTCTTTTTTCATAAGTATCGAGTATAATTCCGACTTAGGGCATTAAGCCTTTATAATATTTTATTATTATTTTAGTCGGGTAGTAAGCCTTCCCTTTCCTCGGCTTATAATTCCCTAGATACTCGAGCTGCACTTCTACGCTGCTTAGTCCTTTCGACACTTGCTTTGATCGCCACTTCACTTTGGCACGCAAATCGAGACACCCAATCTTCTCGGCACACACTTCGAGATGATCGTCGGGATGTAAAAGCAGCACCACCTTCTTGTTCGGAACGTCGTCGGGGAGTGGTACGAATATCGAGGTATGGCACGTTTACCGAGGAATCGGGGCACGGTCTTCGAGGTGGATCGTTGGCACGAATTTCGAGGCTTAGTGAGAGAGTAGAGAGATGATTGTAAGCTGTGTTTTGGTGTGAGTTATGAAGACCCCGGACCTGCTATTTATAGGCAAAAATTTGGATCCTATCGCGGGACGCGCACGACATCAGGGAACCCGTCACATACCGCGACGTAGCTCTGATGACGCAAACAGTAGGTCTGCCACGTGTTGATGTGCCACGTGTTAACATGTGGCGGACGACATGCCACGTGTGTCCAAGTGTCAGGACACGTGGTGACCGGCGTGCCACGTGTGGACACGTGGTGAAAAGGTGTCAGGCGTGTAAGCCCACGTCATCGCGGTACGCGATGACGTAGGCTCAACGGCCATCGCGTATTGCCGTTGACTCTTTCTAGAAACTTTGACCAAGCCACGTCGCGGTACGCGACGGGCTCATCCTTTGACCTGTCGTGTAGCGCGATAGGTCATGAAATCAGATTTTTCATTTTAGCCCATGAAGTTTGGAAATTGGCAGAATTGATCCCTTAATTTTGGAAACTTGACATTTTTGGCCCAAAATTCCTGTGATGTTACATCCTCCCCACCTTGAAATAATCTCGTCCTCGATATTGCTTCACGAGAACAAGTGAGGGTATTTCTTCCTCATTTCGGACTCAAGTTCCCAAGTATACTCGGGTCCTCGTCGGGAATCCCATTTTACCTTCACAATCTTCAAGGTTCGTCTTTTGAGTTTCTTTAATTTTGAATCTTCGATCTGAATTGGGCGTTCAACAAATTTTAGGTTCTCATTAATCTCAACATCTTTTAACGGCATCGAGAGAGATTCATTGGTTAAACATTTACGCAGATTCGAGATATGGAATACATCGTGTATCCCTTGCATTTCCTCGGGTAGTCGCAATCGATATGCGACGGTACCAATTCGTTCAAGTACCTCGAAGGGTCCAACGAATCGAGGGCTTAACTTTCCTTTCTTGCCGAATCGAACTACGCCTTTCCATGGCGAGACTTTCAAAAGAACTTTATCACCGACATTGAATTCTAACGGCTTACGACAGACATTGGCGTAACTCTTTTGGCGATCACGTGCCGTTTTAAGTCATTCGCGGATTTGGATAACTTTTTCGGTAGTTTCTTGGACTATCTCGGGTCCGAATAATTGATTATCTCCAGTTTCAGACCAACACACGGGCGTTCTACATTTTCGACCATACAACTCCTCGAACGGTGCGGCTTGAATACTTGCATGATAACTATTGTCATATGAAAATTCCATTAGAGGTAAGTGGTCATCCCAACTTCCACCTAAGTCTATCACGCAAGCTCAAAGCATATCTTCCAGCGTTTGAATCGTCCTTTCTCTTTGCTAAGGTTTAACTTCGTACCTAGCGCTTGTTGGAAGCTTTTCCAGAAGTGAGACGTGAAACGACTGTCTCAATCAGAAATAATGGACAGTGGTACTCCATGTAAAACCACAATGTTGTTAACATAGATACGAGCTAATATGTCCATTGAGTACGACTCATTGATGGGTATGAAGTGTGCGGACTTTGTTAATAGATCCACAATCACCCAGATTGCATTATGTCGTCGAGTCATTTTAGGGAGTCTGGTAATGAAATCCATGGTAATTAACTCCCACTTCCATACGGGAAGTTCGGGTTGCTGAAGCAGTCCCGAAGGCCTTTGGTGTTCAGCCTTGACTTTCAAACATGTTAAACATTTCGCAACATGCGAAGCGACATCCCTTTTCATCCCATTCCACCAATAGTTAGCTTTGAGATTATGGTACATTTTGTCGCTCCCGGGATGCATCGTATATTTAGTCTTATGGGCTTCGTTTAAGATTTTCTCACGCAATCCTCCAACAATTGGTACCCAAATACGATTTCCCATTCTAAGAATACCATCGTCACCTTTGTCTAACGAGTCAATGGTGCCATTACGTTTTTCATCAGAGATTTGATTCTCGTTGATCGCTTGAGTTTGAGCGGATTTGATTTGGTCAACAAGATCGATTTGAAGTTTTAGCCTTAACGCTCGGACTCTTTTTGGCTTTCCGTGCTCTTTACGACTTAAGGCATCAGCCACAACGTTGGCTTTACCTTCATGATAAACTATTTCACAGTCATAGTCGTTAAGAGTCTCCATCCAGTGTCGTTGGCGCATGTTGAGCTCCTTTTGATCAAAGATGTGCTTTAAGGTCTTATGATCAGTGTACACGGCAAATCTTAATCCATAGAGATAGTGCCTCCATATCTTAAGTGCGAAGATTATGGCGCCTAACTCTAGATAGTGAGTTGTATAGTTCTTTTCGTGCACCTTGAGTTGATGAGAGGCGTAAGCGATTACTTTCTTTTGTTGCATCAACACGCATCCCAAGCCGGAATGGGACGCATCGCAAAAGATGACGAAATCTTCAATACCTTCTGGCAAGGCCAGTATAGGAGCTTGGGTAAGCTTTTGTTTAAGTATATCAAACGCCTCTTGTTGCTTTGTTCCCCATTCGTATTTAATGTTCTTTCTAGTCAAGGAGGTTAGGGGAACAGCGATTCGAGAAAAGTTTTCAATGAACCTTCGATAATAGCCGGCCAAACCCAAGAAGCTTTGAATCTCGGTTTGCGACTTTGGAATCTCCCAGTTAGAGATAGCTTCAATCTTAGCGGGGTCTACTTGAATTCCGTTAACGTTGATGATGTGACCAAGAAATTGCACCTCGTGCAACCAGAACTCGCATTTCGAGAACTTGGCATACAATTTCTCGGTTCTTAGAATTTCAAGTAACGTTCGAAGGTGATTTTAGTGATCGGCCTTACTCTTAGAATAAATTAATATGTCGTCGATGAATACGATCACAAACTTATCTAAGTAAGGCTTACAGATACGATTCATCATATCCATGAACACAGCCGGCGCATTAGTAAGTCCAAATGGCATAACGGTGAACTCATAATGGCTGTACCTTGTTCGAAACGCGGTTTTTGGAGTCTTCGAATTGAACCTTAAGTTGATGATAGACGGAGCGGAGATCGATCTTGGAAAAAAAACTAGCACCTTGGAGTTGGTCAAAGAGATCGTCGATTCGAGGAAGCGGATATCGGTTCTTGAAGGTAACCTTGTTAAGAGCTCGATAATCGATGCACATTCGCATGGATCCGTCCTTCTTCTTGACAAAAAGTACCGACGCTCCCCATGGCGATGAACTTGGTCGTATAAATCCTTTCTCGAGAAGCTCATCAAGTTGTTTCTTTAGTTCTTTCATCTCGGTTGGTGCGAGGAGATATGGAGCTTTGGCGATCGGAGCAGTGCCGGGAATGAGATAGATTCTAAATTCCACCTCACGGTCGGGAGGAATGCCGGGGAGTTCGTCGGGAAAGACATCAGCAAAACCGGAAACTACAGGAACGTCTTTGATTTCTTTAGGTTTAGATTCTTGGGTGATGTATGCCATAAATGCTAAGCATCCTTGATTTAAACACTTGTTATCCTTTATCATTGAGATTAGGCTAACTTGGCCAGCATCTTTATCTCCTTCGATTCGTATGGTACGTTTATCAGGGGCTCGAAGTTCGACGATCTTGCTATTGCAAAGGATACGAGCATGGTTGTCGGATAACCAATCCATACCCAATACAACATCAAAACCAGCAAGAGTCATGGGCAACAATTGAATAGGTAAAACGTAACCGGCTAATAAGATTTTCCCGTTTTCTAAAGCTTCGAAGATTTTAACAATTTCACCATTAGCGGTCTCAACGCTTAGAGTTTTATTAAGTTTGATTAAGGGTTCGTTTAATAGACTACAAAACTTATAATCTATAAAACTTAAATTGGATCCTGAATCAAACAAGACTCTGGCATAGGCATTGTTAACAAGGAACGTACCGGTAACGGTTTCCGGTGTGTCGGCCGCTTTCTTCGTATCAAGGAAGAACACTCTTGCATTGCCCTTCTTGGGCTCACTCTTCTGACCGCTACCACCCGCACCACCAGCCACGGGTCTATTCTTGGGGCATTCAAAGCTAAGATGTCCCATCTCCTTGCAATTGTAGCAAGTCATTTTCTTCTTCCAACAATCGGTCGTGGCATGGCCGAGTTTGTGACATGATTCACAGGGACGCGGAGTTAGATGGCATCGACCCCAATGGTATTTCTTGCAAGTTTTGCATTGTGGTATGCCGGAGTTGAGTCCAGACCTTCGTTGGTCGACTCCCTTACCCTTGAAACGGGTATTTCCTTCCTTCTTCGTATCTTGCGTCGACACGACCCTCTTATCTTCTTCTCTGTTGCGGATCATCCACCCATTAAATATCCAGCCAACTCCATCGCGGAGTCGGCGGTTTGAGGCAAGTGCGACCTCACCATGTCACGAATTTCCCGTGGTAGCCCCCATATATAGCGTGTAACTTTGCTGGATTCCGGGGTAACCAGCTGAGGCACCAAGCGACAGTATTCGTGGAATTTGGTATTATACTCACGAAGGTTTGTTCCGACAACCTTGTGAGATAGGAACTTGGTTTGGATTTGGTCCGTTTCATGCATCGGACAGAATTTCGACAATATCAACTCCTTAAACTCGCTCCATGACATGTTGTACATAACCTCCCTTCCTCTACTCTAAAGTATTCCACCATTCTAAGGCCTCGCCTCTAAACATCAGGGTAGAGTATTGAATCTTCTCTTCTTCCGAACACTTGCTAGTAATTAAAATTGTCTCCATCTCTTCAAGCCACCTTACAGCCGCGATGGCTCCCTTATCGCCGTGGAATTCTTTCAGCCCATAGTACTTGAAGTCTTTGAACGTACACCCACAAATTTTGAGCTTCTTGAACTCTTGACGAACCCCTCCATCAGCGTTTGACTCGTGTACACTCTCATCCAGACGTGAGGGTCTAGAACGGGGTTTGGAAACAGATTTTCGGGAAGGATTAGCCGAGTGAGAATGTTTTGTTTGTCTAGATTGAGATCTAACCATGGATTCTTCCCTAACTGCGTCTTTAATCATCTTTTGAATTCGATCCATAAATTTTCTGGAATTGGATCTTCTTGTTCTTTTTCGGGTCCCTTTCCTTTTTCTTTTTGTTTTTCGGATTCCTTTCGGGAAACCTCAACGTTATTACTTTGTTGAGACATTTTATCTTTTTCTTTTAATTCTTTTATATCTGAAATTTAATGAATGCTCTTTATTAACACACATTTTATTTCATAATTCATATATACCATACAAGGTATAAACAAGGATTATTACAACACCACTTATATATATACATTCATACTCGATGTATATATATTCTTATCCATACATTACTTAACATATTACACATAAACTAGATTACACACAAACACTTCGTCTCTCGAAACACGTCATTACCACCATCATTTCAGTCCTTCAAAAACTTCTTAACAACCCTCGTCAGTTTGTTGCATTTGTGAAGAAGCTTCTCTCCTATCTTCTTCTTCTTTTTCCCTTCTTCAACCACCTTCTTCCTCCAGTCATCAGTCTCGTGCAACGCGCGATCCAAGTGTTCTTCGTATGACTGCGGAATAACGTCGGGGTATCCATATTGTGGCGGTGGGTCACGGTAACCCAGCGTCACCATCTCGAAGTGGTTTCTTGGTTCAGGATACGGGACGTAAGTCTGATCAGATGCAAGGTAGATGTATGTCTTGGCGGCCTGATTTTGCACACATATATGTATATATACAACAAAGAATTATATATATATTTATATAATCACACACACATATATATATATATATACACCTACAATTTTATATTTCTTTCTTTTCTTTTCTTTGTTGTATAATTTCTTTTTTCATAAGCATCGAGTATAATTCCGACTTAGGGCATTAAGCCTTTATAATATTTTATTATTATTTTAGTCGGGTAGTAAGCCTTACCTTTCCTCGGCTTATAATTCCCTAGATACTCGAGCTGCACTTCTACACCGCTTAGTCCTTTCGACACTTACTTTGATCGCCACTTCACTTTGGCACGCAAATCGAGGCACCCAATCTTCTCGGCAGGCACTTCGAGATGATCGTCGGGATGTAAAAGCAGCACCACCTTCTTGTTCGGAACGTCGTCGGGGAGTGGTACGAATATCGAGGTATGGCACGTTTATCGAGGAATCGGGGCACGGTTTTCGAGGTGGATCGTTGGCACGAATTTCGAGGCTTAGTGAGAGAGTAGAGAGATGATTGTAAGCTGTGTTTTGGTGTGAGTTATGAAGACCCCAGACCTGCTATTTATAGGCAAAAATTTGGATCCCATCGCGGTACGCGTCCGACATCAGCGAACCCGTCGCGTACCGCGACGTAGCTCTGATGACGCATACAGTAGGTCTGCCACGTGTTGCCACGTGACAGACGATGTGCCACATGTTAACACGTGGCGGACGACATGCCACGTGTGTCCACGTGTCGGGACACGTGGCGACCGGTGTGCCACGTGTGGACACGTGGTGAAAAGGTGTCAGGCGTGTCAGGCCAGGTCATCGCGGTACGCGATGACGTAGGCTCAACGGCGATCGCGTAAAGCCGTTGACTCTTTCTAGAAACTTTAACCATGCTCCGTCGCGGTACGCGACGGGCTCGTCCTTTGACCAATCACGTAGCGCGATAGGTCATGAAATCAGGTTTTTCATTTCAGCCCATGAAGTTTGGATATTGGCAGAATTGATCCCTTAATTTTGGAAACTTGACATTTTTGGCCCAAAATTCCCGTGATGTTACACGAATTGGGGCTAGTTCGTCATTCTTTCATTAACGAATCAATTCACGAATTAAGGCTAGTTCGTTAAATCTCCGTTAACAAATTAGGGTAAGGTCAGAGATTGTCAGAAACATTCTTTGACATTTCGTTAACATCGTACCTCATATCCGCCGCCTTTCCGGCGCCGTCACCGCCGGAAAACCGAGTAGTGACCAAAAAAGCGTATTTTTTGCACCGTTTTTCATCCCGTTCAATCCAGATCTGAGCTAGGGTGACCCCTAGGCTCATCTTTTGATCGGCTTATACTCGATTCTACCCGGATCTCGTGACTTTAACGGTTTAAGGGTGTCGGCTCATCGTTTTGCGATTAAATCTAACGGGTTTGAGTTCATACAATATCATACTATCATTACCTTGGATCGGTGCTCGGTTTACCCTTGGGTTCGGCTAGAGAGAAAAAGAGAAAGTAGAGAGAGAGCTTAAGCGTGTGTTTTGGGTGGTGTATGGAATATGTGAAATGAATGAATTAATGAGAATTTATGGTTTATATATTATGGATCATGGGCTTGAGCCCATGATCTTTTATTCTTTCCTTTTTAACCCAAGTCCATAACTCATATTTATTTAACCCAACACAAGCCCAACTCATAATGACTCATAATTTATTTTATTAACTGAAACGAGAAAACGGGATGTTACATAAATATTATTACCATGTTAAAACGGTAGGAAAGGCCACCACCGTTTCTTATGGTAATAGATTATGAATAAAATAATGGTTGTTGAACCATGGTATGAAATATATATGATACGAGTTCGTTATTGTGTTACTTGATATATTGTCATTTATTACGATTTTTCATGATGAATTATATGGAAGTTTCGATTGTATTATTTTTCATCATATTATGTTATATATATATATATATATATATATATATATATATATATATATATATATATATATGTTACTTTCAATAAAGAGAACTCACCAACATACGTGTTAACGTTTATTTTAATATGCTTTTCAGGTAAGTGAAGGTTTCGACGAGGCATGGAAAGAAGGGCGGGTTGTGTTTGAATAATTTAGAAAATGGGAATTTAATAAAACAGTGCGGTAGCACGTGTATAAGACTCTGATAATGTATATATATTTTATTAAATAAAAGTTAATCTTTTATTCTTATTCTATTGTTATTGGCTATCGACATCTGTCATAACCCGAATGACTTAAGTTAAGTCTTCCGCTGTTATAAGTTAACATTTTCGGGGTGTGAGAAATTCTTCCATATAAAGAGCTTACAAGTTTTATAATCTAGCGGTGTGGGACAATGACTTACTTTCTTATTTATATCAAGGTGGAAAGATTTCATTTTCTTTCTTCCACCAATGTGGGGTGAGATTTACTTCTTTTATGTTCTTCACTTTTCCTTTTACTTATTTTATGAGTTGTTATACTTATTATTTTATACTATACATAAGGCTAACCGTTATGGTTCAACCGGGAATGGAGAATGGTCCCAGTGGTCATTTAGTCATTCAAGAATACTAGTGAAACTCTACCCCCCACCCCCCACACCACACACATCATTTCATGCATGAAATGAGGCCAATGACCATCACGCGGCTCATTTCAAAGGGGATGAGGGGAGAGCCAATTAAATGTTTTCTTTTTTAATTCTTTATATTTTTAAGGATTATTGAATTTAAATAATCTCACCTTTAATGAATTGGCCAATAATAATCCCACCTCCGTTATTTCCCGCTGGCAGTCCCACCTTTTCAATGTTTTTTGTTTAATAAACCAGCGTTAAAAAAACTTAACGGGGTTAAGTTTTTGCTGATGTGGCTAGTGAGTTGGCAGTGTCATAATTCTACATGGCTTTTCCCTTTTAATCCTAAAATGCAATTACTATATTAATCCTACAAAACGGGCTGCAGGGGATTCGAACCTGCGCCTCCAGCCCCGCAGTCAACACCCACATGCATAAGTCAACTGATCTGAGTGATCCTTTGATAAAAATCCAGAAATAGAAACTATATAACCAGACATTCGCAACCCAAAGAGTATTATGAACACTAGATCATCAATTGGCCAGGTCGTTATTTGATTGGCCGATTGAAATTAGGGCTATTAAAGAGTGAATGACGACGAACACAAAGGTATAATTAGTTACCTATAAAGATGATTGGAAGAGAGTTAATTTGATCCCGGCAGTGACGGCGGAAAGGGCTCAAGAACACGCATCAAAACATTAATGATAATATAATTCATTATAGGGTAACTGTAGGTGATGTATGTGAGGTTCTTTCTGAAAGTTTAATTGAATTATTATGAACAATATAAAGTATATTGATTAACAGGTTACGTCGATTCGTTCAAACGAGTAATACGAATCAATAATTGATCTCATTCCATGTTTATGGTGTCGGTGGGCTCGTTATGGTATGTATAAGGATATGCAAGATTCAATTTCTAAGTTTAGAACGAGAATTATAGTGCAAGCTAGTGATTTGGGTATCCGGGTTCCCTAATCGGGTCGCGGGTTTGGGTCAGATCCAAGTTAATAAATCTGGATAATAGGATTTAATATAGTAAAATATAGTAATTGCATTTTAATTCAAAGGGAAAAGCCATGTAAGATTATGACACTGCTAACTCACCAACCACATCAGCAAAAACTTAACCCCGTTAAGTTTTTTTAATGTTGGTTTATAAAACAAAACACACTTAAAAGGTGGGACTGTCAGTGGGAAATACCGAAGGTGAGATTATTATTGGTCAATTCATTAAAAGTGGGATTATTTAAATCAAATAATCCTATTTTTAAATAATGGAATTGTGAAGAGTGACTTATACCAAAGGTTGAGGGGTGATGTTGAATTATAAAGGAAAATTTGAGTTAGCACTGAGGTGACGCAAACGTGGTGAATGAGATAAAATGACGGATGTGGTGTATACTAGTTAGCCTTAGAAAATCTATAGTCTTGTGAATTTGGTCCAATGGATAGATGGCCTACCTCCCTAGTGGAAACGCGTGTTCGATTCCATTTGGGCTATTTCCATGGACATTTGGGTGAATGGACGAATCACAGTTTTAATCCTAGGTTTGAACCTGAACAGATTCCATCCGGTTTCCGTGCATCAAGGTACTATCACACAGCGAGCGAGGAGTCGACACTAGACTTAACCCCGAAAATGATAGGTTACACGTGAGATCCTCTACCATTCCAAAAAAAAACGAAAAGAAAAGCAATAATCTTTTGTTTTATTATTATGATTATGATTATGATTATTATTATTATTTTACCATGTTTTGTTATTTTATTTTTTTGACAAATTGAAAAGGTGAAAAAACAAGCCGGATTTGGGCAAGCTGCATCAACAGACCCTTGCCGGAACGAGCACGTGTTAATCGCAGTTTAGCATCGGACGGAGGGGAGGTCCAACTAATCATCCATCTGTAAGTGTTGTATGCTCATGGGTTTTGTGCCTATTAGTACCGATTGCATTAACCCACCTGATCTACGTGTTTTCTTCCACAGATTATCGATATGGCTTTTGTTAATGTCATCAATTGTTGCCTTGATTCCATCAGAGAAGTAACTTCCTTTTCTTTGCCCATCAATTTTGTTCCTTGATTGATTGATTGATTGATTGAACCAGCTATTATTCATGTGTTGTTGTCAAGTTGAAGTCTTTGAGTCTAATACATATGAATTAATAATCAGTAATTTAGTATTGAATTATAAGGAATTATTATGATTGTTGTTTTAGAATCTCTATTAAACTCTACACCAGGCTAAACATGTTATACAGAACTATGGATTGTTATTAGCCTATCCATACTGTAATTAGGGTTTATTGTAATACGTGACTGGGTATTCATTATTCCCTTATGTCAACTTCTTCTTTGTGATTTGTTTCTTGCGTTCAGTTATCTGAGGAGC
This sequence comes from Bidens hawaiensis, assembly GCF_021521415.1. Lineage (NCBI taxonomy): Eukaryota > Viridiplantae > Streptophyta > Magnoliopsida > Asterales > Asteraceae > Bidens > Bidens hawaiensis. The sequence goes on from NW_027494041.1 coordinate 129,750, forward strand.
TTAAAGATGCTATAGTTTATCTGGATGCGGGATGCACAGAAAGTTTCAAGTTTCTTGGTGCTGTCCCAATTTTGTTGGAGTTGGGTGCACTTGCTGTTTGCAGCTTGGAGAGCGTGTCTACTATTGATTCTGTGAGGAAATTCATGCATTTTTCTTACAAAAATATATATAGATTATATTTTCATGTTTGATATTTTTTATTGCATTCACTCTGCCTTTTGTTATAGCATAAAAGTGCATAAATAATAACCTTTTATAATGATTTTGTGATTTCTATTTTTAGGCGGTTGGTTGGAATCAAAACAGTGATGTCCAGACAAAAGTTGTATTCTTCACTTGCCGCCTTTTAAGTGATTCACATCGATACATTTTACGACGTCTAAGCATTCATAAACGAGTTGTCCAGTGCACTATATACACATCTATTTCAGAGGTATCACTTCAGTACTTGAATTCTGTGATTCACATAGATACATTTAGTAGTGAATGTTTGATTGGTATTCTCTTTGAGTATCTACCATTTTGCTTTTGCAGACAGGCCACTCAGCCTATCCTGATTCACCATTGGGACCTGATGCTTATCACGAATATCAATCCTTACTTGTGCAAGATTATGAGGAACTCATGAAGAAAAATGATTCAAAAACAACTACCACACACACACATAACAAGGGGAATCTGATTCCTGAAGACGAGGAGGGTTGGTTGCAGCTTACCCCTCGTGCAGGGGATGATACCCCTAAATCACCATCTTTTATAATAGGCCATGCAGGACAGAAAATGATTGCTTATGTGTATCACTTCCCTTTGATTATCTGCCCGTTTTCTCCAAAGTTCTTCGTGTTACCATCAGAGGGATCGGTTTCCGAGGCATATTTATCAGCTGAACAAGAGAATGCCATTAGCTCAGGTTTACCTCTGTTAAGTACTGGCACATTTCATGATGGTGAGGATGTGCCACCTGGCGTTGCTCTTACATCACAGTTTCTTTATCATCTTACAACAAAGGTATACATTCATTCAGTTATATGCTGTTCCAAATTCCATTCATGCATGTAGGGGGTGTAAACGAGCTGAGCCTGTGCTTGTGTAAGCTCAAGTTTGGCTTGTTTGATTTACGAGAGCGAGAGCTCGCTCGGCCCGTTTCAGGCACTCTGTCTCAAGCTCGAGATCAGATTGCTAGTAATTTTTTAATTTGGAGCTCAACTAGGACTCAGCTGTTTATTAACTTTTACTATTTAGTTAGTTTATTTATACATATATATAGTTACTTTCTATTCTTATAATTATATATTTTATATCATATAACAAAATATATATTATTTGGAAATTTATTATAACTTTGTATATAGTAATAGGGGAGTGTTAAAATCAGAACCAAGAAATATGTTGAGAACTGCGAGAACTGCATATTGCACTTGTACCTCTTGCTTTAAGTGTTAGTGTTAATACAGAAGACGGTTACATAACCGCCTACCCACCGTGTCATCACATCATTAATGCACAATGTGCAAGTGCCTTATGCGGTTCTTAACATAAAACTGGTTCTGAAAAGAATGCGTCCCTATAGTATTATGTAATTTTATATCTACGTATTTGTTATATAATATAAAATGTTATATTTATATAGATAGACTCATTTAGGCTCATGAGTGTAATCAAGCTCGTTATGTGAAGCTCGGGCTTGAGCTTGTTTATAAAATCAGTTACAAATTTAGGATTCATCTCGGGCTTGAGCGTGCTTTGAGCTATTAGCAAGTCAATCTTGAGCAGCTCACGAACTGGTCAACTCGTTTATGCCCCTACACTCTTGTATGCATTAATATTTCTTAATCATGTCTGCTTCTATTTTCTAATACTTGTAGATGGACTTAAAACTTGAAATATTTTCGATTGGTGACACGTCAAGAACCATTGGGAAGCTACTCACAGATATGTCCAGTCTTTACGACGTTGGTCGGCGCAAACGATCTGCAGGGTTATTGCTTATTGACCGAACAGTTGACCTTCTTACCGCTTGCTCTCATGGAGATTCTCTTGTTGACCGAATCTTTTCATCTGTCCCACGTGGGACCCACACAGTGGCAAAGAGGTCACAAAACCAACCAAACATACCACGTGCCCCTCTCGATGTTCAAATACCACTAGCAGATGTTGTTAAAGAAATCCCACCAAAGACAAATCTTCAGCTTTTTGAATCTTTTCTACACGGGTGGAATTCTTATAATTCGGGGACACAAATAAACTCATCAGTTAGCCTCGGTGAAGATTTTTCAGAACATGAGCTGCTTAACGGGTTTTTAGTCTCGACAGAAAGCTTTAATGGGACCCCGTATCTTGAATCTACTTTAGATAGAAGAACAAAAGACAGTACCATATTAATCAAGAAGTTGCTTCTAGAAGCCCTTCGTAAAGAAAAGATCTCCGTGAATCCAAAAGCAGATTTGCAAGTTATGATTAAGGCCCTTTGTAAAACTCAATCATGTTTTATGAGAAACAAAGGAATTATACAGCTGGCAGCTGCCACGTCATACGCCATGCGTGAAATACATCGCGCCAAATGGGATTCATTTGTGAGTGCTGAGAAGATACTCAATATAAGCGCTGGAGACACAAGCCAAGACCTATCTTCACAAATGTGTGACATAATCAACAAAAGCTGTTTTAGAGAATCTGAGTCAGCATCACAGGGGCTGTTTTCAGTTGAAGACGCGTTTTTGTTAACGGTAACAGGATACATTTTGGCAGGAGAGAATTTCCCGACTTCGGGTTCAACTGGTCCGTTCTCGTGGCAAGAAGAACATTTTCTTAAAGAAGCTATTGTGGATGCGATTCTTGAAAATCCAAAGCTTGCGAAATATAAGTTTCTCAATGGTTTGTTTAATGATCTTGAAGCTAACTTGAAAAAGAAAAAAGACAGCGGTGAAACGACGGAAATACCCTCGAAGGCTGTAGAAAGTGATGACGATCAGTGGGGAAATTGGGGCGAAGAAGAAGAGGATGCTGACAAGGATACAAGTAATGAGAATGTCTACAGTGACATGCAGTTGAAACTAGAGTTACGGGATCGGGTCGATAATCTTTTTAGGTATCTCCATAAGTTAACGAGCTTAAAGGGTAATAAGGGAATTAGAGAATTGGTATCGAGCTTGGAAAGTAGTATCGGTGGTGATGACCCGTATTCTAGAAAGGGTTTGCTGTATAAACTATTAACAAGAATATTGAACAAATATGATGTACCTGGTTTGGAATATCATTCGTCTACTGTTGGTCGCCTTTTTAAAAGCGGGTTTGGAAGATTTGGTTTGGGACAGGTATGTAAATGATCATACTTTATGCTATATTTAATTTAACTATTTAAATACTGAGTATTGTTTTGTCAAAATGGGCAGGCAAAACCGAGTCTCTCTGATCAAAATGTTATACTAGTGTTTGTTGTGGGAGGCATGAATGGCATTGAGGTTCTTATTATTTATTTATTTGATTTTAATTTGCTCTTTCTTCTAGCCGCATCCGATGATGTATGTAACCCTGTTGTGTGTTGAAGGTACTGGAAGCTCACGAGGCGTTGTCTGAAAGCGGAAGAGCGGATATAGAAGTTATACTTGGTGGAACGACCTTTTTAACTCCTGCTGATATGCTCGACTTACTTTTAGGCGACTCTAGTTACATTTGATCCATATGGCAACACTTTTCCTTTTTCTGTTTTTGTAAAATCAAACATTCAGTAGAGAAATATATATAGATGTTGCCAAGTTTTGTGACTTAAGATTTTCGTATGTGAATTGAGTTTATGTTTAAAACTAGTTATTTAGCTGATGACTAGGATTGGGTATGTGATGTGTTGATGTATCTATTGTTCAGGTACTTATTATTTTGTAGGCATCAAGTTATACAAAAGAACTTAAAAGATATGAACATTGTTGTGCTAACTATGCATGTTGGTGTTTTAAATGAAAGGTAAAATAAAAGAGACAGAAGAAAGGTTGAGGAAGAAAAACAAAGTTTTATTTATTTATTTATTATTTTTTGTGTTTTGGGAACATTGATTTTCATGTTTTTGGTCGGAGAAAAGCTGACAGTTAACCATTTATATATACGTGTTTTTTTGTCGTTATAGAAAGTTACATTTACATGTTTTTTGTGTTCATTTTCTTTCCTTCTAGAAGTGGGAGGTAATGGTATACCCTGACTGGATCCACATTCTTATTTAAACATTTTTTTAACGGTAAACGAATTCTTCAAATGAAGTACTGGTTAAATTTATCATATTATGACACACTCGTCTTTCGATCTGAAAAAACCCTCACCTAAGGCAACGTCTGTGAACACTTGCCCGAATGCACGATAATGTTGTGAGAAAGAACACGTTCAATTCAAATATCCAACTAGTGAAATCCATGTATTTGCATACTCTCTCATAATCACACAGATGCCTCTTAACGTAAGGTGTTGTTTGTTTTTTCAAAGGTAAAACGTCTGCAGTCTGCGGACCACATCTGCAGACATCTGTAGCAGAAGAGGTGGACCAAACCTATGCAATCTGCAACAAGAAGACTGTTTGTTTTTCAACATTTGCAGACTGCAAAAATAAACTGAAATTTAAACTTTCTAAATTTTCTACAAACTAATAACAATATTCATCAATCCTAAACTTTCTATTTCTATAAACTAATAACAACAATCTAATAAAACTAACAATCTAATAATAATAATAATAATAATAATAATAATAATAATAAAAAAGTGGGGCGGCCATTGATATTGAAACGTGGACCGAAGACAGCAAAAGAGTCAACATGATTCAACTTCCAAATTGCTATCAAACAACAACTGGATACCCAGACGCAATAGCCAACGCATCGACTTCACTTTTAGGGAGGCTTGGCGGCGGCGACGGAGATAGGCGGCGGAGTAGAGAGAGACAGGCTTGGCGGTGGAGAGAGAGAGAGAGGCTTGACGGCGGCGACGGAGATAGGTGGCGGTGGAGGAGGAAGGCCGCCGGAGGTGGAGCTAGGGTTGGGGTGGAGAAGGAGGAGGGTGGAGTCTGTGGTGTGTGTTTTGTGTTGTGATAATGAAAAAAAAAAGAAGATGAGAAGAGGTGAGAAGTGATAGGGGCAACACTTTTAGGAGAAGAGGACGCGTAGACGTTTTTTAATGAAACGTCTTCGGAAAAACAAACACACTGCAGAGCCCAACGTCTGCGCGGCGCAGACAGAAGAGGTGGAGAAGTGCTTTTGAGGAAAAACAAACATCACCTAAATGTTGCAGACATGAATCAGACATAGTCACATAGAACACCAAGTTCTCCTTACTCCTTTACAAGCTCATTGACAATTATGTTAAACACTCGATTATACGTCAACTTTGATGATTACTAACCTAAGAGGATTGCACCTAATAGAATTATAAAAATAAAAATAAAAATAAAATTCTAAATGGGGTGTGAACCCATGTTTTTTATTTTTTATTATTTTTTTTCTTACTAAAACAAGGTTAACCACACCATTATGTGTCAGCTTTACTTTTATTTTTTATTAATCATTTTTAGGTGATAGCATACATAGTATATAATCTTGATCTAATCCCATGTTTAATAGGCCCACCTGGAAATGACCAAACAAACAAGAGAGTAGGTCGCCACTGTGCGTGGAATGTAACTGAAGTATTAGAATTTAAAACTTGTATTTGATCTACAGAAAAATAATACTTAGGGCTTCTCTCACCCATGGATCCACCACCGGATGACAGAACTGCACTCTTCATAATCATGGCCTTTGCCTCTGTTACCGTTGCTCTCTTGCTACTCGCCTTCACCTACTACTGCTATCTACGCAACAAACTCTCCAATTTCTTAAAACGTAATATTTTCATTCTAGATCTACATTTCTATCTCTCTTGCTATTATTTACAGATTATTTTCTAGATATTGACAAAAACCTTAAGCTTGTGCTTTCTGAAATTAATTAATATATACAACCCCAAAATACCTCAAACTTTAAATGAGCTTCGCATACTAGGCTCAAGCCTCGTTTCGAGCTTTCTATCGATCCGAGCTTGACTGGCTTGATGAGGGGGCAAATGTGTAAGTACTCTTTATATAACCAACTGATACTTGATGATTGTGCATAAAAGACTATTTTGCCCCTTAAACCGTTAACTAATTGCATCGCGCAGGCGCCTTTCCAGTGATATGATATTGATGCACGTTAGAGGCTGTTACATACCTATGAAATTAATTTGTTTGTTGTTACTGTTTAGGAGGAATCGGTTCTGATGAGAAAGGGAATAACCAAGCAAAGGCTCAAATTATTACTGAGAAAGGACTTCAAATCTTTACATTCAAGCAGCTGCTTTCTGCTACTGGTGGGTTTGGAAAGTCCAATGTGATTGGGCAGGGTGGGTTTGGGTTGGTTTACCGCGGTGTGCTTCAAGATGGGAGAAAGGTAGCTGTGAAGTTGATGGATCAGGCTGGAAAGCAGGGGGAAGAGGAGTTTAGAGTTGAGGTATGGTTTCTGTTGTCCTCTAACTGTAATATGCAATTTTTATATTTGATAGTAACAAGTATTCTATGTTAGTAACATAATCTTTATAATCAAATAAGTTTACTTGTGAAAAATGAGTACTTGAAAGGAAGTGTTTTGTTTTGTTAATTGTCCAGGTGGAAATGCTGAGTAGGTTGCGCTCACCGTATTTACTTGCTTTGATTGGTTACTGCTCAGAGAGTCACCACAGGGTGCTGGTGTATAACTTTATGGCTAATGGTGGTCTCCAAGAACATTTATATCCAATCAGAGGTATCCTATTAGTCTTCTTATGATTTAACATTCTCCATGAGATGCTATTATGACCATTACTAGTTCCTCATTATTTGGCTAGATAACTATTTTAGGATGTACATTTACAAGCTTTGGTTACTGAATTCTAAAGGTCCTGAATGTACTGTTGTATGGTTGAAAATTTATGTGGAAGATTGAAATAAATTATTTATAAAACAGTATTTTCTTATAACCAAGTATTCTCTGCTTAAAGTTGTTGACCGGTGAGCACTAAGATAAGAAAGATACGGTCATGATCTTTTTCATGCACTTTTTTGGTCAAATAAAGTAAATGAAGTTGCTAACAAATATATAATGATGAGGTGATGTTAATATGTTATAGTGAGTGGTTAGAGTAAGATTAACATAAAGATTCTTTGCATAAAAGTTCTCATAGCTTGCTTGATGTTAGGACTAGTGCACACGGGCATAATTTGTTCAATTTCATTAATTTGGTGTTAAGTTTGCGTTTAGATACACACACTTGGATCTGCAATCTGAAAATTATCCGCGCTGTTATTGCCTATTGGCTCATGAAATTATATGCCAATCCTTTTTTAGTATTATCGTTTGAGTTTCAGGATTGAACAACCCTAACATATTCTTCTTTACCTATCTTTTAGATAAATAGTAGCTTGATATTTAACATGTGTTTTAAAGCATTGAACACTAGCTGTTTCCTTGGTGATGATGATGGTTTTTACTTAATAAACTCAGGTGCTAATGCAGTTCCTTCAAAACTTGAGTGGGAAATACGGTTAAGAATAGCTCTAGAAGCAGCAAAAGGTTTAGAATACCTCCATGAACAGGTTACACCTCCAGTCATTCACAGAGATTTTAAAAGCAGCAACATTCTTCTGGACAACGATTTTCGTGCCAAAGTTTCTGATATCGGGTTAGCCAAGCTCGGATCATACAGAGCTGGCAGTCATGTCTCCACTCGAGTATTAGGCACCCAAGGATATGTTGCACCCGAGTAAGAACTAACGCATCAAACCATCATAGCAGTTTTCTTTAAATCACTACCCTTGATCCTAATCTTAAAAGATGTTGGTTACTTGTTGAAGGTATGCTCTCACTGGCCACCTGACTACAAAATCAGACGTGTATAGTTATGGTGTTGTTCTTCTCGAGCTGCTCACGGGTAGAGTTCCTGTTGATATGAAAAGGCCCCCTGGAGAAGCGGTTCTTGTATCTTGGGTGCACTCCTTATTTCATTTCTGCATATAAAAATGTCATTTTTACTACATTTTATTTGTCTTTCTAAATAACTAACGCATTTATTATTACTACAAACACAATACACCTGCAGTTATTATCTAAATCTTCGAACAAAAATCGACTTTAGGCGACTTTTAGGGGTCTACATGACTGCATGGGTCTGTTTGGGTCGGCTTTGGGCTCAAACCCAACTGAAAACTGAAAGTTTGGTTTGGGTTTTTGAACACCGTTCAGTTTTTGTGGGAACAAAATTAGCCCAAATAATAAATCAGTGTCTGAAACTTTGAGGCTAAACTTTTTTGTTAATTAATAATTTATTATTTATTACACATTTGGATAAACTTTTGTGTTACACACCATTTATTAGTTCCTAAAATAAATATATATAAGTCTTGTTGACTCGTTGAACAGGCTCTGCCCCGTCTGACAGATAGAGATAAAGTTATTGAGATTATGGACCCCACATTAGAAGGTCAATATTCAATGAAGGAAATTGTCCAGGTGGCAGCAATAGCAGCAATGTGTGTTCAGTCAGAAGCAGATTACAGGCCGTTAATGGCGGATGTTGTTCAATCCTTAGTCCCTCTGGTGAAGCATTACAGGTCTTCTAAGGTAAGCAGTTCTAGCGTCAGCACTACTCAGTCTCCTAGGATATAAGAGGTTGTTGGTTTGGTCTTCGGTTCGGGTGTTTAGCTAATTCTAGATGAGTAACATGACCAACATGGTTGTCTCTAGTTATTCAAAATTTGCATTTGAATATTTGTATCCATTTATCTAACAATTGTCACAGGCTTTTTGTTATTGTGACTACCAACTTAAAAGACCATTGCATCCTTCGGGTTATTTTGCTATGATTGAAGATTTGACGTCTTATTGTAATCATTATGGGCCAATACTTAAAGGTGGGGCACTAACATTCCCATTTCATATTGGGTTTGATTGGTATAAAGCATGCAAGATCTTATTTTTAATATTTATGCCAATTATTTGTGTATCAATGCATCACACAAACACGTATATGCGTAGTGGTTCGGATTGATGTTAACAAATCCATTGGATGTTCATGTGTATCAATCAAACTTTTTCTAGAGCATTTTGGTCTTTCAAGATTAGTGTCGTTGTGCTTCTTCGAAACGACACATAAGTGTCATTGCTACTCTAAAACGCCCTTATAGGAAAGTTGGTGATTTTGACTATACATAGATAATGTTTGAACACATAATGAAATGGAAAACATGTTGCTAAACCTAATAGGACGACACTTTCCATATATGGGTCGTTTTTCCTCTGAAGATTCGATTATATTTCCATTTTGAGGAAGGTTCTTTCCGTCCATGTCTTCCTTGCCACAATTTTTATAACGTTATTTTTTATAAAAGTTTTAGACTTTATATAAAAGATGGGTCGGTCGTCTATGTCATTAAGAAGTATTATTTTGTGTAATCATCAAAAACTCTTTCTACTCATGGCGATATCATACTTCATATCGACTTGAAAATGAAAGTCGGTTTGACAAGTTTTACCATTCGATCTACTGTCAAGACTGTGCATTTACCTTCTTCCTTTTGTTCACAACTTCAAGTACTTTAGTTAATTTTTGTTTAACTGAAAGCCTACATTATGTTGTGTTAGTAGTCCATATTAATCCTAAAGAAAGGCAAGTCTTTTCGTATTATTTCATCACAACAAGAAAGAGCACAAGTAATATTAATTATATTTGTATGAATATATTACACAAACACATATATGAATAGTGGTTCAGTTTGATGTTAACAAATCCACTGGACGTTCATGCATCAATCAAACTTTTTCTAGAGCATTTTGGTCTTTCAAGATTAGTGTCGTTCCGCTTCTTTGAAAAAACAGACAAATGTCGTTGCTACTCTAAAACACCCTTATAGGAAAGTAGGTGATTTTGACCATATAGATAATGTTTGAACACATAACGAAAAGCAAAATACGTTGCTAAACCTTATAGGATGATGCTTTCCTTATATGGGTCGAATTTTCTTTAAAGATTCAATTGTATTTCCACTTGAGGAAGATTATTTCCGTCCATGTCTTCATCGTCACACTTTTTATAACACTAATTTATATAAAAGTTTAGACTTTATATAAAAGACGGGCGGTCTACCGTCTGTGTCATTCAAAAGTTGTATTATTTTTGTGTGATCATTAAAAACTTTCAACTCATGGCGGTATCATATTTGACATTGACTTGTAAATGAAAGTCGGGATGACAAGTTTTAACATGATCAGCCGATCTACGGTCAGATTGTGCACCAACTATCTTCCTTATGTCCACAAGTCCACAACTTTAAGTGGCTTGAGTTAGTAGAGCCCATATTACTTTCAACATGCCATGCATGATCCCTTCAAGTAATATTAATTAGAAGATTATTAAAGGAATGAAAATGAAATGAGATGGTGGGTGGATATGATATGAATATGAATATGAATATGATGGTGTGATCCTGATCTTAAGCCGAGTGTCCATTTGCTAATGGATGAAGAAACTGAATTCCACCACAAATCTAACGTCATACAAAAGTGTATGTGTATCCCAATCATATCATTCTGGTTGGTGTCTATTTTCTAAAGGTTTAATTATTTCACCCATAGGTTACTTTTATGTGTTGTTTAGTAATAGGACAGTACCAATTATGAAAACCATCAACGTGATGAATTCGAGATCAAAGACAAAACATAGAGTAATTTGGCTTAACCACCAACCGTTTGTTTATTGATCAAGAAAACTGACTCAAAAAGTTAATTACAATCCTTACCATAGCTCAGATCGGTTTCAAATTAAGCCAAGATCATAAATTCCAACAACATAAATACAAGTGAAATTCTTATTTTATTTGACAAGAGCACACATTTAAAAGTTCCCACTAACACAAATGAAGGACAAAACTACATGCAATAGATTTTTGGATGTGAGACTATCAATTCCGACAAACATTAGGTGATATCTACAAACATTATCATTAGAGAGATTGAGAAAGAAAAATGTGAAAACCGATAGTTTTCGACATTTTTTATCCTATCCGTAAGCACCTATCTGTATAGGTAACAACTAGGGATATATGAGACTGGTATCAAAACTGAATTTCAAGAAAGTGGGTACCGAATCTACCGGTACTAGGTACCAAATGTTCATCTCTATAGGGTATCGATACCGAACCAACACCGAATTTTAAGAAAAGTGAGTAACAAATCTATCATTACGATACTGTTCATAATTGTGACGGAGCGTAGCTAGTAATGATCATTAGGTTATTATGATTCGTGGCAGTGATCGTTATCAAACGTAAGTATTTGGTACCCGCGTTTCTTAAAATTCGGTTTAACACATGAATGCATGATGTTGTGGTCTTGGCGTTCCTAGTTGTTATGCACATCGAACGAAGAGCGTTTAGGGTATCACTAGATTTCTTTCATCGAAATTCAACTTAGTGATCTAATGATTAACATATTCATTCTTGCTTGATGATCAACTACTTTTTTTTGCTTTGAGTACTCTTGTTTAAATGGCTACTAGTTGGAAAAAATAAATAAATTATAATCCACATCTATAATTACAAGTAAAATACATGTGTTCCTGTTTTTTTAAAAAAAAATCAATTATTAGATGATACTGACATGCTGCATACCACGTAAGCTTTCTAAAAAGTTTAATAACCACCTATGAATGTCTTAATGCATAATTATGTATGTTTTATATGTAACTATTTTTCTTCAAGCGTAATTACTTTGACTTCATGCGTAATAGTTTTACTTTGTAAGTAACTATGTAACTTTTGCGCATAACTTTAGGTTCGATATATATAATTATATCGCTGCATGAACTTTGTACGATAAGAAGACTTTGTATGATAAGAAGCCTTCATACAACCACCACACCCTATAATGGAGTTAGAATAAGAAGAGAGTGTTTTCTAAGAAGTCTAAAAAGATATGTGGGCTATTAGATATATAGTATTTTGTTACGGGTGAGATTAAATCTAGTGAAAAAACATATGTGTTATAAGATGTGACATGTTTTTTTTTTTAATTAAAGAACAAAATGATGTGTTATAACCTCTTTGCTTCCTACACTTCTTAAAAAACACCAACATTTTATTTAAACCAAATCCTCTACACCCAAACACAAACAAAAGATATATGTATGGTCAAAGACATGGCGCTTGATTATTGCTTGGCTACACCTCTCAGGACCAGATCTGTTGGAACCTATGGAACTATATTCTTTGCTTGATCAATGTCAGGTATCGAAGAAGAAGAAGAAACACGTGTTTGAAGGAATTATTTTTACTATGTGGTGGACTATTTGTAAGAATAAAAAACAAACTATTTTCAAAGCCTATGATTTGAAGACGGAAACAATTTTTATATCATTTTACATTTTTCCTTTCTTTGGATAGTTACTAATAACAAAAAAATTAATCTCTCTTGGACTAAGACCGTCCGTAGTAGTAGCGTTGTGATGTTGTTTTGGAGCTAAACCGCCAGGGAACACCGCACCCCTCGGCGTTTTGGTGTAACTTTTTGGTACCATCGTTTTGTACATAACGTTGGTGTGGCACAAGTTTTGAGGGTCTTGTGAGAGAGAGATAAAGAGAGGGGGATGAGAGAGAGACGTTTTGGGGCCATTTTTCATTACACCAACTTTTTGCAAAATGCCCAGAAGCTGACTACGCATCACATGACGCAAAATGCCCAGGTGTTCCTAATTTTAACTACGCATGGTCTAAGTGGCTTCAAAATCCACTTATTTTCATTACACCATCATCCTTTATATATATATATATGAGTTGGGTTTAGAAGAGAACTCCAAAAAAGTGAGGAACTTCTTACCAACCCTTAATCAACCCCCCCATCCTTATGGTGCACCCTCAATCACCTACATCACATTATTTGTGTAAGAGAGAAAAAAACCCCAAAAATAATAAAATATAGGTAAAAAATTATAAAACAAAAAAAAAGTAAAAAAAAAACCAAAATGTTTATGTAGCATCCCCCTCCGCCCCCCCCCCCCCCAAAAAAAAAAACCTTCAAAAAAATTGAAAAATTAATTATAAAACCTGCAAAATAAAAAATTTAAAAAACCAAAAAAAAAAACTAAAAATAAATTAGCATCCTTGTTTCAAAAAAAAAAAAAAAAAAAAAACTCGAACTCATTTTAGCTTTCCGGTGTAGTTTAGCTTTTAGTGGGTTTAGGTTATTTTAGTTTGCTGTGGTGGTGGTGGTGGGGGGGAGGGGGGTAAACATTTTTACATGCAAAACAAAAAATCTCATTAACATCTTACATGTAAAACAACAGTTCATTAAGATTTTACATGTAAAATAACACTTTTAATTAATATTTTACACGTAAAACAACAAATCTAATTGTTAGTGCACGGTTTTGTCGTCTCGAGTCTTTGTAATTTATCGTTTGTAATTTATTATTATTTTAATGTTAAAGGGGTATTTATGTAAATATAATCCCATTCGTTATGTAAGGCTCATTCGTTAAGGATGTTTAACGAATGAGCCCATTCGCTATTTTGTACAGTTCATTCGTTAAGGATGTTTAACGAATGAACTATAATCGTTATTTGTATTTGTCCATTCGTTAAGGATGTTTAACGAATGGACCTTAGTTCACTATGTAATTGATCCATTCGTCATGGAATGTTGACGAATGGGGTATAGCGAATGAGTCATTTGCTATATTAATACGTTAACTTATGTAAAGATAACGAATGGGGGCCATTTGTTACGGGACGTGTAACGAATGGCATCCATCGTCTATATAAGGCCTGTTGTTGCCTTGTTAATTTAAGTATTGATTAAGTATTATACCGAACCTCTGTCCAAGTGTTCTCTCTCAATTACTTCGTTAATATCATTATTATACAATTACCTAATCTATAAGCATATCATATAACTAGATCTACGATCTAATCAATACAATATGAATCGGTGTTGATTGGATCTCGTTGTTTAACAAGTGGTATCAGAGCACCATGTTTAGATTGCTCTTGAATTAAGGTATTTTGGTATTAACTGACAGAGGATTCCATGATTAATTGTTAATTTTTGATTTAAAGTTAATTTTATTGAATTCGTTTGAATTATCATTCTAAAATGGTAATTGGAGTTTGGTTTGATTGAAGTTGTGTTCGGTTTGGATTATTTAAGGTGTGTGAGGATTGAATTGGGTTATTAAGGTTGTTTGTGATGATTTTGGTTTGGATTTAAAGTTTGTACGGAAGGGGATATTTGGTTTTGGTTAACTGGATTTTGGTGATTAGTGACTTGATTTGTGGTTTACAGGATAAGATTGGTGTGACCGCGCGATGATTCCGAGTAATTTGAGCCTTGATTTGGCTGATTTGGTGCAAAATTGATAAAGTTTTACATAATATTAGTTTGTATTTTGCAAAACTCAGATCTGGAAATTTTCCAGAAATCTGGAAATATTTGCTTGAAGTTTTGAATATCTTCGTATTCGTTATGATGATTATTGCTTATTTGTTATGTAAGACCCCGTTACCGGTGCCTCACTTTAACGTTGGATTTACTCATAAACACAATTCTAAATATCAGAGTTAATAAAAACATTCGCGGAATATTAAAAACATTCAAACCATTTCATTACATAACCATATTTCTTGTCTTAACGAGCATTCCAAATCATTTAACATAAAACATTGTCTTTAAAATAACATAACATTTCCTTGAGATGCCAGCTTCTTCAAGTCCATGCCATGTGCCTCCCCTCAAGCGATCTTCCTCATTCTACTCACCTCTGTGCATACTAAAAGTCAGCTATGCTGTGTGAGTTCTAGTTAATCATATAACATACAATCTGTACTCATACTTGTACATGTGCCCGAAGGTGTATACATTATTCATACTTTATTTTACTTGCATAACTATTCATACTATATAAAGAGCCTTCCGCCCTATAACCTCACAGATATTATAAGGGTCTGGTCCCCAATATCACATATATTATTAGGGTCTGGTACCTACCATCACTGATATTATTAGGGTCTGGGCCCTATCCTCACAGATATTATTAGGGTATGGTTCCTTTATTTCATGCAACTGTGCCATACCTGTTTTTTTTACATATTTTCCTTGACAATACGTGCAACCTCCGAAGAGCGTTCATGTACCGTCAACATATCATACTTACTTCGTACTTATTCATTCATACATCATTTATACATCATATATATTCATACATACATCATTCATACATCATATATATCAATCATAACTTTAACTACCACCTGACGGTACATGCAATATCGTTCACGCACCATCAAGCAATCATCATTCATACATCATACTAAGCATACACTTACCACTTAAGGTAAGTGTATTAACTATCACATCGAGTATGCGCACAGCCCCGAAAACATAACATGGAAGTGGGGCTAGAAACTCACCTGAACGCGATTACGTTCACCGGTTATAGTTAATCCTTTCCTGAGCTGAGCACGACTAACTGTATAATCATACATATATCAAATACGGATCTAGCTCTTCTTATCATCTACTTAATTAATCTCATGTATCTAAGTCATTTTTACTTCATTGGAGCATTATCGATTGGTTAATCGTTACTCGTTAACCTTTAAAGGTATCTTTCAAAGTCTAAGGGTTATTGTGTAATTATCTCATTCTACTTTAAGTTCAAGGGTTGTTCTGCCATTAACTCAAACTTCTAGTTCGTTACTGGTTCCTAATGAATTGGGTTATCATAACAAATTGGTTCTCATAGAGAATTGAACCCTTTAATGAATTGGACTCCTTAACGAATCAGTCCATAGCGAACCAGTCCATATAACGAATTAGTCCATATAATTAGTTATCTCTTCTAACGAACTGGCTATAACGAATCAAGGGTAATTCGTTATCTTTCCCTTAACGAATTGGATACGAACTAAGGCTAGTTCGTTATACATCCTTAAACGAATCAACTAGCGAATTACCCCTAGTTCGTTAACTTCTCGTTAACGAATTAGGGTTAGCTCAGAGAATGTTGGAACATTCTGTGACATCGCTTACCTCGTATTACCTTTTCCGGCGCCATCGCCAGAAAACCGCGGATTCGCCGGAAAAACGAGTTTTAACTCGTTTTTCACCGTTTTTCGTCCCGTTCGATCTAGATATGAGCTAGGGTGACTCCTAAGCTCATCTTAGGTTCGGTTTATACCCGATTCCACCCGGATATCGTGACTTAAATGGTTTAACGGTGTCGGCTCGTCATTTCGTGACCATATCTAATGGGTTTAAGCTCAAACAACATCATACTATCATTACCTTGGATCGGGATCGGTTTTCCTTGGTGGTTTCGACTAGAGAGAGAGGGAGAGAAATATGAGAGAGAGCTAAGTGTGTGTTTTGGGAGGTGTATGGAATGTGTGTGAAATGAGAATTACTTGGTAATTAATCCTTATATAATTATGAATCATGTGCTTAAGCCCATGGTCTCCTCTTTCCTTCATAACCCAAGTCCATAATCCATATCCATTTAACCCAACATTAGCCCGACTCATAATAACTCATTCTTTCATTTATTAACCGAAACTTAGAAAAACGGGATGTTACACGTTATGCATGTTTTGTCATTCGTTATTAGTATCTAACTGATTCGTGACATGTGTTGTTACAACTGAATAACAATCTCATTCGTTACTTCATTGTAGCTAATTCGTTATTGAAAATTAGCTACAGTTGAAATGCAATGACGATGCTCTAAAGAAACTGAAGAACGATGATGATGATGATGATGATCCTGATGATGATCCTGATGCTCCAGGTACAGGAGGAAGTGATCCGAAACAAGCTCATGGCTCATCCTCGAGAGTTGGTACTAGTGGAGGTGAAGGTGGAGGAAATGATCGACAGATAGTGATCTATCAGGACTCGACAAATGTTCAACCTATCAAGTCGATCAGAGCCAACACCATCTTATTTATGGATTTCAATAAGGGGGTAGTGATGAGCACTGCCAACGCAGACTAAATAGAAAAAGTTCAGTTTGTCGATTAAGCTATAACGCGCGAATAGACTTCATTATTATTAGGGTTGAACGATGAACAACTGGACGTGTTGGAGGCTGAGGATGATGTTGAGGTGGTGAATGATGAGGAAGTGTTGCTAGATGTGAGTATTCCCCATGGGAATACGTCGTTTATATAAGACGAGGAGATAGAGATGGAGGATGTGACAGTAGAGGAATACCCCGATCTATATCAACGTTCAAATGTTGATCAGGGTGTTCCTACATTTACTGAAGACTACGTTAAAGCTGCTGAAGACCATCTGGAAAAGACGAAAAAGAACAAAGCCAAGATGCCTGAACGGGACTCTGATCCTACTGCGGCTGACATTTTGGGATGGTTTGAGCACCGCAACAAACGTGCCCGTAAGATTGTCGAGGCTTACCGGTACGTTGATCCAGAACAACAATTGGACGCTGCTGCGCGAGCTAAAGCAAATCAGAAGACTACTCTCAAAGCCGTGCCAACAGTGAAATGTTATATTGTTTCTTGGTTATACGATTCCGAGGTGAAAGTTTGTATTATCAAGTGGGAGAATGGTGTTCAGTACTTTTAGTATATCACTGATGTTCTCTCACTGCCGAGGTGGTATGTTTGCACTCTCGCCAACCGGCCGTTCATAAATCTCAGTGAAGATCGATAAGCAGAATGGTTTCAACAACATCTGCTCTTCGAGGTAAACCGTGGATTTAATTCCTTTAAGCCAAAAGTCCCAACCCGTAAGTACATTGACGAAATTGATCCTCGTACGGGTTGGAGGAAACTTGTACTTAAAGCTAAACCGCTGAAGACGATGAAACGTGTACTGGTGAAGACTTTTCCACAGAGTCTTCACCTGTCGTTCAATCGATGGTATTACGATAATCGTACCGGCGAGGCGGTCATTGTGCTGGGTAAAGAACTGAGAACCAGCTTTATACGAGTTATCGACCCAATGTGGCTCATTAACTTATCAGAAACCGACAATGACGTGCTTTCTGAGAACTAGATTTTGATCGAACGTCAAGAAGATTACGATCGAGCTATGCAATTCCAGCGCGTCGTACGTGTGTGTCATGCGTTCGGGATTCATACTTGTCGAGATTGGACGACGAAGCGGTTCAAGTAACTAAAGACAAAGAGCTCAATACGAGAGGGTGTTTGTTAGTGCACGGTTTTGTCATCTCGAGTCTTTGTAACTTATCTTTGTAATTTATAATTGTTTTAACGTTAAAGGGGTATTTATGTAAATATAATCCCATTCGTTATGTAAGGGTCATTCGTTAATGATGTTTAACGAATGAGTCCATTCTCTATTTTGTACAGTTCATTCGTTAAGGATGTTTAACGAATGAACTATAATCGTTATTTGTATTTGTCCATTCGTTAAGGATGTTTAACGAATGGACCTTAGTTCTCTATGTAATTGATCCATTCGTCATGGAATGTTGACGAATGAGGTATAGCGAATGAGTAATTTGCTATACGAATACGTTAACTTATGTAAAGATAACGAATGGAGGCCATTCGTTACGGGATGTGTAACAAATGGCATCCATTGTCTATATAAGGCATGTTGTTACCTTGTTAATTTAAGTATTGATTAAGTATTATACCGAATCTCTGTCCAAGTGTTCTCTCTCAATTACTTCGTTAATACCATTATTATACAATTACCTAATCTATAACCATATCATATAACTTGATCTACGATCTAATCAATACAATATGAATCAGTGTTGATCGGATCTCGTTGTTTAACACTAATTAATATTTTAAATGTAAAACAACGGTTCTCTAATATTTTGCATGAAAAATTTAATATTTTACATGTAAAATAACACTTTTCATTAACTTTTACACGTAAAACAACAAATCTTATTAACATTTTACATGTAAAACAAAAGTTCTTTAAAATTTTACATGTAAAAATTAATATCTTACATAAATAACAAAACTTGTCATTAACATTTTACACATAAAACAACAAAAATATCATTAGCTTTTTTTTATAAGTAAAAAAACAGTTATTTAAGATTTTACATGTAAACTATTTTACATGTAAAATCTAAACTAACTATTGTTTTACATGTAAAATGTTAATGGGATTCGTTGTTTTACGTGTAAAATATTAATGACAAGTCCCCCCCCCCCCCCGCAAGCTAAAAAAACCGGCACCCGCAAAACGCTAAATTAAACCCGAAGGCTAAACTAAGTTTGAGGTTTTTTTGAACGGGGATGCTAAATGTTTTTTTGTTTTTTTTACTTTTTTATATTTTTTTAATTAATTTTTTGATTTTTTTGAAGGGAATTTTTTCTGGACTGGGGATGCTAGATAAACATTTAGGTTCGTTTTACTTTTTTTTTTTATTTTCGTTTTTTTATTTCTATATATTTTTTTTAATTATTTTTTTGATTTGTTAGGGGTTTTTTTCTACCACAAAAATAATGTGATGTAGGTGATTGAGGGTGCACCACAAGGATGTGGGGAGTTGATCAATGGCTGGTAATGGAGTTCTCCAGTTCTCCACTCTTTTTTGGAGTTCCTGGTGTGAGAATATATATATATATATATAAATAAAACACGAATCGCAACTAAGCTTTAAAAACCAAACAACATATCCTTTTTCACACAAACGGCAAGTGTACCGGTCGCGTATAGCAAAGAAAAGGAAAGTCCGGATATCGAACTCGAAGACACGTGAGAACGGCTCAGATTATAAACCCTAATCCAAGTCCTACCTAATAATATTTAATTGATTTTATTTTATGTTAATTAATTTAAACCTAACTTACTTAACTTAACGAAACTAACAAGAAAACTTATCGGGACTTAACGAGTTTTTAACAAATATGGAGAAACGACTACCTAGGCAAGAATCTTATTGACAGTTCAACGACTAATGGAATTAACTAATCACACGACACCAGGATCTTAAAATAATCAAATAAGGCTCATTAAAGTTCGCTAGATCACCTCTCGGTCTCACCAATTAACCCTCACAAATCTAAGAAGATTGAATAAATGCACCGGGAAAAAGATTACTAAGGTACCTTAATGACGCATCTCCTCTCGGACTCAACGACACAAAACCCGCTTAAAATTGGTACTAGCAATTACAGGAATAAAGTGGTAACAAAATCTAACTCGATCTAAGAAACATATTTTCACGCAAAACTAAACCGGATAAGACAAAAACTCGCTCTCGCGTAATTCTAACCTAACCAAATAAAGACGCGAGACAAACCGATTCCCTATTACCTCTCGGTCGCAAGGAAGGTGAAACTATTGAATTTTAATAATTAATTGTACTCAAGATTCCAATGTCCGCGCTAACCACAAATAGTCAAAAACACCAAGTCTATGACCTAACCGAATAACCCTAACCATACGATACAAAATCAATCAATCAAGGCAATAGGAAGAATCACATGCAAAATTATATAAAACAATATTTTATCACACCAAAGATCGAATTAAATAAAGCCTTTCAACAGTAATACGTCATGTAATTAATTAAAATTAAATAAACCGCTAAACAACGATAATAATCATCTCAACCTAGGTAGTGCAAATAGTTTAGCTACTCATGATACAAAACGAAAACAAATAAGTTTTAGTAGAAAAGCTCATGTCTAATAATTCTGGAATGGAGAAAAAAAATGTTTAGAACTCAAATATGAAGAATAGACGAACCGAACAGCACTCCAAGACGTTGTCTTCTGTCCTTTTTATTATCTCACTTGTTCGCTGACCTTTGCTTCCGTTTAATCCCTTTAATGTCGAAAAATCTTCCATGCTATCGCCTCCTTATGCGCTTTCAGCACCTTCAACAACTTCAACTTCTCGACCTCCGTCAAGGCAGACGTGATGATGACGGGTAACCTCCTCTCCTCGTCCAGAAATGCATACTCCAAATGAACGGGTAGATCCTTAAGTTCTAAGGAAGGAGGATGACTCTCAACATAGGGTCGGTCCCTCGGATCGTCTCGCATGATCTCAACAGCTGACTCAGAATCTAGGGTCGGTGACACGGTGTCATCCATCAACGGTGGAGCGGTCATGGAAACCATCTCGACCTCTGAAATCTCCCTATCAAGAATCTGTGGGTCCAAGGTAGGTCCTCCACAGATGTCAGTGAAAAACTCCCGCACATGCGATACGATGGTGTCAACAAAATACAGGGAGTCGTCCGCCGACTTGGTGTGATTAAGTGACTGTCTTACGTCAAAGGTGACGTTATCTTCCCCAACATTCAGAATCAATTTGCCCTAACGGACGTCGATCAACGCCTGTGCGGTGGCAAGGAATGGTCGGCCTAAAATGAGTGGGACACTGTCATCCTCATTCATATCCAGAATGACAAAGTCCACCGGAAGATGAACTTGTCGATACGAGCAAGCATGTTCTCGACCATCCCTTGCGGATATTTCACGGCACGATCAACAAGTTGGATACTCATTCGGGTTGGCCTCGGTTCGCCAAGACCCAACTTACTGAACACATAATACGGCATGAGATTGATGCTGGCCCCAAGGTCGGACAAAGCATGTTGAACCATATCGTCACCTAAGATGCAGGGAATTGTGAAACTCCGAGGATCATCCATCATTTCAGGCGACTTGCTCTGCAACACTACAGAGCACCCAGCACTCAACGGAATAGAAGAGACCTCAACTAGCTTTTCCTTATTGGAAAGAATGTCCTTGAGAAATTTGGCATATTTGGGCATCTGAGTGGGAGCCTCAAGGAAAGGAATGTTCAGGTGAAGCTACTTGAGAAGTTCGAGAAAGTTGGATTTTTGCTCCTCGTCTTTATCCGATTGGAATCTCCCAGGATAAGGCAATTTGGGTTTGTGGACTCTTATGGGTGGGTTTGATGATGATGAAGGTATATCAGCCGGCTTCGTACTCGCTGGAATAGTCTGCTGGTGTGCCTCGGCCGGAGGAGGCTCCATCTGGATCTCCTCGTCCACCTGCTCCTCTTCATCGACCGTAGGTGTGACAACTCTCGAAGGATTAGCCTCTCTTTCTCTTCTTGCACCACTTCTAGTAGTCACTGCTTTGGCAAACCCTCTCGGATTTTTCTCTGTATTACTTGGTAGTGAACCTGGTGCTCTGTTAGTGCACGGTTTTGCGTCTTGAGTCTTTGTAATTATCGTTAACGTTTTGTTTATTATTTAATGTAATAATTAGTTAACTTATTATCTAGTTCGTTAAGTTAAGACTAGTTCGCTAGGGGATGTTAGCGAACTAAGACATTAAATGTATTCCCTCCTGATTTGTTAGGGGATGTTAACGAATCAGGGGGTGTTTCGTTAACTTAATGTATGTAACGAAGGAGAGTCTGGTTCGCTAGGGGATGTTAGCGAACCAGATCCTCTTCTATATATAGTAAACCCCTGTTCACTGTTTATAAAAGTATTGAGAGTTAATTATCGAACCTCTGTCCAATTGTTCTCTCGATCTTCAAGCTAATATTATACGAATTACACTAACACATATATTGATAATACATATACATATACAACACTTAATCTATAGTAATTATGAGCTAGATCTATAAACATATTAATTGTTATTCATAGATCTGAGATCTGTTATAGTTATAGTTATTGGATTGATACGAATTGGGTTCCAACAAGTGGTATCAGAGCTGTTGGTGCTCATTACACTTGATTTGGTGTTTGAATTAGTTCGATATTGTTAATTTTATGTTTAAGTGAATTTTGGACTAAGTTTATGTTGATTTGATTGAATTATGGTTGAATTGGACTGGATTTGAGTTGATTAAGGTATTGGTACGGATTAGTGAATTGGAATTGAGGTTTGAATTGGTTTTGTGGGGATTGGTTTTGGTTTCAGTTTAAGTCCGAAACAGGGTATATGTTATGATATAATTGGATCGGTAATTGGAATCGTTTGATATCGAGGTTTAGTGTACTAGATTCGCGATGATGTTACTAGTTGTTTGATAGGTCATTTGTGTGATTTGGTTATGATTTGAGATAGTATTACGAATTTGATATTTCTGGGTTTCTGGGTTTTTGTAGTTTGATGTTCATCATTTCTGGAATTTCATGTTGAAGATTTGAAGATTCAAGATGAATATGATTCGTTTCATTGATTCGCTATACTGTTTAACTTAATTCGTTCATCAAAGTTGCTAATTCGTTATCCTGTTCAAGTAATTCGTTAGCCAGTTCGTGTGAGTTGTTAATTCGTGTTATTTGATTCGTCAATTGGATTAACCGATTCGTGTGACACGCGTCCACTTTGGGATTTGTGTCATTACAACCTTTGCCACGTGGCATAAGGTGTCATAGTTTGTTACAAACAGTTGTAACAACCTGATTCGCTATAGTTTGATTCGTTATCAACTGTAGTCAATTCGTTATCTTATTCGCTAAGCATTCCTTAGTGATTCGTTACTGTTTATCATTTGATTCGCTAAGATTGATTCTTGGTGATTCGCTTGGTTAATTTGTTAATCTTCGGATTTGTTGGTTGATTCGGTAAGTTCAGTTGTGATTCGTAGACTGATTTGTTAACTATCAATCTTAACTTCGTTAAGACTTGATTCGTTATACTACTGTTTACAGTTCGCTATAACTGTTCACAGATTCGTTAATCTTATTCGCTAGTTGATTCGTTAAACCCTAGAATTTTCAAAGATGGACGGTATGTATGCATTAGCATCTCAGAACATGTTGATGCAACAAATATTGTAACTTGATACCGAGATTGGTTCACATTCTAAATGTCCTAGATTGATGAAGTTTAGTGACTTTGCCTAGTGGGAACCTCGGTTTCGTGCTCATTTGGGGTCTGTTCACCCCGATTGCTCATATTGTCTCGATGAAGTTTATGTAGAACCAATGATTGGTGACGATACTATTGGGTATACTCCTAAAGCTATTTCTCAATACTCACAAGAAGAGAAGAAAGCTTTAGAAATCGAGATAAAAGCCTATTCCACTCTTACTATGGCGTTGCCAGA
The DNA here is from genome assembly GCF_021521415.1 of Bidens hawaiensis. Lineage (NCBI taxonomy): Eukaryota > Viridiplantae > Streptophyta > Magnoliopsida > Asterales > Asteraceae > Bidens > Bidens hawaiensis. The sequence goes on from NW_027494041.1 coordinate 153,836, forward strand.
AAAAATTTTTCATCAAGTGGGTAGTATTAAGAGATGTGCTTCTTTATTTCAACATCTACGTATGAGAAGTATGGGAAACACGACTGAGAGTAAGAAAGTGATGCTTAAGTTTCAGTTTCGAAATTTTAATCTATTGAATGGAGAAACAGTTTAAGAGATGATTACAAGGTTTATTCACTTAATTGCTGAAATGGACAAAATGAAATTGGAAGTTTCTGAAACATATAAAATTGACACTATTAAGAGTGTGCTTCCAAATTCTTATTCAACATTTCTCATGGTGTTAAAAGAGAATGATTATTTCTTGAACGAAGACTTGATTGCACTTGAATTTTTACAAAAGATCGAAGCTAGAGAATATGATCTTAAGTGTCAAAAATCTTCCAAGGAAAATCAAGATCCAGCTTTCTATGGTGGAAGTATGCCTCTTAGTTCAACGATCTCTCCAATCAATGCTTTTCTTACCAAGCTGCAAGTGAAAAAGAATCAACTATGTTCAATGATCCAAAAGTTTGTTTCTATTCTGCTGGTAATTCTGGATTGTCTGGTGGCTCTGGAAGTTCAACTACTACTAATCCATTTGCTTCAACACCTAATGTTAATATGAAGGAAGCTGAGCAAAACTTTGCTTTTCTGACAGCTTTCATGTCTTCATACGAAAACTTGGTAAGTAGTAAGATTGCCACAAGTGATTTAACTGATGAGGACTATGATCAGATAGATCCTGATGATTTGGAAATCATGGATTTAAAATGGAACATGGCTATGATTGTCCGTAAAGTTAAAAGATTCATGCAGAGAACTGGAAAAGATCTTCCAACTTTAAACAAGAAGTTAGGTTTTGATAAGTTGAAAGTAAAATGCTATAATTGTCAAGAATTTGGACATTTCGCAAAGGAATGTGACAAACCAAAGAAAGAATACACTGGTTCTCGTGGTCAAAATTCTTCTACACCTCGAGGTAGTGATGCTGAAAAGAAACCTTCTTCTTCTACAACACAAGCAATTTAGCAGATGGTAATGACTGGTCACAACGGTTATAATGATGCTCAAGAAAATCTGGCTATGTTTGGATTACATAAAGATTGTCAAGATACAAGTGGGAGTGAGATGTCTTCTGATAATGATTCTGGTTCTGATTCTGATGACTCTTGCGACAAACCTCCAACAGTATTTGCTTGCATGGCCAAAATCAATGAGTAATCATGGTTGATCAACAAGAACAACCACCACAACAAGCACAACAAGACGATGTTATTCTACTCCCATTTGACAAGAAACACAATATCTGTGCTTATGTGAATCAAGATGTTACAGATGTGGCTGTGTTTGGGGATATGTTGGCCTTCTTACGACGTTCAAAGATACACTATGCCATAACCGCAAGACCTAAAGTGTATCTGAGTATTATCAGGCAATTTTGGAACACAGCTGAATATGTTGAAGAGGACAAAAACATTCGAGCAACAATCAATCAAACTCAGATTACAATTGATGTTGAGGTCATTCGTCGTGTACTTCAAATTGACGATAATGATGATAACCAGAGTGAATTTGACAGGCCGTTGGTTAGAGGCTTATTCACACGCTTGAATTATGGTGGCGACATTCGTAAATCTATGCTGAATAAAAACGGGTTATGTTCACCATACAAGTATCTTATGCATGTTCTACTTCATTGTTTGAGTGGGCGTTATGGTGGGTTTGATGAATGTAGGCTTAGCTTGCAGTCAGCATTTGTTGCTTTGATTCTGAACAAGCCGTATAATTATTCAGAATTAGTCTTCGACCATTTGAAGGAACAGGTTCAGCAAACACTTCAGTCAAAGAAGTTCTTGATGTATCCTCGCTTTCTGCAGCTGATTATTCAAGATTTAATTCAGAACTTGGCTATTGATCAGACTTTGGTGAACGATGAAGTTGATATGGAACACATGACAGCTGAAACTGTGCATCGTATGTTAACTTATAGAAAGGAGAGGCCACAAGATAAACGGATGATTGGTCATATAATCAATCCTAATTATGTCTGTCCTCCTAATGAACGCTGGATCCATGATGATTCGGATTCCGAGCGTGAAGGGGGAGAAGGTGAGAATGATGATGATGGCGATAATGATGAAAATGATGGTGGTGATGGGAATGCAGGTGGAAATGGTGGTGCTGGTAATGCCGCTCTTAAAGAACAACAAGATGCAGTTGATGCTGCATTAGCCGCCACCATTAAGGCTCATTTAGAAAGAAAAAGAAAAGGGAAAGTTGTGGCAACTGGTGAGCCATCGAAGAAACGACGTGTGTCTGCTGGGGCTGGTGTCATTATTGGTGTGCCAGCACCTCGTCAATCAACGCCTCCACGCCCGGTAGTGCCAATTACGACTGATACTCCGGCAATGACCTTAACGACGACGATGGTAGCACATGAGCAGTTGGGCATGATACCTCAATCAGCATTAACTGAAATACCATTGCCAACTGCTACTGTGGCTACAACTCCTCCAACCATACTAATGAGGCCTCCTCCTCCTCCTCCTAGTGATCTCTCATTTATGAGAATTACAAGGCCTCAAGGTCCAATCCAACCAATTCATCCATCCTTGTATGCTATGCTACCACATCGTTAAACAGAAATGCTTTTAAATCTTCTCCATTTGTATGAGAACCAGATGAATGTTGATCGATTAAATCAAGAACGTCTCATGGAGAATCAGAAGAAACTAGTCAGCTATGTTTCTTTCTGTCAAAAGGAAACAAAGGCTCTATGTGAGATTGTTGAGTCTCAGGGGTGAAGATTAAAGAGCAAGAGGATCTGATTCTTGAATTAACTTGCAAAGATGATGCTTTGAAAAAGATCAAGGATAATGAGGAAGATTCTGATGATGATGAGACTGGTGCTGGTGGTGAGACTAAACAAGCTCAAGACCCTGCGTCTGATGCGGGTACGAGTTCTGTTGACGATTTAGAAAAACAGATTGTTATGTATCGTGATTACTCGGCTGCTAAACCAATTGAGATGATTGAAGCTGACACGGTAATTTTTTATGGATGGATCGGGAGTGATTAGAAGCATGGTGAATAAGGATGAGATAGAGGAAGGTGAGTTTGTGGAGAGATCTTTGACACGGGAGCAGATTTCTATACTGCTTGGGCTGAATGATGATCAATTAAATGATTTGGAGACTGAGTCCGATGTTGAAGTAGTGAATGAGGAAGGTTTGGAAGATGATCCGTCTATTCAGATGAATACATATTTTATTTATGAAGATGAGGATATCGAGGTGGAAGATGTCACTGCTTAGGAGTACCCTGACTTGTTTCAACACACTAATGTTGATCAAGGTGCTCCAGCATTCGATGAGCAAACATTTAAAGAAACCGAGGATGAACTGGAAAAGATCTTGAAGTGTAAGCGGACAGTTCACTCACTTGCAGAAATACCTGATGATGATATTGAGAGATGGTTCAAACATCAGAAAGTGGGTAAAATTATTAGTGCGTATCGATATGTTGATCAAGAAAGGAAAGACACTACTACTGCATGGGTCAAAGCAAATCAAATGACCTCTTTCAAGACGGTTTCCAAGGTACATGGTGATATTGTCTCTTGGTTGTATGATTCTGAGCTTAAAGTATGCATAATAAAGTGGGAGAAAGGTGTACAGTATTACGAAAAGATGATGGATGTTCTTACTTTTCCGCGGTGGGATGTTCGTACCCTCGCGAGACGTCCGTTTATCAATCGTGGGGGTTACCGAATAGCTGAGTGGTTTCATCAACACTTATTATTCGAGGTTAATCATGGATTCAAGTTCTTCAAGCCCCAGGTCCCGAGACGTAAACGCATTGATGAGATTGATCCAAATACCGGGTGGAAGAAACTTGTGCTTAAAGTTAAACCACCGTAGATGATGAAGAAAGTACCGGTGAAGACGATGCCCCAACAAATGCATCTCTCTTTCAATCGATGGTACTGTGACAATCGTACAGGCGAGGCCGTCATTTTTCTTGGTCGAGGACTGAAGACTGAACTGATCAAGATAATCGACCCGACGTGGTTGGTTAATTTATCTGAAACAGACAATTACGTGCTATACAAGAAGCAGATTTTGATTGAGCGCCGTGAAGATTACGACCTGGCTATGCAATTCCAACGCGTTGTGCGTGTCTGTCATGAAAATGGAATTCATAGTTGCAGAGACTAGCGGTCCAAGCACTTCAAATAACTTAAAGACAAAGAGCTCAAGACGACGGGGTTTTTGTTAGTGCACGATTTTGCGTCTTGAGTCTTTGTAATTATCGTTAACGTTTTGTTTATTATTTAATGTAATAATTAGTTAACTTATTATCTAGTTTGTTAAGTTAAGTCTAGTTCGCTAGGGGATGTTAGCGAACTAAGACATTAAATGTATTCCCTCCTGATTCGTTAGGGGATGTTAACGAATCAGGGGGTGTTTCGTTAACTTAATGTATGTAACGAAGGAGAGTCTGGTTCGCTAAGGGATGTTAGCGAACCAGATCCTCTTCTATATATAGTGAACCCCTGTTCACTGTTTATAAAAGTATTGAGAGTTAATTATCGAACCTCTGTCCAATTGTTCTCTCGATCTTCAAGCTAATATTATACTAATTACACTAACACATATATTGATTATACATATACATATACAACACTTAATCTATAGTAATTATGAGCTAGATCTATAAACGTATTAATTGGTTATTCACAGATCTGAGATCTGTTATAGTTATAGTTATTGGATTGATATGAATCGGGTTCCAACAAGTGGTATCAGAGCTGTTGGTGCTCATTACACTTGATTTGGTGTTTGAATTAGTTCGATATTGTTAGTTTTATGTTTAAGTGAATTTTGGACTAAGTTTATGTTTATTTGATTGAATTATGGTTGAATTGGACTGGATTTGAGTTGATTAAGGTATTGGTACGGATTAGTGAATTGGAATTGAGGTTTGATTTGGTTTTGTGTGGATTGGTTTTGGTTTCGGTTTAAGTCCGAAACAGGGTATATGTTATGATATAGTTGCACTCAAGATTCCTATGGCCGTGCTAACCACAAATAGTCAAAAACACCAAGTCTGTGACCTAACCGAATAACCCTAACCAGACGATACAAAATCAATCAATCAAGGCAATAAGGAGAATTACATACAAAAATTATATAAAACAATATTTTAACACACCAAAGATCGAATTAAATAAAGCCATTCAATAGTAATACGTCATGTAATTAATTAAAATCAAATAAACCGCTAAACAACGTCAATAATCATCTCAACCTAGGTAGTGCAAATAGTTTAGCTACTCATGATAAAAAACAAAAACAAATAAGTTTTAGTAGCAAAACTCATGTCTAATAATTCTGGAATGGAGAAAGAAAATGTTTAGAACTCAGATATGAAGAATAGACGAACCGAATAGCACTCCAAGACGTTGTCTTCTGTCCTTTTTATTATCTCACTTGTTCGTTGACCTTTGCTTCCGTTGGGTTATATTCTTTTTTTTACTTGCTCCCCCCTGCTTTGGAGCTGCCCCCACCCCCCCCCCCCCCCTGCGGCCAACACACCTTGAACCAAAAGTCTTTGTTTTCAGTTCTTGATTTTACAAAAGAACTGATCAAGTTAATTGTATTTTTCTACCAAGCTGCCGCACGGAATGTATATTTATGCTTCTAGTTTTTTTTTTATTATTTTTTTTGTGTATTATAATATAATAACACAAGTAAGGTTCATACAAATGGGCTTTTGAGTCAGGATTTAACTTGGTTCTTCAAACATTGATCATAATGGCCTTTTAAGTCTTCCAAAGCCCAGTCCTTTTCTCTTCTAAAACCCGTCACCTACACAAAATAATAAACTTTGTAAGATCAAGTTAAAACGAGTTAAAAACATTATTTATAATATAATTAAGTAATAAAAAGATGACAAAATGGTGCGGATAACGAGTTTGTTTTACAACACATCAGTTCCCAATGAACCCTCTCCTATATATATTTATATATATGTTAGGGCATAGATTTTTTTCCGAGGATACTTTATCCTTATGTAGCTTTTGGATCACTTATCCTTGAGATATGTCCAGGTTGTATTATCTGAGCGGTGTTGTGATTAACAGGCATAATGGCTGTAAGACCTAGTCTACCTATTTTTACATTATGAAGCTCATTCAGCACGTGGTCAAAAGACTTGGATGCAGCTAGTGGGAGAGTGGCGCAAAATAGGACTTCTAGTTATCATTTATGTTTGTATTTAATCGAGCTTATGATCAGTTAGGTTATACACTATGCACTTCGTACATAATATATAGAGCAGAATATAGCAGTTAACACACACTTAGATTCTTTGTATTCACTGATCATAATCTTCAACCTTGTAACACCATTTTTTAATTAATAAAGAGGCAATAGATGATTTGTCATCACCCGGGGTTTTGTGCCGGCGATCCGACCAAGATCAAGGGCTTTTCCTCGCAAAAAATCTCCGTGTTATTGCTTATATTCATTTCATAATCGTTATTGTAACACAAGCATTATTCCTCACTTTACAAATTTGGTTACGTTATCCTTAATCGATTATTGACCAAAACAATTTGGCGCCCACTGTGGGTCAATTGGTGCTTTAATCCAGAGTATTTCTCATCGATTTTTAACCTTTTTTACCTATACTATTATTAATTGTCTCTCAACAAACCTCTGCTTCAACTACCATGCCTTCATCACTTTCTCTCTCATCAAAAACTTCACTGTCAATGCCTCCTCCACTCACGGGAGCACCAAGGACCACTGCTGCTGGAAACAAGACACAAACTCCGGTCTTTCAGAGCTCAAAGACCACTGCTGCCACTCCTGTGGTAAATTTTAACAATGATGTTTCTATTATGTTTTCGCAGGTTAAGGAGTATATGTAGCAGCACAACTGGACTAACCAGAATATCTACGTGAGATAGAGGATCTCAAGAAGACTAAGAGGCCAGTGGAGGATCAGACTCCCTTAATGCCTAGGATGCTGGATTTCACCACTCCAGGATCCATGGCTCAATTTGCTCAAGGATCATCTATCCTTCAACCAGGTTCCATGGGTCAGCAAGCTCATGGATCCTCGTTCCTTCAGCAAGGATCATCCATCCTTCAACTAGGATCCATGGGGCAGCAATCTCAAGGATCCTCGTTCATTCAGCAAGGATCATCCATCCGTCAACCAGGATCCATGGGGCACCAATATGAAGGATCCTCATTCCTTTAGCAAGGATCATCTATCCTTCAACCAGGATCCATGGGGAAGCAATATCAAGGATCCTCATTTCTTCAACAACAATCATCTATCCTTCAGCCAAGATCTTCTGGATTATTCCATCAGGATCCTTTAGCTTTCAACCCCAATGGTCATTCGTGCAGATTTAAGGATCCTCAGGACTTCAACATCATAGGTCGGCGGAGGTCCATGAGGGAGACATCATCCCTATGCAGACCATTGCCTCTGGTGGACCAACTACCTTGGCAGATGCTTCCTATCATGGCTACTCTTCTGGGATACCAACGTTCAATCAATAAAGAGGTAACCTTATAATCACATATCCTTAGATACTAACTATACTTCCATTCATGATACATGTATCAATCAAGCCATGGCTAAGGAACTCCAGAAGCTGAAGGACATGATATAAAGCATTCCTGGAGTGGTTCGACCGATTCCTGAAATTTCAGAAGGAAGCCACAAGCTATCGAGGTTTGTTCCACCAATATGTGTTGTTGAAATCCCGAAGCGCTTCCAAACCCCCAATATGAAGGTGTATGATGGCTCAACTGATCTGAAAGAACACGTGGCTCAGTATAGGGAGAGAATGGAAATCAACCCCATTCCGGTAAAACTTGAGGAGGCTTGCCTGTGCAAAGGCTTTGGTACCACTTAATAGGACCGGCACTCAAATGGCCGCTAAGTCTTCCTCCTTACTCTGTTACTTCTTTTTCGCACTTAGTTAATTTATTCAATAGCCAATTTTCTTGTAGTAGAAAATTTGAAAAATTAACTAGTGATTTATTTAGAGTTATCCAACTTCGTGATGAATCCCTTAGGGATTTTGTTACAAAGTTTGGAAGGGAAACCCTAGAAATTCTGAATCTTGATATGGCTAGGGCTGTTGAGGCATTCAAGATGGGGTTACATAAGGGCTCCCCATTTTATGACGATCTTGTTATGACCATATGCAGGACGTTAGATGAAGTCAGAAACATGGTACTTAGGTTTATAAGGCTAGAGAATGATAAGAAGATCCAAGAACGATTGGGAACTCCAACAAAACAGGAGTCACCTGACAGGAAACAAGGATCCTCATTCAGAAACAACCACCCCAAGCCTTATTCAAAGTTCAACAACCAATCAGTCTGCGCGGTCGAAGAAGAAGACGATGATGAGAAGGATTATCCAAGAATTTCCGAGTATTGCTTCTCTGTTGATACTCATGGCTTAATATGTGCTATGAAGGATCTTGGAGAAAAAGCAAGGTGGCCTCGAAAAAATGAGAAGTCAACGTCCTTCAAGGATAAGTCAAAGTGGTGTGCATTTCACGAAGATTTCAGCCATATGAATGATGACTGTATTGGCCTGAGGAAAGAAATTGGGTATCTTCTAAGCAAGGGCCACTTCAAGGAGCTCTTAGGAAGAAAGAATTCAAGGATCCAGGATGCTGAAGATGTCCCACAGAAAGAAGCTCCGCCCTTGCCTGATGCACAAGTCATCAATTTCATCTATGGTAGTTCTGATATATGTGGAACCTCCCTTTCCTCGGCCAAGAGACATGCTAAAGAGACTAAGTTGGAGAACGAAGAACGACCTGTCCGAACTACAAATCTAACCAATCAGAGAATAATCTCCTTCGATGAAGAAGATAGAATGAGCATCCAGGATCCTCATCACGATGGTTTGGTTATAACTTTATTTATTGCTAATCATTATGTGCGCAGGATCCTAGTTGATGGAGGAATTTCGGTTAACATCATTCAATCTGATGTACTCAAGAAGATGAATATCCCAGAATCAGAGATCGTCCCCCGATCATCCGTACTCGTTGGTTTCAGTGGTGAAACTAAGAACACATGGGGGGGACATCAAGCTTCCTATATACATCAAGGGAGTAAACTCTTTTTCAAAATTTTTTGTTATAGATAACTTGTCTTGTCGTAATGTATATCTTGGCAGGCCGTGGATACACTAAATGAAAGCTGTAGTATCTACTTATCATCAGTGTATCAAGCTACCAACTCCTTGGGAGGTGGTGAGAATAGACAGCGACCAAGTGGAAGCTAAGAACTACTATTCTTAGTCCATGAAATCAGCGGCTAAGCAAACAGTATCATAGCAACTACGACAACATTCTAGGAACTTACTGGAGGCTCAAGAACAAGACCTGAAAGAAGTATCCTTGGACCCCGAGGATCCATATGTAAAAGTTTTCTTAGGATCCAATATCCCTACTAATATTGAAGAGGATCTAGTATCCTTCCTCAAACAACGAAAATCTACATTTGCCTTCAAGCACTCCGACATGATAGGTATATCTAAAGAGATAATTACTCATAAACTAGGCATTGATAATTCTAGCAAACCCATTCACCAGAAGTGAAGAAAGTTCGCTCCTAAGAGGAATGCGATCATACAAGAAGAAGTTGAAAAACTTCTTAAGGTCGGTATGATCAGATAGGTTAAGTATCCTCGATGGTTGGCTAATGTTGTGGTTGTTCAAAAAAGAATGGAAAGTGGAGGGTATGTGTCGATTTCACAGATTTAAACAAGGCATGTCCCAAGGATCCTTTCCCATTACCACACATTGACTCCATGGTGGATGCAACAACAGGACATGAGATGCTTACTTTTATGGATGCTTCCTCTGGATTTCAACAAATTCAGATGGAACCATCTGATCAAAAAGACACAACATTCATGACTCCTATTGGAATATATTGTTATATTGCCATGCCTTTTGGTCTAAGAAATGCAGGTGCGACCTATCAACGCTTAGTCAACATGATGTTTAAAGATAAACTAGGGAAGCCATGGAAGTATATATAGACGATATGGTAGTCAAATCCAAGAAGGCTGAAGATCATCTTAAAGACTTGGAAGTAGCCTTCAACATCCTCGACCATTTTAACATGAAACTCAATCCATCCAAATGCCATTTTAGTGTTAAAGCGGGAAAGTTCCTTGGTTGTATGGTCACTAAGAGGGGTATAGAGGCTAGCCCGGATCAAATAAAGGCCATCATCAACTTTAAGTCACCGGCGATAGCAATAGACGTACAAAGGTTGACCGGTAGGATCGCAGCCTTGAATAGGTCCATCTCCCGATCTTCGGAGAAGTGCAATGATTTCTATGATATCCTTAGAAAGAATAAAAAGTTCGAGTGGATGGAGAAATATGAGGGTGGACTCAGAGCCTTGAAGGATTACTTATCCTCAGCACCAGCGTTAATGAAGCAAAGAGATGGGGAACCCCTATCCCTGTACCTAGCTGTCTCGGGTAATGCAGTAAGTGATGTCCTTGTAAAGGATCATGAAGGGGAACCCCATCCTGTTTATTATGTAATTAATTTATGCCTTAATTATGGCTTCTACTAAGTTAAGACATTACTTTGAAACTCATACTATAATTGTAAAGACTAACTATCCTATCAAGAATGTTCTTAGAAAACCAGAGATGTCAGGTAGGATGGCTAAGTGGACTGTGAAGCTAAGTGCATACGATATCCATTACGAGCCAAGGAAAATTATCAAATCTCAAGCATTAGCTAACATTGTGGCTGATTTCAGTAGTGATTTACAAAAGGAAGCCGACTTGGAGGTCCAAAAGCTGGAGGAAACCAAGGATCCTTGGATCTTATTCATGGATGAAGCATTCAACCTTAGAGGAACAGGATTAGGCATTCTACTGAAATCGCCACAGGGGGACATAATACCCCAGTCTATAGCTTGTGAATTTCAAGCCATAAATAATGAAGCAGAATATGAAGCTTTGATTCTTCAGAGGTGTCATTCTGGTTAATTAAACACGGTTAATGCTAAGTTGATTCAGATGTAGTCTCTTAATGGAATCATTAAGATCAATAGCCCATCTATCCTCTAATCGAGGTCCGAAGTGGACTTCCCTTGTGGAGCCAGTTTATGGAGGTGGAGTTGGTGGATACAAACCTGTAATGGACATGTAAGGTGGCAGGTTTTTGATCTCTACTCTTAATTCGTCCCCCTCTCTCTCTCACTCTCACTCACACACATTTAATATTTATTAGTGGGGTTTGGGGAGGTTTGTTGTAAAAAAAATTAGGGTTTTTGAAAAAGGTTTGGAATCTGACCTGATGCTGATGTGACAGTTTGTGAAGATTTGTGGTAGATGCTCCAAAAGACTACCAAACAATCCCCATCTCCCTCATCTCTTTCTATTGTAAGGGGTGGTCAGGCAGTAGAGTATCAGTGGCTTGAGTTAAAATGAAGAAGACGATGACCACGTGGACATGGGATTAGTATATTTATATATTTTTATGTATGTGTGCGGGTCCCACAATTCCAAAAATTTATATAGCACAAGATAATATACAATAAGAAAGTTTAAAAACATCAAAAAAACACTCATAGTCAGTTGCCACAACATAAGAATATCATTATTTAAAAAAATCAAAAACTCATCCAATGAGAAATTATAAATACCCAAAAACATTGCATATCATCCCAACCTGTAAGGCCCCATTCCCGGTGCCCTAATTTGGTGTTGGATTTACTCATAAACACAGTTCTAAATATCAGAGTTAATAAAAATTTTGCGGAATAATAAAACTTCAACCATTCGTTACAAAACATAACATAAATTAGTTTATTAAAACATCATGACAAATCTTCTTCGGATGCCAGTCCTTTCTGACCAGGCTATGTGTCCCCTTCTCAAGCTAGCTGCTTCAATCTATTCACCTGTGTGCATACTAAAAGTCAGCTGCGCTGAGTGAGTTTTAGTTAATCAGATAACATAGTTACATACACATATACGTGCCCGAAGGTACGTATTACCTACTTTATTCATTCTTCCATACATACGTTCATTTTTCCAACTATTCTCATATTATAAAGAGCATTTCGCTCTACATACCTCGGATATTATTAGGGTCCGGTACCCTCCATCCACGGATATTATTAGGGTCTGGTACCCTCCATCCTCGGATATTATTAGGATCCAGTACCCTTCTTTCCATGCAACTATACCTTCATACATTCATTCATTACTTTCATATTTACGAACTCTTAACATTCACTAGATCATTCATAACACATTCATATATCATTCATACATTATCAAGATATTTATATATCATACACTTATCACTTAAGGTAAGTGTATTAACTAATCACATCGAGTATGCACACAGCCCCGGAAAAATAGCAAGGAAGTGGGGCAAGAAACTCACCTGTAAGCTATTCCTTTATGAATTTACTATTATGCCCATCTTGATCTGTACACGGCTAACTGTGTATTAATCATAGTATCAATTAACTACTTCTAGCTATACCATACTTATAAGTTATTTTAACCCCTAGCAACGGGGGTCCGGGGGCAGCGCCCTGGAAGCAGGGTTCTAGGGGCGGCAACCCCTAGCAAGGTTCAAGAGACAGAGCCCCTAGCTGGGGTTAAGCTGCCAAGTTAGGTTGGAAAAATTATATTTTCATTAATAAATTTTTACTAAAAACCTCATCAGAAAACGGAAGTTCAATTATTTAATCAAATTCAATCTTCATTTTAAACGTTACCTTTCATTATTAATTATTTACTTATCTTTAGCTCATATATCGTATAAGTCCATGTCTATCGTTTACGTACGTATACGCTGTCTGCATTTCGTTTGTTTTATAAAATCATAACAAGTCTGTATAAGTTGTCCTCAACGTATAAGTATCCCAACGTATAAGCTGTTCTTGGCGTATAAGTGTTCCAACATATAAGTCATACATAAACGGCGTATATACATATACAAACTACTTACACGCTGTTCCTACTTACACGCTGATGTATACATATACGGCTGAGTACACTTATGCGCTGATTAGACTTATGCGGCGTGTATACTTTATACGGCGCATAAGTTCTGTCCAGCTCTTAAATACATGTTTTTGAGGATTTTCTTTGATTATGGCGTCGTCAGCCGCTGTTAACCACCATGGTTGGTTGGGGTTTGAGTGTTTATGGTCTGAGTGGCTTTGGGGTGTTCAGATCTGAGCTAAGGTGGCCCTTAAGCTCGTTTTTGGTCGATTAAACACCCGAAATAAGCTATATCTATATCCAAACGGCTCATACGACATCCCAGGGCTGCTGTGTAAGGTCCTAATACGTTGGGTCAGCTGAGATTTATGATTTCTTACCTTTGATTGGTCTTGGATCGTTTAATATATTAGAGTAGAGAGTGTTTGGCTTAAGTGTGTGTTTTTGAAGGTGTAGGCTATGGTGTAGAGATGGATGAAAATGGAAATGATTATGGTTTAAGGGGTATTTATAATCTCTTAAGCCAATAGACCTTAAGTCCATTTTTCCTTTTTAGTCCATAATCCATTTCATTTAATTAGCCTACCATATTCTATCTTTATTATTATTATTTTATTAAACTACTAACTCAATTTAATTCTTCCAACATATATAATATATTAAATATCATTATAGAAGTTTCGGGATGTTACACAACCTTTTACACTCAACCCCCCCCCCCCCCCCACGTGGCCCCACCACTTGCAAAAGGCCCGACCTCCATCTTACCCAAGAACTTCTACTAAACAAGTCATAAAAGTGATGTCTACAATAGATACGAGAATACTGATGACATGTAAAATTACCCAAAAATAAACCTTAAAAACTCTTTATTGTAGATGCTCTAATGCGTTTTACATATAAGCATGCTTAGTTTTAGACAATTGAAGTTATGAAATAAAACATACTTTTAGAAAATATATAAAAATAATTGGGTTAACCAATGAACTAGTAGATTCACACTCGTTTAGGTAAATGAGATAACAAGTTTGATTTGAAATTGACTAAAACACATTTATATAAACTTATTTTATCCTCGAATTTCGTATTAAGTTCGTGTCGTGCAACCAAAGATACTAACGCCGGTGACCGTAATCAAAGAAATCAATTGTTGTTCATGAATATTATATAAAAAGGAAATAATCTTATTTTCTTTACTCAAATTTGTATAAAAAGGATCTTAACAGGTAACACCACCTAATCGGCCCTATTAGAATTTAGCTAAAAATGCCAACATATAAAGTCTAGGGACTTAAATTGAAAATTCTGAAAATATTCATCCATCGCGATACGCGATGAGATAAGCATAAGCCCATCGCATAGCGCTGGACTTGCACAAAATTCAAAGATTGGTCAGCTTCACTATATGCGATAGCCTGAAACTATAGGACCATCGCGTTTCGCTATGACCTTGTTAAACAATTGGGTACACGTGTCCAACCACGTGTCAACACGTGGCACAATTTGACTGGTCACGTGGCACAACCTGGTAAGGCGGTGTAAAATGGGGTGTTGCGCTACGTGACGGGGCTAAAGGAACCCCATCGCGTGTCACGATGGGTTACGGAATTCGCCTATAAAAGGGGGTGACGGGCATTGAGGTATTCTCATCCCAATTCACTACCACTTTCACATAGTTAACATAGGGAATCGTGCCCGATTGCCGTGACGAGACTGACATTTCGTTTTCTTGAAGTTTGTGCAAGTAACGAAGTTATAATCAAGTTATCAATAATGTAAGCGAGTTAGATCAAGACCCTAACCGTCAAGTTTACTTTTTTCTTATTATCATTCCGAGTATCAGTTTTAAGGTAGGAGTTACGTTTAAGTTGTTTAAGTTAAGATTAGACATCAATCGAGGCTATGGCTTTTAACCTTGAAAGCATTTTATAAACATTCACAAATGTTTTTTTCATAAACTTTACTTCTTAATGAAGTAATGTTAACAAAAGATATATTTTGGTGGGCATGTAGTAAACTGTAAGGGTGATATCACTAGTAGTGAGTTTCTTGCCTAAAGAAAAGTAAGTCGTACAAATTCCCAATCAACTGCGGGACCCGTTTACTTACCTGGAGAAACTCACCAACGTGTTAGAATCTATTAAGCCAGAGCATGCTATATCAAACGTCACATAAAACAAAGAGTTTTCATTCACAAATAAAGTTATAAACTTTATCAAGGTTAAGCTTAGGAGTAATAGTTTAATCAAGAAACACCATTCAAATATTTATACAAACCTATTTATGTATAGGTTAATATCATTCTCATATACAATCAAGGTTTCAAACGCACCGATGGTACAGGTGAATACGTTAACATTTACAAACACTCAAAATGATACTCTATAAGAAGAACGGGTTGTTTGTCTTAAAGAGTCAGTCAACGTTTACATGAGATTACGTGATATTTAAAACGTTATAATACAAAGTAGAAAATAAAAGCAACTCAGGCCGATTACACATGTGTCTAGATCCAAACATAACTTTTCAGCCTAAACAGTCAAAGGCTACGTGGCCGCTGGCTAACAGTCATAACTAGTTCTCCATTAGGGGCTATGTGGCTTGGGGAACACATTTGTGTGTGTAGGGTAGTGGTACAAATCCCGGAAGTAGAAATACTTCTGCTGAGCTTGTACAGAAAACTATATTTATATTGTAACTGTTATTCAACTATTTTTGGAGTTATACCTTTTCACCAGCACATAGCTGACGTATTTTTCCAAACCAATGAAGGTAATTAATTACTTATAAGAAGTAGCAAGGATTGGAGTCATCATGGAGTTAGAAATGCGTAACAAGATGGATCAATTTTTTATATTAAAAACCTTGTAATATGAACATGTATTTTTGTAACACAAATACTTGGGTGTTTAATTCCCAAGTAAATTTTCAATGTAAATTAATATAATATTCAAACCTAAAGTCTTCCGCTAAAATTAACCCATAAACTCTGATATGTTTACAAAATAGGTACCAACTATTTGTTACATTTCTAGGCCCTAAGTCGGGGTGTGACGGGTTGGTATCAGAGCTATCGGTTTTAGCGAATTAGGTATTTAAACAATAGTACCTAACCTTTAACCTTAAAGTTATTATTATTGTTATTATTATTATTATTATTATTATTATTATTATTATTATTATTTCTTAGGGATAAGATAGGATTGGTAAACTTCTTATCCCTAAATCTAAATAGTGCAGATGTCTTATATTAACTATCTTGGTCATGGAAGCCGAGTAGTCATTCGAACTAAACCGACACTCATTCGCGAACCATTAGATATGGCGAGCAGTAATAGTTATTATACCAACTTCTTCAATCAAAACCAACCAATTATTCCCGTGCAACCTTATGGGAGTCAACCCATATATCTCCCAGGAAGCCAACAGTTTCCAATCGAAATCTCTGACGATACTTCCGATAACATTCCCCAATATTATCCTTCTGAAATCCCACTTTATCATCCTTCCGAGGAGCAAGAAGTTCAAAGCAAGATTAAACAGGAGGATTGTTCTAATTCATCAAATTGGATGAAATGCCACTCCAATGAGAGAAAATGGCACTTCGGATCACCACCACCGAATTATCAATACCAAGTTCCACAGACTATCACAGGCTCAAGCCGAAAACCTAATATGAGGGTTACTATGACCTATGGAAAGATATCATTTCAATCACCTGTCTATAATCCCTATGAATCGAAAAAGGATCCCGAAGAAGAAAACGAGGTAAGGAAAATCCTTATTTTCCTCCATATGTAGGGCCAAGACCCTCAATCTCTCAGCAAACAAATGAGATTCGAGAGGAGGCGAACCTTATCGAGGAATTTTATACTACTAATGTTCCCGATGAGGAAATGCATGCATATGTTGCAAATCCACATCTTTATCCAAGAGAAAACGCTTATCTCCTCCCAGCTGCATCTGCACCCACGGGATATCCTAACCCACCTAATGTGGTGATGGACGATATGCGGAATGAGAAAGTGGATAAAAATAAAGTAGGAAAGAAAATCATCAAGAAATGTGATAAGATGAAAAATCTTGTTAAGAAGTGGATTAGAGATT
The DNA here is from genome assembly GCF_021521415.1 of Bidens hawaiensis. Lineage (NCBI taxonomy): Eukaryota > Viridiplantae > Streptophyta > Magnoliopsida > Asterales > Asteraceae > Bidens > Bidens hawaiensis. The sequence goes on from NW_027494041.1 coordinate 170,969, forward strand.
AAGAATAGCCGGTACGAATAGTTGTTAAATGTTATGTTTTCTTTTCTTTAACTAAAATAATGTAATATAAGAAGGTGTGTTTTTTGTTAAAACTTGTCTTATTCATGTAACATCATGTCTGGACAAGGAAAAGCTAATAGTGATCCAGAAGTTCAAAAAAACAACAAAAAAAAGACTATGGAAGAAAATATTCAAGCAATATCGAAAGATTATGTGCTCGGTAGTCGTGACTTGATAAAAGAGGTTGTTAACGCACTCTATGAACTCATGAAAAATGATCCTAGCCGAAATGCCTCTCATTCTAATAAAAGAGCTAGTCGAAGTAGGAGTGAAACCGTAAACTCAAGAAAAGAAACTAAGAAAGAAAGAAAAAGAACCTGAGAAAAAGAAGGAAGAAAGTGCGCAAAGTTCAACTGCTGAAAAAAATCTTCATGAAAAAACTAAGAAATTAAAAATCCAAGAAGGTTGTGACTTTAAAATTTTCAAAGTTTATAATCCAAAGGAGTTTCACGGTGACAAGAGAGCGATGGTTACCCTCCGGTGGTTGGAGGAGATGGAATCTATAGTATTGATTAGTAAGTGTACTGAAAGGGAGAAAGTGTAGTATACCTCCCAAATGTTCAAGGGAGAGGCGTTGGAATGGTGGAATACCCACATTGAAGTCAAGGGTAGAGAAAATTTGTATAATTTGGAATGGAAAATGTTTAAAGAGATGATATTGAAGAAGTTTTGTCCAATCAATGAAATTGATCAAATCCAAACCAAGTTGTGGAATCACAAAGTTGTTGGAACGAATCTCAAGGAATATAATACCAAATTTCTTGAGTACAGTAGGATTGTCCCTCACCTAGTCACTCCCAAAATTAATAAAGTGACTCGATATATTTACGGACTACCAATTGAGATCCGTGATTTGGTTCGTTCTCATATGCCGCCCACAACGGAATCTGCCATGGAATTGGCTGGATATTTAATGGACGAATGATCAGGAATAGGTATGAAAGGAAGAAAGATGATGGGAGATCGACCGTTGAAGGAAAGGTGAAGAAGGTAGAGAATAAGAGGGAAGGGCGTTTCTATATAGTTGTCCGATTTGCAAGTCTTGTGGTAAGAGACACTTCGATAGATGTGTTCGACCAACCAACACCATCACAGAAGCCAACTGCAAGAGGAAGGCAGTGGTATGTTTTGATTGTGAAGAGAAGAGGATTTTTAGTACTGAGTGCCCGAAGAGAAAACCAACAACAACTGTAGCTGGTGCAAATGCTAGCGGTGCAAGACCGATGCTAAGAAAGGAAATAGGCGTGTCTTCATGCTCGACACTCAGAAGGCTGCGGACATACCGGGACATGATCACCGGTACGTTTCCTATTTATAATGTTTATGCTAGAGTTTTGTTTAACTCAGGAGCGAACCAGAGTTTTATAGATTATAAATTCTATAGTCTATTAAATGAACCTCTAGTTAAATTATATAAACATTATGAAGTTGAACTGGTGATGGAAATGTGAGTAGAATAACCGAGGCTTTAAATAATGCAACAATTTCTTTAGCCGATCCCATCATACCTATACAATTGTTACCCATGACATTAGTAGGTTTTAATGTAGTTTTAGGTATGGATTGGTTATCATCTAATCAAGCCCGTATCATATGTAATGATAAAGCCATTGACAGTCAAACATTTAATAACAAAACCATTCGAATAACCGGTGATAAAGAAGCGGGAAAGGTAAGAATAATTTAAAAGATAAAAGCAAGAATTTTCTTAGGTAAGGGATGCCTTGCATTCATGGCCTATGTAACCAAAGAACATGAACCTAAGAAATTAAAAGAGATGCAGTTGTATCCGAATTCAAGATGTGTTTCCTGACGAACTACTTGGAATCCCACCAGATAGGGAAGTAGAGTTTAGAATCAACCTCATACCAGGAACTTCGCCAATAGAAAAGCCCCATATAGACTAGTTCCCACTGAAATGAAAGAGTTAAAGAAACAATTAGATGAACTTTTGGAAAAAGGATTCATACGACCGAGTTCGTCACCATGGGGAGCTCCAATTCTGTTTGTAAAGAAGAAAGATGGATCGATGAGAATGTGTATAGATTACCGAGAGCTAAATAAGGTTACAATAAAGAATAAGTATCCATTGCCAAGGATCGATGATCTGTTTGATCAACTTCAAGGGGCCAGCCATTTTTCTATAATTGATCACAGATCATGATACCGTCAATTGAAGGTGCAAGAAGAGGACATACCAAAAACATAGTTTAGAACCCAATACAGACATTATGATTTCACTGTTATACCTTTTGGACTCACTAATGCTTCTGCAACTTTTATAGATATGATGAATCATATATGTAAACCATACCTTGATATGTTTGTTATCGTATTCATTGATGACATTCTTATTTACTCCAAGTCCAAAGAAGATCATCAAGTACATCTCAAAATTATATTTGAAACCTTAAGGAAAGAAAAGTTGTACGCCAAATTCTCTAAATGTGAATTTTGGTTACTGAAGGTACAAATTTTTGGTCATATAATAAACGAAAAGGGTATTCAAGTAGACCCAGCAAAGACTGAAGCGATTACAAAATGGGAGAAACCCAAAACAACGACCAAAGTCAGAAGTTTTCTAGGATTAGCCGGATGCTACCGAATATTCATTCAAAATTTCTCTAGAATAGCTTTCCAATTAACTTCACTCACTAGAAAATCATTTAAGTTTGAATGGGACCAAACCAAGAAGAAGCATTTGAAACACTCAAACAAAAGTTAAGCAATGCACCTATTTTAGCCTTGCCAGAAGGACTTGATAACTTTATCATATACTGTGATGTTTCTCACACGGGTATGGGATGTGTTTTAATGCAAGGAAAGAAAGTTATTGCTTATGCTTCGAGACAATAAAAAGTTCATGAAAAGAACTACACCACATACGATCTTGAATTAGGCGCTATAATTTTCGCATTGAAACTATGGCGACATTACCTATATGGTGTAAAGTTCACAATATACACTGACCACAAAAGTTTGAAGCATATATTAGATCAAAAGAAATTAAATATGACACAAAGGCGTTGGATGGAAACTCTTAACGATTACGACTGTGAGATCGTATATCATGAAGGAAAGGCCAATGTGGCTGATGCATTAAGTAGAAAAGAACATGATAAGCCTAAAAGAGTCCGAGCTATTAGGTTAGAACTTAAAGTAGATTTAAACAACCAAATTAAAGAAACTCAGAAGTTAGCACTAGAAAAAGGGAACAATAAGCCGAGAAAGAAAATGGTGCGATCGATCAGTTGGTCAAAGGAGATGACGAAATTCTTAGACTCTGGAAAATGAATTTGGGTACCAATAATTGGAAAATTAAGGAATAAGATACTTGAAAGATCACACAAATCAAAGTATATGATGCATCCAAGAAGTGACAAGATGCATCACAATTTGAAGGACGAGTATTGGTGGATTGGTATGAAGAAGGATATCGCCTTGTATGTTGCAAAATGTTTAACCTGTTCTAAAGTAAAAGCCGAACACCAAAATCCGTTAGGATTACTATAACAACCGAAAATACCAATATGGAAATGGGATATGATAACCATGGATTTCGTTATGATGTTACCCAAAACTTCTCGTCAAAATGATGCAATATGGGTTCTTGTAGATAGACTTACCAAGTCTGCTCATTTCATTCCGATCTAAGAAACATATAGCATGGATAAGCTAGCACAACTATACGTTGAGAATATAGTATCTTTACATGGTGTGCCGCTATCTATTATTTTTGATAGAGATAGTCGTTTTACCTCAAACTTTTGGTCAAGTTTTCAAAAAGCAATGGGGACTCGATTAAATCTAAGTACCGCATATCATCCCCAAACAGATGGACAAAGTGAGCGTATGATTCAAATCTTGGAAGATATGCTTTGTGGCTATATAATTGATTTAAGAGGTAGTTGGGATACTCATCTTGCTCTAATGAAATACTCGTATAGCAATAGTTATCATACGAGTATGCAAATGGCACCATTTGAACTGTATGGACGAAAGTGTAGAACACCTTTATGTTGGTCGGAAACAGGTGAAAATCAATTGTCAAGACCTGAAATTGTTCAAAGAACTAATGATCAAGTGATACAAATCCGTGAACGATTAAAAGCGACAAGAGATAGACAAAAGAGTTATGTGGACATCCGCCGAAAACCATTAGAATTCAAAGAAGGCGATAGAGTATTACTCAAAGTATCACCCTGGAAATGTGTAGTACGATTCGGGAAGAAAGGAAAATTGAGTCCACGCTTTGTTGGACCATTCAAAATACTCGAAAGGATTGGACCAGTTGCTTACCGACCGGAGTTACCCGAAGAAATGAAGGGAATTCATGATGTATTTGATGAATCGATTTACGCAAGTGTTTAGCTGATGAAACTCTTGCCATGTCATTAAAAGACGTTAGAGTCAACGAGAAACTTAAATTTGTGGAACAACCTATTCAAATTGAAGACATCATAATCAAGTTCCTCAAGCGCAAGTGACTCAAGCTCGTAAAGGTCAAATGAGATTCAAGACGTGGACCCGAGTATACATGGAAACTCGAGTCAGAAATGAAGAAGAAATATCCCTATCTATTCCAATAAATCTCGAGGACGAGATTATTCAAAAGGTGGGGAGGATGTAACACCGCCTAATCGGCCATATTAGAATTTAGCTAAAAATTCCAACTTATAAATCTAGGGACTTAAATTGAAAATTCTGAAAATATTTATCCATCACGATACGCGATGGGATAAGCACAAGTCCATCGCGTAGCGCTATGGACTTGCACAAAAGTCAAAGACTGGGCAGCTTCACTATACGCGATGGCCTGAAACTGTAGGACCATCGCGTATCGCTATGACATTGTTAAGCAATCGGGTACAGGTTTCCAACCACGTGTCAAGACGTAGCACAATTTGACAGGCCACGTGTCACAACCTGGTAAGGCTGTGTAAAATGCAGCGCTGCGCTATGCGACGTGGCTAAAGGAACTATTTCGCGTATCGCGATGGGTTACGGAATGCGCCTATAAAAGGGGGGTGACGGGCATTGAGGTATTCTCATCCCAATTCACTTCCACTTTCACATAGTTAACATAAGGAATCATGCAGCGCTACATGATTGTCGTGACGAGACTGACGTTTCCTTTTCTTGAAGTTGTGAAAGTAACGAAGTTATAATCAAGTTATCAATCATGTAAACGAGTTAGATCAAGACCCTAACCGACAAGTTTACTCCTTTCTTATTAACATTCTGAGTATCCGTTTTAAGGTAGGAGTTACGTTTAAGTTATTTAAGTTAAGCTTAGACATCAATCGAGGCTATGGCCTTTAACCTTGAAAGCATTTTATAAACATTCACAAACGAGTTTTCATAGACGTTACTTCTTAATGAAGTAATGTTAACAAAAGATATATTTTGGCGGGCATGTAATAAACTGTAAGGGTGATATCACTACTAGTGAGTTTCTTGCCTAAGGAAACGTAATTCGTACAAATCCCAATCAACCGCGAGACCCGTTTACTTACCTGGAGAATCTCACCAATGTGTTAGAACCTATTAAGCCAAAGCATGCTATATCAAACGACACATAAAACAAAGAGTTTTCATTCACAAATAAAGTTATAAACTTTATCAAGGTTAAGCTTAGGAGTAATAGTTTAATCAAGAAACACCATTCAAATATTTATACAAACCTATTTATGTATAGGTTAATATCATTCTCATATACAATCAAGGTTTCAAACGCACCGATGGTACGAGTGAATACGTTAACCTTTACAAACAGTCAAAATATATTTATATTCTATAAGAAGAATGGGTTGTTTGTATTAAAGAGCCAGTCAACGTTTACATGAGATTACGTGATCTCTAAAACGTTATAATACAAAGTAGAAAATAAAAGCAACTCAGGCCGATTACATATGTGTCTAGATCCAAACATAACTATTCAGCCTAAACAGTCAAAGGCTACGTGACCGCGGTCTAACAGTCATAACTAGTTCTCCATTAGGGGCTACGTGGCTCGGGGAACACTTTTGTGTGCGTAGGGTAGTGGTACAAATCCCGGAAGTAGAAATACTTCTGCTAAGCTTGTACAAAAAACTATATTTGTATTGTAACTGTTATTCAACTATTTTTGGAGTCATACGTGTTCACCAGCACATAGCTGACGTATTTTTCTAAACCAATGCAGGTAATCAAGTACTAATAAGAAGTAGCAAGGGTTAGAGTCATCATAGAGTTAGAAGCGCCTAACAAGATGGCTCAATTTTTTATATTAAAATCCTTGTAATATGAACATGTATTTTTGTAACACAAATACTTGGGTATTTAATTCCCAAGTAAATTTCCAATGTAAAGTAATATTATATTCAAACCTAAAGTTTTCCCCTAAAATTAACCCACAAACTCTGATATATTTACAAAACATTTACCAACTATTTGTTACACTTTTAGGCCTTAAGTCGGGGTGTGACATAACATTTGTTGAAATACAAAAATATATATATATATATATATATATATATATATTTATTCATTCGGCTTCTCTTTGTCTTGATATATACCTTGAAGACTAGAAGATGTAGAACTCTTTCACAATCTCAAAAAGATGTAGAATTGTACAAGTTATTTCTCACGTTATTGAAGGAAAAGTTGTCAAGAGAGATCCTTAAGTTTAGTTCATCTATACTGATAATCAGATGGTAGATATCTTTTCTAAACCGCTAATTAATCCACGATTACTCTATGTGCGGTTCTAGTCACATCTCACTTTTGGTTCTTAGCTTTTAACATTGTGTTAGACTACGCTATGTAATTAAAAAAAAATAGATTGAACTCAATTGTAGGTTGAAACTATATAAAAAAACCCTCTTGTAGAGTGTAGACCATGTGGAATCGATAGTACTTATAAAATCTACGAATTCTTTCGAGGTTTCAAGTGATGGATGATGTTGAGTTGTGTGTAAAAGTTTTGGACGCGTTTTAAACCTTTGGTGTTTAATTTATTTCTTACTTTAAATATCGATTGCGAATTCTTGATGGATCTTCACTTTCTTGCATTTAACAAAAGCCCCAGAAATATTTCGCAAACTTTTATCAATCACTTGTCCGAATGTGCACGTTTGTTGAGACCTATACATGCATCATTGTAAAATGTACATAGCTTTCTACTTTTGTACAAACATCCAATTATCAAGTAGATATAGATGACAATCAAGTTAAAGTCATGGAGTATATATAAAGAAATAAGGAAAAAATTTTAATTAAACACTAACATATATGGCAAAGGAAATTACATATTTAGTTTAAATTAAAATCGCAAGCAAAGCCACAAACGATTAATTTTGTAGGTTCATCTACTTGTTCTAATAAAATAAAATAATTATAGACACGTATCATAAAAGTTTGTGGTTAATCCTTACAATTTCCCCCCCTCCAAAACTAATATATGTTATCTATTAATAATTATTCATTTTCCTTTTACACTCTATTTATATTATATCTATAATATGATTAAATTGTTCACTTTTCTTTAAACTCTAATTATATTATATATTTATACGTTTATAAAAATAAATATTTACATATTATACTACTATACATTGTTAGAATATTTCACATCATACTTTGTGACATCTAAAAATCAATAAAAAACACCATGTTTGTTAAATATTGAAAAAAATATAATTTTGAATGTATTAATTAACAAACTATGCTATGTATATTGTTGAATATTGTAAATTAAAAAAAAAAAACTCAAATATGTTTTCAGTTTACGTAGTAATTTTTTTAATTGGTAAGTTATTGATATATGCTTAAAAGTTGATCCATTTTTTTAAAATAAATCCATTTATCTATTGGTTTTTTTGTACATTATCATATAAATTTATAAATCATAAATATATGATTTAAATCTATCTATTTATTTTTTCGATTAATTTAGTAAACTATACATATATGTGTTAAATTTTAAGGATAGTATATACCAATCACTTTCAAATATAATAAAGTTTATCATATTTAGTTTCTTGGGTTTTTTTTATCAATGATTGCTTCGGGTTTTTTGTAGAACTTAAATTTGATTATTACGGGTTAAAGGTTGGTAATAGATCGTTTGATACAAATTAACTACATTTGGCTCAAATTCATTATTGTTAAAAAATGGGTGATCTGAATTTTTTTTTAAAAAAATTGAGAATGCAAATAGATTTTTCGTTAAACTTGTTATGGGTTCAAAGTTTTGACTTAAAAATGTAAAATAAATGAAAGTTAGAATTTTAAATATGATTAGGTTTCAAATTTATTTTAAGGACATTTTTGGAAATAGTCAAAAGATTTGGGATTTTGCACATTGAGTATTTTCCCATGAATATTAAAATTTAAGAAAAAATGACAAACAATTCTGACATGCTACCTCAAGTCCTATCAATGCTTCTAACTTTTATCAAATTAGAAACGTTTGTGTTAGCATTGATTTTTCCTTGAATAGTGATCTATGTAAAGCATATCGTACAAAATTATGCTCAAGTGAAACAAAATATTCACAAAATTGAACGGGTTAACATGTTATTTTTTTGTCAATTGGAAAAGTCGAGAAGCCCCTCAAACTTATCAAAATCTTTTTCATTATTTAGCTCAAAACTATTATTATATGAGAAGTATTCTTCGAAATTTGTCCATAACCAAATTTCTTTTCAATTATACATATATGATACTGAGAATAAAATTTCAATAGATGAAGTGTTCTTGGGTATGTTTTTGCACGTGCATTTATTTTTTTTATTAAGTTCATTTTTTTGGGAAAAAAACATTTTGTGATATAAGAAATCAATTTATGTATAATGATACAAGTATACATATAATACATTTTTCTATATTCATTATGTATTGCTTTATTTGTAACTTAATTATTTAGATTATCTCGTATTTTACCCGGGTTCTAAAACTAGTTCATTACAAAGGGTGGTCCTGAGTTCCATTTTAAACAAAACTTGGTTTATTTGTACACTAGTTTTTGTCCCCCCATATTACGGGGTTGTTTTACATTATTCGTTTACAATATTTATACATTTTTTTGGATTTTAATTTTATTTATTGTAATGACGCCAATAATAAACTTAGGATTTGATGATGAGAGGGTTTCACAGATAAATGAGATGTTATAACTCGGTTTAAAAGCTATTTGGGTTAGGTGAGACACATGACTCATTTATTTTTTTTACTGTAAAATTGTTTCTTAATTATAAATAATATATATATTTTTAAATCGGATACTAATTTTTAGTATATCCATATTCTATAAGATTTTCATATCAAATATCTGGTGAGATTAATTTTTTAATTTTATGAGATCTTATAACTCGTTTAAAGGCAATCTTGGTTTGGTGGACCCATACAATTGAATTCGGGTCAAATGCATGAGAAGTCTCTATTTAAAAATAAAGTAACCTGATAGCTTGAGAGAATGTAGGGAATTTTCGTTTATATAGATTAAAATTAAGATTAAGATACTATGATTGACACAACATATTCCTTGTTGGATACGTAATAAACGTAATTCATTTTAACATTTTACTGAGGGTTTTGTTTTCATACATCCTATCTAGTAAACATAAACTCCTTTTTTTTTCTTTTTTTGTTAAATATAGTTTAGATAAAAGTAAATGATAATTTACTTGTAATATTATTCATTATTATTTAAGGTGTATGAAAATTAGAATCCTTTATGATAAAGCATTTTCTTCATGTTATTTTGTTTGTACATGAAACATTATCATATAAGATTTGTTGGGAACATGGCCAAGGGTAAAAACATTCTCATCTCATTCTTTATAATTATATGTAGGGAGTTTGCAAATTATAGGGTGGGATTGTGAGTGATTGTGAGTGTATAGGGTGGAGAGAGAAATATAGTGATTTTTTGTAAATTTGGAGAAACATTTGGGGGACATTGGTTGCCCCTATTTATTTTTTAATATTTGTTGGATTGGTTGTGAGTAGAGGAGTGAGAAAACTGTAATGATAAAGATATAAAAAATATTATTTAATTAAACATTAGAGAGAAATGTAGTGTTTTTTAGTGTAATTATAGATACAGAGATGAAGAATGGGATGAGAATGCTCTAACATTGTTCTTTCTATGAAGATAAAAAGCAACACGTGTGTTGGATTTAGTTTTGTAAAAATCATTAGTCGGATGGTGGGTGAGGACTAGTAACTAGTCAGGTTTAATCGGATCATACTTCAATGTATAATTTTTACTTTTATACACACACATACACACACACGCACACACTTTTTTATATGTAATTTATGTTATATATATACACATATACATTTTGGCCGGAAATTGATTAGAATCTCATTGGAAACCGTTGAATTTGGCCGGAATCTCGTTGGAAACCACCAACATTGGCCAGAACCTCACCAAAAAATGCCGACTAAGTCCGATTAATCACGATTTTGGCCATATTTGACCATTGACCGATTAATTGTCCGACTAGCCCAAAATTAATCAGTAGGGTGGGGACTAACATATGTTGGGATTTTGGCAACACTGGTCAGGCCGTGGACGACATATGTTGGATGACTATATACAAATTCACATGTATATTTTTATAATCTAGTCTCCTCGATTATGATCAATCATCTAATGCTCAACGCTCATAAATAACTAAAAGGTAAAAATACAAACACAAACTTATGATCGATGTCACATAATGTCTCCTGATCAATGCCAAAGCCACAGCCACGTAGGCAAATCAAGAACTTGCTAATTAACTGCGGTTGATAATATAATCGAGCCTTTATTTATCCATCACCCATTGAAAACTTCAAAGTCAGGCTTCAACAAACAAATGGTAATTACAGAATTGAGTAAGCACGATCTATGGGGAGGTCAGAGGCTTGAGTCTTAGAGCATTCTCATCCATTTCTATGTATTCAAATCCAAAATTACATTAAAATACGCTACATATATTTCATTATCAATTAAATAATAATTTTTTATACATTTATCATTATATATCTTTCTCTCATTCACTTACAACCATTTTCGATATATATTAAAAATTTATAAGGTGCTACATGAACTTTTCAAATATACAAAAAAATTCACTCTATTTTCTTTCTTCTCCACTCACAACACCTTAAATGACTTCCTATATTATAAAAACCTTACTCACTAAATTTGATGGACGGACTATGAATGCTCTTAGAGGATTATAAGTATTAGGTTGTTAATAAAAAAAAATAGAATAAAAAGTCTATTCGACAAACACTGGTCTTTGTCTCAGTGTCGCTAACATCTATTATTAGGCTACGCGTAATGTGGCGGCAAATCCAGGCGATGGGGGCGATTTTAGGGGGGAACACGCCCCCCCCCCCCTCGGTTGATATTCAGGCGAAATGGGGCGGGGGCGATGGGTTGTTCTCGCCCTGCATATATGTGTGTTTTGTTTGTTTATATTGTTATTATATATATATGTGTGTGTAAGATATATATATATATATATATATATATATATATTACTATTTGTAGCCCTACACCATTACACCACAAAAACAAAAATCTATCTTTTGCTGACTGGACGCCACATGACTCAAAACGCCTCAATTTGTAGCCCCGCCACTACACATAGCCTTATAAGAGTTCTTCCCTAACACTTTGACCATCCAATTAACTCTTCGACACAGAAAATTTCAGGAATATTTATTTTTCTTTTGTTGAGAGGATAATTCTTAATAACTTTGAAAGTTTAAATTTCAAGAGAAGAATGAAGTAAAGAGAGGATCATATATAGAGAGCCAAACTTTCATATCATCTTTTTTACATTTGTAATATGTAATCATTTCCTTAAAAGTGAGGAGTTAGTGAGTACCCGTTTTACGATGTCACCGTCACCGTGGAAAATAATAAGTGATATTTAATTAATCATATTAATGAAACTATGTTAGAAACCCTGTAACACACGTCTTAGAAAATTTAAAGGATAAAACTCAAATACTTCCTATGATTTACAACATAAAGCAATCAAGCTTACAACATTACGCATGCATTTGAACCGAAAAGCCCATAACATGATATTTTATTGCATTTTCTTTTCTAGACAAACCTCAAAAGTTTCTATTCCGGAGGTATGAAGTATGCACGTGTTTATTAAATAATCGGTGATATTTTACCGAATTTGAGAGAATACACTTGTCTAAGATGACCACTACCTATCTTAACTCTTAAGATAGAAAAGAAGTTGACAACTACCTCACTAGTAAGAAGTTTGTACATGGATGATCTCTAAGAGAAAATCCTCAAAAAAGTAAGAACTCTTTATGAAAAGTTGACGGAAAGTGAATTTCTCTCTTTTATTTTAATGATGATTATGCAGCAAGTAACCTCGCTGATATGGAATAACTAATTTATTATTAATATTTATAATAATATTAAAATTAATATTCACAAGCAGTGCATTAAACAAATAAGTACAATATAATGTGTTTAGAACCTAATTAATTAATGGTGTTAGTTATAAATTAACTTTTCATATCGCTGTGTGAAATTTTAATGGCTTTCAATTAAAATAAACTTCATCTAATTTTATGGTTTCGATATTAGAACCGACCGAAAGCCACCAAAAATGCGATTTCAAGGCCTATGGAAACCGAATGTTCTTTAGTCTTTTATGTGATGCTTTTTCGGTATCTTTATTCTTCTAAAATAGGACTAGATGGAAAGATGGGAGGGTACGCATTTAGGGGTGTACACGGAATGTACGAGATCATGTCCACGCCCATCCGCTAAGCTTTTGACTGACAAATGAACGGTTCACGAAAACTCCACCGAATGAAAATTCATGCCTGTGTCCGTCCATTAAGAAATTGAGTTTGTCCGTGTCCGTCCATGTCCGTCCGTTAATATTGTAAACGGACGTTAACGGACAATAATGGACAAATAGACACTAATGGACATTAATGAACAACGGAACATGTGAACATTAATGGAGAGCGGACACTAATGAACAACTATAAACGATTACATATGAATTCCAAATATAAATCTAAATAACTTCACCTACAAATTTGAAATTACACAATATAACATCCAAATATATTTAAAACTTAATATATTAACATAAAGTGGATCATCATAAGAGAAATCCGACATATGTAGTATTACAAAAGCGTGATTAGTAACACTAGAAATTCCACAATTAAATTACAATACTTGATAGATCTATACACTTATTATACCGGACAGACCTTACCGGACGGACGTTACTGGAGATAATCGGAAGAACGTTACCGGACATTCACGAACTCTATCGAACGGACTTGGCCCTTGTCCGTGTTCGCCCGTTAAGCTTACCGAACAAAATATTTTTGTCCATGTCCAGTTCATTTATTAAAGGGATGAACATAAACGAACTTCTTGTCAAACGGGCGACCAGACGTATGGTTCGCTTACAGTCCTATGCGAATTAGATGACTATGTAGATGTGACAACACGAACAATGCATAAATGATAAAACACACATATAGTAAATAATAATAAACGACACAAGATTTATGGGTATAGGATATAAATAGACTGATATATTATAGGGTTCTAAATTGATGCATGGATACCATTAGGGCTGTCACTTTTACCCAAAATCCAACCCGAGAAAACACGTACCCGAACCCGAACTAACCCAACCTGAAAATCCCGAACCCGAGAAAAGACTAATGCTAACCCGAATCAAAGTAATTTAGGTTGGTTCTCGAGTGTAAGACCCTGTTACCGGTGCCTCACATTGGACGTTGGATTTACTCATAAACATAGTTCTAAATATCAGAGTTAATAAAAACATTACACGGGACATAAAAACTTTTATAAACATTACATAATAATCCATAACTTTGTCTTATCGAACATATTGTCTTTCAATAAAAACATTAATTATAAAACGTTTGAGTCTTCAAATGGCAGTCTCTTATTCGTTTGCCACGTGCTCCCCTCAAGCGAGCTGCTTCATTCTACTCACCTGCGTGCACACTAAAAGTCAGCTACGCTGAGTGAGTTCTAGTATACAACATACAATACTTTCACCACTACATACTTTCATACATACTTCATATCCTCATACTTCGTTCATAGTATATATATATATACTTACCTTCATACTTTATTCTAATTTCTACTTTACATTATTCTATTCTGACTCGGATATTATTAGGGTCGGTCCCTTTTTATGCCTTGAGTATTATTAGGGCTCAATCCCTTTTTGTCTCGAGATTTAGAAGGGCTTGGTCCTTTTTCTGTCTCAGATATTATTAGGTTCTGGTCCCTTTCTACCTTGAGTATTATTAGGGCTAAGTCCCTTTCTTTTGTACCTGGCTATCTCTTACATTCATTCATAACATACATATCATTCATACATTATACATAACATTCATATCCATAAATATAACTTGACAGTTGGTGCAATATCCGAAAATCGTTCACGTACTGACAATCAATCATCTTTACTTTTCACATAATCACATATGGCATACACTTATCAATTAGGATAAGTGTATTAACAAATCACATCGAGTATGCACACAGCCCCGAAAACATAAAAAGGAATGGGGCTAGAAACTCACCTGGATCCTGTTACGCTCCTCGTTAATCGTTATCCCTTTCTTTAATTGCGCACGGCTAACTGTTATATATATATATATATTTGTTAATTAACTGTATAATTAATTACGTTGGGATTTTAGTTAACCAATGCATTGTCTAGAGTGGGCTTGCTTGTTCAATTCATACAGATGGGCCAACTAGTTAGATCAGACCCACTATTCATAACAGCTCCTGAGTCTAGCTGGGCCAGGCCCACAGACCATATTAGGTCACTAAGTGGTCGAGAACTCCAAGGCAGAGAACTCAGCCGAGATCTCAAGATGAACTGAGAACTCACGATTGACCGAGATCCCCTGTGTTGACTGAGAACTCAGGTTGACCGAGAACTTAGGTCTGATGCTTTTTAGCTCATATTTTCCTATCTTTTCATTTCTTCTCAGCCCAATTAACTGTTTTATTATCCATATCATTGGTTTTAACCACCTTTTCTAATCTCCCTAACCGTTTTACACTCCATATTATCACATCATCAAGATCTAACCTTTTTAGGCATAAAGATTGAACCTTTAGGGCTAAAGATGTTCAAAACTAGATCTAGGGTTTCTTTAAACAAGCCGTTCATAACCATAAGTTCGTTAAATCCATTTTAGCATCAAGTTTTCTATTTTAAGGTGCATTTATACCCGATCTACTCTAGGGCTTAATTCCATGGCTATCCGTTCATAAAGACATAAGCTTTAAAGATCAAGAACATTCCTTTACTCGTCTTAAGGCTACGGTTTTGCTTTAGTACGTGACCTTGGACTTGTTTCTAGCTTGTATGATTGAAGATCTAATATTACTATGCTTAATATTTGGGTTCGGATCTTGACCGCCGGCTATGGTGGTGTTTTTGGCTTAAGTGTGTGTTTTATGGTGTAGGCAAAGGTGTAGAATGGATGGAAATGGAAAGGATTAGGGTTTAAGGGGGTATTTATACTCTCTTAAGTCCATGGACCTAAAGCCCATCTTTCCTTTTTGGTCCATAATTAATTCACTCTAATTAGCCTACTGATCTATCCCTCTTTATTATTTTATTATTAATTTACTAACTCAAGTAAACTTTTTCGTCATAACAAATAAAAACTTTGAATATTATTATCTAAAATTTCGGGATGTTACAAGTCTTTCCCCCTTAAAGAGGTTTCGTCCCCGAAAACTAACTCTTACTTAAACAACGTTGGGTAAAACTTGCGCTTTTCTTCTTCAACTTCCCAAGTAGCATCTGATCCTTTACGATGCTTCCATATCACCTAAACTAAGGGGATAACTTTATGACGAAGTTGCTTCTCCTTGCGATCCACAATATTAATCGGTTGCTCAATGTAGTCCAATCGTTCATCAACCTCGATATCCATCAATGGCACGTGTGACGCGTCATCAGCTAGACATTTTCTCAGATGAGAAACATGGAAGGTTGAATAAATTCCCTCCAACTCCTCGGGTAAATCCAGCTTGTAAGCCACTTCACCCACGCGGTCTATAATCTTATACGGTCTAATGTACCTCGGACTCAACTTTCCCCTCTTCCTGAAAGGAATGATTCCTTTCTAAGGCGAGACCTTGAGCATCGCATTGTAACCAATGTTAAACTCAATCGGTCGTCGCCGCTTGTTATCGTACGGCTTCTGTCTGTCCTGAGCAGCTTTCATTCTAGCCTTAATTTGATCAAACTTTGAAGATGTTCTTGAATCACTTCTAAACTTCCCATCTCTTTCTTACCAGTCTCTCCCCAACATACCGGGGTTCTTCATCATCTACTATAAAACATTTCAAATGGTGGCATACCAATTCTTGAATGGTAACTGTTGTTATACGAGAACTCTGCCAGATGCAGATGATCATCCCAACTTCCACCAAAATCTAAAACACAAGCACGCATCATATCCTCAAGGGTTTGGATCGTCCTTTCAGACTGTCCATCTGTTTGAGGATGATACGCCGTACTGACGTTCAATCTCGTTCCCATAGCTTCATGGAACTTCTTCCAGAACCTCGAAGTAAACGAGTATCTCTATCAGACACGATCGATAACGGTAGTCCGTTCTTAGTCACAATCTCTTTTATGAACAAGCTTGCTAACGTTTCTGACGAGATGGCCTCTCGTAAAGGCAGAAAGTAAGCACTCTTGGTCAAACGGTCCACAATCACCCAGATGGTATCATGATGCTTAGCAGTACGAGGTAGCTTTGTTATGAAATCCATGGTGATGTGTCCCCATTTCCATTCAGGTATCTCAAGCGGTTGAATTTTTCCATAAGGCTTCTGATGTTCGGCTTTGACTTGCAAACAAGTTAAGCACTAACTAACATAATCCGCCACATCATTTTTCATTCCTGGCCACCAATAATCTCTTTTCAAATCTTGGTACATCTTTTTAGCTCCTGGATGAATTGAGTATCTTGACTTATGGGCTTCATCTATGATTCGACCTCTAAGATCTCCATGACGTGGAATCCACATGCGGTCGAACCTAGTCTTAACGCCATGAGTGTTTTCCATCAACTCATCTTGCTGGTCGTAAATTCTTTCCTTCTTTATTAGCCCTTCATTTACCAGTACTTCTGACTGCACTTTGATGATTTCTTCGAATAGGCTTGAGTTCATAATCAACTTGTATGACTTCACTGTTGCAATGACTTCCTCTTTCTTACGACTTAGCTCGTCAGCGACCACATTAGCTTTACCAGGATAGTATTTAATGTCGCAGTCTTAATCCTTGATCAACTCAAACCATCTTCTCTGTCTCATGTTCAATTCCTTCTGCTCGAAGAAGTGCTTTAAACTCTTATGATCCGTGTAAATGGTACACTTAGTACCATACAGATAATGTCTCCATATCTTGAGAGCATGCACTACTGCTGCTAGCTCTAAATCATGCGTCGGGTAAGTACTCTCATGGACTTTCAACTATCTAGATGCGTAGGCTATTACTTTTCCTTGTTGCATCAACACACAACCTAACCCACGATACGAAGCATCAGTACAAACAACCAAATCCTCGTCACAATTGGGTAAAGCAAGGATTGGAGCTTGCGTGAGTCTCTTCTTTAATTCCTCAAAAGCTTCGTTTTGGAACTTTCCCCAACTGAATACTACTGACTTTCGGGTCATAGCGGTCAATGGTGCGGCTATCTTGGAGAAAGCTTCGATGAATCTCCTATAGTATCCAGCTAACCCTAAGAAGCTTCATATGTCAGCCGGATTCTGCGGAGTCTTCCAATTCGTTATCGCCTCGATCTTAGCTGGGTCCACGGTAATCCCTTTAGGATTTATAACGGGACCTAGGAATTGTACTTCTCGTAACTAGAATGCGCATTTCGAAAACTTAGCGTACTACTTTTCTTTCTTCAGAGTCTCCAACACTTCTCTCAAATGTTCGGCATGATCCGACTCATTCTTTGAATAAATCAATATATCATCAATGAAGACGATTACCGACTTATCCAACATCAGCCAACACACCTTGTTCATCATGTCTATAAATGTTGCGGGAGCATTCGTTAGAACGGACGACATCACGAGGAACTCGTAGTGTCCATACCGCGTTCGAAATGTTGTTTTAGGGATTTCTGCCTCTTTCACCATTAGCTGATGATAGCCTGATCTGAAATCTATCCGTGAGAACCAACTTGATCCTTGAAGTAGGTCAAACAGATCATCAATCCTTGGCAAAGGATACATATTCTTCACCGTAAGCTTATTCAACTCGCGATAGTCTATGCACATCCTCATACTTCCATCCTTCTTCTTCTTCACGAATAACACTAGTGCGCCCAAGGGGAAACACTTGGTCTAATAAAACATTTGTCGAGGAGTTCTTGCAATTGGGACATCAATTCTCTCATCTCGGATGGCGCTAGATAGTAAGGCGCTTTCGCGACGGATTGGGCTCCTGGTACTAAATCTATCTGAAATTCTATCTCTCGCTCCGGTGGCAACCCCGGAAGATCCTCAGAGAATACTTCTGGGTAGTCGCGCACGATAGGAACATCTTTCATTTCTTTTGTCTCGGCCGTAGCGTTGACAACATACGCCAGGTAGTCACCGCACCCTCGCCTTAACAAGCCCTCGGCTTTTATCATCGAAATGACATTAAGCCCAAAATTTTCCTTATCACCATAGACCGTCACCGCACTACCATCCAAGGACTTTAACCTTATCATCCTACTATTACACGCTATCTGAGCTTCATACTGACAACCAATCCATACCCAAAACCACATTGAACCCTCCTAAGGTCATAACATACAAAGTAACAGAGAAATCATGTCCCTCTAACTCTACATTACAGTCCTTAACCATTTTCATTATTTTAACCGAAGTGTCACTAGCGGTTTCTACTATAAAAGTTTCAGACACTCGGCAACATTTCATTTTAGCTAATTTACTAAATGGCGTGGCTACGAAACTTTTGTTCGCACCTGAATCGAATAATACAGAAGCGGAAATACCGTTTACAAGAAACGTACCTGTGACGACATCGGGAATCTGCTTAGCTTGCTCTTGAGTCAGCATGTAGGCTCTAGTCTTTGGCCTAGCTTGTTCAGCATCCTTCTTACCACTTCCTCCAGCTTCGCCTTCAGTGCACTCCCTAGCGAAGTGACCCGTCTTACCGCATTTGTAACATGCGGACTTTGCGATACTATCTGGAGCGTAATGCCCCACCTTTCCACACTTGTAGCAAGCATTCGTACCAAAATTGCACTCACCAGCATGACTCTTCCCACACTTATAACAAACATCTGAACCCTTACTCCATCTGCACTCACCACTGTGCGCCTTGCCCCAAGTCTTGACGAAATTTTCTCCCACACCCTCTGCTTCTTGTATTTAGGGTTCCGCAATTGAGTTTGGGGTTGTTTTGCAGGAGCGACCCACTTCTTCTCTTTCTTCTCTTCCCACACCACAACATCATCCACAACCAGGTCCTCAAAAACCATTTCTGCGAGTTTAACAGCAGAGTCAAAAGTACCAGCTTTATTCGCCCTGACAGTATGCAAACGTTCTGCGGCAACCCTCTCACATAGCACTTGATTCTTTTAGCCTCAGTGTTAACCATATCGGGTACCAACCTAGACATTCGGTTGAACTTCGTGGTATACTCACGATGTGTCATTGTTCCAGCCTTAAAAGTTAGAAACTTCATCTCTGCCCTCTCAACCTCGGCGTCAACACAGAATCTCTTCATAACCAATGCCTTCAGATCCTCCCACTTCATTGCCTTAATCTCCTCTGGACTCTTCCTCTGCTCAATCGATTCCCACCCAAACGATTGGGTGGCATAACTGACAGCTTGGTCGGGACGGCACTCGCTAATGCGGATAACCTTATCCATAGTGGTTATCCACTGGAGAGTAGAGATTGTGTCTCCCAAACTTGTCAGCTTCGGCGGATCGCAACCTTTGAATGAATTATAGTTGCACCCACCTCGGCCTCTTTTCCTATCACCAACCTTTATTGACTTAACCACACTCGAGGCCTCCTTCTTTCCTTCATCATCTTTCTTACTCTTCTCCCCAGACTTCTCAAGTCTTTCATGGCTCCTAGCAGTCCCTTAAGGAGACAAGTTCTTCACAATAGTAGCTACAGCTTAAACAATAGCTGCTTGAATTGCGGGATCCAGTTGAACCCCTTCTGTCACACCCCTTTCGTAGGCCTAGGAGTATGATCAATAGTTGGTACCATATTTGTAAACAAATCAGAGTTGCGGGTTAATGCGGCAGACTTTAATAAACATGTGGATTTAAAGTTAAAATATTTATATTACAAAAGACGAGACGAAAGTCTCGTTTAGTTTTACTTGTTTATATGTTTTACAAAACCATAATATTTTAATATTTACACAAAGTTATCCGAGCCATCGGATTCTTGAGCTCTTCATCTTTCAAGCTCTAATCTTGGATACCTGCAAAATGTTTTAAAATACGTCAGCAACGAATGCTGATGAATATGCTGACGCGAAAATATTTTCTTTACTTAATCACCCCTCTAGACCACGTAAGCCTCGGCCCATCTTGGCGTAGAATCAAGTTAAATAATCATTATAAACTTGAGTCTCTACACTAGGTCACCTCAGCAAAACACCGCAGCGTTTCGACATAACTTAGGTACCATAAATATACACATGGCCAGTCTCACTCGGACGTAACATAGGTCCGGCCCATTGTGTCTGGAGGTCGTGACAAGGCGTGGTGCGATGTGCCCACCGCATACCACATATGTAAGGATCCAGACAAACGTATACTACAGCCTGAGGGCTAGGCTTATACTCTTACTTACAATGTTTTTAGAGACACGTGGCCTCATGTAAAGTATTACACATAACATGTTTGATTGTTTGAAAACAAGTTTATAAAAGTGGGGCGTATTCACCTTTTGATAGGGATCGGTTTCCAACACCGTCCGTGTGTTCTTCTCTTGCTATCTCGCACCTATAGTACGAGTATAACTTTTGTTAGTCGGATACACGATCCGGCTTAAGACTTTTAGTCTTATTTATCTCGATGAACCTTTAGTTCATAATCTCTTTTTACTTTAAAACCTTTAGTTTTAATAGTAGTTTATAAACCTTTAGTTTATTTTTAAAACTCGGTGTTTCTTTTTCTTTAAGAAACATATTCTTTTCTTTATTATTTAAGAATACTCATTATTCTTAAATAATATATTTTATAACAAAGATTAATCATATTCGTATATATACTCACATTTATGTTTTCACTTTCCTTTTCTTTATTTTCTTTGTTATATGTTTCTTCGTTTATCGAGAATAACTTTGACTTGGGTATTAAGCCTTTATAATATTTTAATATATTTTGATCGGGCATCATGCCTACCTTGGTTGGCTTAGGAATACCCTAGTCACTTGGGCAGCACTTCGATATCAATTGCTCTTTTTTACTCTTGGCACGCTTCTCGAGACACCAACACTTCTTGGCACGTATTTCGAGACGATTGTCGGGACGTTGGAACAACACTTCTTTCTTGATTGGAATATCGTCAGGGAATGGCACATTTATCGAGGTTTCGGGGCACATAAAACGAGTTAGATCAATGACACGCTTTTCGAGGTTTAGAGAGAGAGTAATGTGTGTGTTTTGGGATGAGATGGATCTGAATTCGTAGCTGCCTATTTATAGGCTGAAATTGAATCCCGTCGCGGTACGCGACAGGTCCTTTGGCAAGCCCGTCGCGTACCGCAACGTAGGCTTGATGAATAGTGTATGGACCTGCCACGTGTCACCGAGCCATGTGGTGACACATGGCGAACGTGTTGCCACGTGGTGGCAGATGTGCCACCGTGTGCCACGTGGCACACGTGTCACGTTGTGTCAGACACCCCATCGCATACCGCGATGGGGCTCTCTTCTGATCCATCGCGTAGCGCGATGGGTCAGGAGATTCAGAATTTTCATTTTAGCCCATTGAGTTTGGAATTTGGCAAAACTGGTCCCTTGACTTTAGAAACTTCAATACCTTCTGGCAAAGCTAGTATAAGAGCTTGGGTAAGATTTTGTTTAAGTATATAGAACGCCTCTTGTTGCTTTGTCCCCCATTCATATTTAATGTTCTTACGAGTTAAGGAGGTTAAGGAAACAGCGATTCGGGAAAAGTTTTCGATGAATCTTCGGCAGTAGCCGGCCAATCCTAAGAAACTTCAAATCTCGGTTGGCGACTTTGGGATCTCTCACTTTGAGATAGCTTCAATCTTAGCGGGATCCACTTGAATACCATTTACATTAATGATGTGACCAAGAAATTGCACTTCATGCAACCAGAACTCGCATTTTGAGAACTTGGCGTACAATTTCTCGGTTCTAAGAATTTCAAGTAAGGTTCGAAGATGGACTTCATGATCAGGCTTGGACTTAGAATAAATAAGTATGTCGTCAATTAAAACGATTATAAATTTATATAAGTAAGGCTTACAGATTCGGATCATCATGTCCATGAACGCGGCTGGCGCATTAGTAAGTCCGAATGGTATAACAGTGAACTCATAATGGCCATACCTTGTCCGAAAAGCGGTCTTTGGAATATCCTCAGTTTGAACCTTAAGTTGGTGATAGCCGGAACGAATATCGATTTTTGAAAAGAAGCTAGCATCTTGAAGTTGGTCGAACAGGTCATCGACACGCGGAAGTGGATAACGATTCTTGATTGAAACCTTGTTGAGGGCTCGGTAATCAATGAACATCCGCATGGATCCATCTTTCTTCTTAACAAATAGTATTGGCGCTCCCTATGGTGATGAACCTGGTCGTATAAATCCTTTTTCGAGAAGTTCATCCAATTGCTTCTTTAGTTCTTTCATGTCGGTTGGCGCGAGGCGATACGGAGCCTTGGCGATTGGAGTAGTACCGGGAATAAGATCGATCCCAAACTCTACTTCACGATCGGGAGGAATACCAGGAAGTTCGTCGGGAAAAACATCGGCATAGTCGGAAACAACGGAAACGTCTTTGAGTTCTTTGGGTTTAAATCCTTCGGTGACGTAGGCCATGAATGCTAAGAATCCTTGATTCAAACACTTGTTAGCCCTTATCATAGATATTAGGCTAACTTGGCCAGCGTCTTTATCCCCTTCGATTCGTATGGTACGTTTTTCAGGGACTCGAAGTTCAACGGTCTGGCTATTGCAGAGGATACGAGCATGGTTGTCGGATAACCAATCCATTCCCAATACAATATCAAAACCAGTAAGAGTCATAGGTAACAATTGAATAGGCAAAGCGTAACCGGCTGACAAGATTTTTCCGTTTTCTAGAGCTTCGGAGATTTTAATGATTTCGCCATTAGCGGTCTCAACGCTTAGAGTTTTATTAAATTTGATTAAAGGTTCATTTAAAAGACTACAAAAGTTATAATCTATAAAACTTAAATTGGCTCCTGAATCAAACAAAACTCTAGCATACTCACTGTTAACTAAGAACGTACCGGTGATGGTTTCCAGCATGTCGGCTGCTTTCTTAGTGTCGAAGACGAAGACTCTTGCATTGCCCTTCTTGGGCTCGTTCTTTTGACCGCTACCACCCGCACCACCAGTCGCTGGTTTATTCTTAGGGCATTCGAAGCTAAGATGCCCCATCTCCTTGCAGTTGTAGCAAGTCATCTTCTTCTTCCAACAGTCGGCCGTAGCATTGCCCGGTCGATTACACGATTCACAGACTCGGGGAATGAAGTTGCATTTACCCCTATGATGTTTCTTACAAACTTTGCATTGAGGAACGCTGGGGTTGAAGCTGGACCTTCGTTGATCAACTCCTTTACTCTTGAAGCGGGTATCTCCTCCCCTCCTTGAGTCATGTGTTGTTACGACTTTCTTATCTTCTTCTTTATTGCGGATCATTCCGCCCATCAAATAACCTGCCAACTCCATCGCGAAGTCAGCAGTTTGTGGCAAGTGTGACCTCACCATGTCACGAATCTCTCGTGGCAGTCCCCAAATGTAACGTGTCACTTTGCTGGATTCAGGGGTAACCAGCTGTGGAACTAAGCGATAGTATTCGTGAAATTTCGTGTTGTACTACAAAGGTTCGTTCCAACAACCTTGTGAGCCAAAAATTTGGTTTGAATTTGGTCCGTTTCATGCATCGGACAGAATTTCGACATCGACAATTCTTTAAACTAGTTCCAGGTCAAACTATGCATTACCTCCCTTCCCCTACTTATGATTAGTGTGTTCCATCATTCTAGCACTTCGCCTTTGAACATCAAGGCGGAGTATTGGATCTTTTCTTCGTCCGAACACTTGCTTGTAATTACAATTGTCTCCATCTCTTCGAGCCACCTCACAGTTGCAATGGCTCCCTTGTCACCATGGAACTCCTTCGGTCCATAGCATTTAAAGTCTTTGAACGAACATCCATCAATTTTAGGAATAATCAAGTTAAATAATCATTATAAAATAGAGTCTTTACACTAGGTCACCTCAGCAAAACACCGCAACGTTTCGATATAACTTAGGTACCATAAATATACACATGGTCAATCTCACTCAGACGTAACTTAGGTCCGGCCCATCGTGGCTGGAGGTCGTGACCAGGCGTGGTGCGATGTGCCCACCACATACCACATATGTAAGGATCCAGACAAACGTATACTACAGCCTGAGGGCTAGGCTTATACTCTTATTTACAATGTTTTTAGAGACACGTATCCTCATGTAAAGTTTTACACATAACATGTTTGATTGTTTGAAAACAAGTTTATAAAAGTGGGGCGTATTCACCTTTTGATAGGGATCGGTTTCCAACACCGTCCGTGTGTTCTTCTCTTGCTATCTCTCACCTATAGTACGAGTATAACTTTTGTTAGTCGGATACACTATCCGACTTAAGACCTCTAGTCTTATTTATCTAGATGAACCTTTAGTTCATAATCTCTTTTTACTTTAAAACCTTTAGTTTTAATAGTAGTTTATAAACCTTTAGTTTATTTTTAAAACCCGACGTTTCTTCTTCTTTAAGAAACGTATTCTTTTCTTTATTATTTAAGAATACTCATTATTCTTAAATAATATTGTTGGAATTGATCTGCCCAAGACACATATTAGAGTTGATGTGGCTAGTACGTATTGATCCAAGTCGGGTCATATCCAATAACAAGCTAGACAAACACCGAGAATATTTGTTTATGTATGATATGATCATAAGTAAATGAATATTGACACTTGAGTTATTTGGAAAAGGGTTTCTAAATAAAAATGTACTTGTGTAATAAACAAATCATATGGATGATTTATGTTTTATGAGAGAACATTACATGTTGTTAATTAAGTTGGTTAAATAACAATATGTATATAATGGTTACTAAGCATGTCACCCAACATGTAATAAGTTTTGTTATATCTTATAAATATATATATGGATATATATTTATGTTATAAAACAAAATTAATAATATTAATAATGTAAAGGAATCTCTTACACTTGATATTATTTTATTATTAAAGTTGAGGTAGTGGAGACATGCAATGGATATCATTGGTGGAGAGAAAGATGCTTTTGAATAAAACCAAGTCTTTCTCTTTCCTTCTTTCATAACACATAATTAATTATACACAAGTAACAAAGGTTTCTCTCTTCTCTTTTCCTCTTGGATTTTCGGCCAAGGAAGAAAGGCAAGGAAGAAAGGGTTATCAAGTGTTCAAATCCTAGTTAGAAGTGGTGTCTTGTTGAAGCTTGGGGTATACTAGCTTGAGGAGCTTACATATTCAAGTTCTTGCCTTTCAATCATCATCCTTTTCACACTTCTTTGGTTACTTGAAAGGTAGTTTAACATGCATGAACTTATAGTGACATGCATGTGTTTGATAGTGTGTAATTCGTATTTGGATCCGGGTTTGGGTTTTGCATGTATTGAATTGGTTCTATACACTAAAACTAACAAGATTTAAAACTTATATCCGCTGCGTTTTTGGTAAAATAAGGATTTTATCACTTTGATAATCTTGTTAAAACCCAACAATGACATCAAGAGCCGCTTATACGAATGCATGCTTCATTAGACCCAAAATTTTTCGGTTTTATAGTGGGTTTCACCATTTGGCCGAAAATTTTTGGGGTTTTGGTTACCCCATGGTTTTTCAAGGTTATACTTTACATGCATGTGGTAATCTTGAAAAACCAAGTCATTTGGATGATTGTTTAGTTTGTTTGGACAAAACCCGAAACTTTCGGTTTGCTTAAGCTTGGCCGAAAGTTTTGAGGCAAAAAGGGGAACCATTTTGGTCTTGTATTATTGCATATTTGGATGTGTAATAGATGCTCATAACCTAGCCATGGCCTTGTGTTTGGTTGAATGATTGTGTTGGTTGTTTGTTCATTCGATTTGGTTGTAATATTTATTTGGGTTTGTAATCTATTTATTCATTCATATGGCTTGTAATAATAAGTAGATTAGATGTATTTCTTCTACTAGAAAAATGTATTAGGATATATTTTGTAAAAGAAGATGCATGGATGGAAGCCCAAATAAAATGATGAAGACCACAACACCGGGAGTAAACACTTGGAGCATATGGATGCGGAATCAAGTGGGAGTTCACCGACACAAGTGCATGTTCTTTTGGGTCCCTTAGGAGAGACTTTTTGACACACTTGTCTTCGGTCAACAAGTGTGGTCAACATTAGGAGGCTATGATTATGAACTTGTGGTTGTGTATATTTTATGCTTGCATGGTTGATTTACTTATTATTTGCAATATGGTTTGCTTAACAACTTAAATCCACTAGCATAAAATTGGTTCCTTAGAAATCGTTAGGTAATAAAAATTGGTTTTATTAATAGCTAATGATTTCATAATAAAATGGGTTTTATAAAAAGAAATTTTGAAAATGGGTTTTTCAACTAAGTACCATACATTTGAATGCATGCAAATGAAAGGTACAATAAATAGTTTTCCAATCTAGAATTTAGAAAACTAAAATCCCTTTTAAAACAAGTTAAACACCATCCTTTTATACGACACTTAGTCACTTGTATACTTGATAGTGGGTTAGGATCACCTAAGCACTTTTAAGAAAACTTGTGATCTTAAGGTGATTTTACAAGTACTTTTGGCATTAGTATCACCTAACCACTTGTATGAGTAAACTCACACGTGTGTATAAGTAGGACGACTTGATTTGAAACCATGACTATAGGATCACCTTAACATGGCGTTCAAAGGTGTTGATGGGATTTAACATACCAACTAAACATATGATGTTTAACCGATCCCATAAAACTAGAAGTTGAAAAGGGTTGCAATTGTCAAACGTTGACTACCTTGTTAATTCGAATAGTAGGATAAAGGTCACCTAACTACTATTTGAATGAAACGTTGGGTTCTAGATTTTAATCAATAATTGTCTTGGAGACATTAAAGGGTATTAAAGATTAAAATTTTATTAATATCGAAAATACTAATTTGAACTTTGTTAAAATTCTTTTAAATGGCCGCAAACAACGCACCGAACGCGATTATCCCACACGTGCATAATCTATCACTAAGATCCATTCTGGATAAGGATCGTCTAAACTTTAACAACTTCATGGATTGGTATCGAAACTTGAGAATTGTTCTCAAGCAAGAAAAGAAGTCTTATATTTTAGACGATCCTATTCCCGATGAACCCGATGTCAATAACTTGGATGCCTATGCGGATTGGTTAAAATACACCGAGGATTCGGTGAAAGTTTCTTGCCTCATGTTGGGAACAATGATTCCCGAGATCCAAAAGGATTTCGAGAATCATGGGGCGCATGACATGATAACCCAACTCAAGGAAATGTTCCTTACTCAAGCTCGGGTTGAGCGATTCGAAACGGTTCGAGCGCTTCATGCATGTCATATGGAAGAAACCCAATCTGTTTCATCTTATGTACTTACGATGAAGAGCCACATTGATTGGCTTGAACGGCTTAACTGTCCCGTCTCAAAAGAGTTAGCCACGGATTTAATCCTAAATGGCTTAACTAAAAGGTTTGAGACATTCTTCATGAACTACAACATGAATAGATGGGACAAAAGCATTGGTGAGCTTCACGCAATGCTTAAGACAGCCGAAGCCGGCATGGGTAAAAAGGTTTTACCCGTTCTTGTGATCAATGAGGGTGGCTCAAAGAAAAGGCATCACCCGGAACCAAAAGCAAAGGTTGCCGTTGGCAAGGCGCAAGTCAAGAAGGGGTTCAAGGTAAAGACAAAGGCGGAACCAAAACCAAAGAAGCTAAAGGTTAGCGCTGAGGATCCGTGCTTTGGTTGTGGTGAGATAGGTCATTGGATGAGAAACTGTCCGACCTATCTCAAGGAGTTGAAAGCTAAGAGGGATGCGGGGCAAACCTCAGGTACAACTTTCATGATTCACATTGATCTTAATATTATTTCTTCTAACACATGGGTATTGGATACCGGATGTGGAACTCATATATGCAATTCATTGTAGGGGTTCAAAAGAAGAAATGAAGTGAAGAAAGGAGATATAAGTCTTTTCATGGGCAATGGAGCAAAGGTTGACGTCCAAGCCCAAGGAGATTATGTTTTAAAACTTCCAAATGATTTGGAAATTATTTTGAAAAACATTTTATATACCCCTAGTTTGACTAGGAATATTATCTCTGTTTCCGTATTAAGACAATCTGGTTATGATTTTAACTTTGTTGACAATGGTTTTTATGTTTTCATGGATAATGTCTTTTACTTTAAAGCAATTCCGTTTAATGGCATTTATGAATTAATTCATGATGACTCATACATTGATAACTCGTTGTACCAAGCTAACACCAAAAGACTCAAAATGGATTTGAGTAATACTTTTCTTTGGCATTGTCGTCTTGGTCACATAAACAAGAATCGTATTCATACACTTCGAAAGAATGGTCTTTTGAAATCAAATGTTGATTCATTTGATGAATGTGAATCTTGTTTATTGGGAAAGATGACCAAAGAACCCTTTAATGGAACAAATGAAAGGGCGAAAGACTTATTAGGTGTCATACATTCGGATGTATGTGGACCTTTTAGGACAATGACAAGAAATGGTGAAAGATACTTCACTACCTTTACCGACGATTATAGTCGCTATGGGTATGTGTTCTTCTTAAGACACAAAAATGAGGCCTTTGAAATGTTAAGTCTTCCAAAATGAAGTACAAAATCAACTCAACAAAACAATCAAAGTACTACGTTCTGATAGAGGAGGTGAATACCTCAATGATGCGTTTCTAGAACATCTTAGGAGTTGTGGGATTGTCTCACAACTTACTCCACCTGGAACACCACAACATAATGGTGTGTCCGAAAGGAGGAATCGAACTTTATTGGACATGGTTCGATCCATGATGGCTAGAAGCTCATTACCTCTATCATTTTGGGGTTTCGCTGTGATCTCCGCTGCCCGTATTTTAAATATGGCACCAACCAAGAAAGTGGATAGGACGACACCTTTTGAAATATGGCATGGAAAGGCTCCAAAATTTTCATATTTAAAGGTATGGGGTTGTGAGGCTTATGTTAAGATCTACACCCCTGACAAACTTGAATGTCGATCCACTAAGTGTATATTTGTAGGATATCCCACGGATTCGATGGGATATTATTTCTACAATCCAAACGAGCATAAAGTGTTTATAGCTCGAAAGGCAAAGTTCTTGGAAAGAAGGTTCCTTATGGAAGGAACTGACAGAACTGTGGAACTCGAAGAGGATCGAGAACTACAAGCCGATACACGTTTGATTGACACTAGTAATCAATAATAGGTTGTTGAGGATGATCAAATGGTTGATCAAAACACACAAAACATTCGCAAATCTGGTAGAATTAGCATTCCACCTGAGAGATATTGATTTTTCATGGATGGATGCCACGTGGTAGATTCGGATGAACCCACCACATACCGAGATGCAATGTCGCAATCTGATTGTGACAAATGGCTAGAAGCCATGAATGTTGAGATGAAATCCATGCATGACAATCAAGTATGGGACTTGGTTGCTCCACCTCTAAATTCCAAGTTGGTTGGAAGTAAGTGGGTTTTCAAGAAGAAAACTGATATGCATGGAAACTTGGATACTTATAAAGCTAGACTTGTAGCAAAGGGTTTCACTCAAACTCAAGGGGTTGATTATGATGAAACTTTCTCGCCCGTGGCGATGCTAAAGTCTATTAGGATATTGTTTGCCATAGCCGCATATTATGACTATGAGATATGGCAAATGGATGTCAAAACTGCTTTTCTAAATGGGCATCTTGATGAAGATGTTTATATGGTTAAGCCTGAAGGTTTTGTCGATCCACAACATCCTAACAAAGTATGCAAGTTGAAGAAAACAATCTATGGATTGAAACAAGCATCTAGAAGTTGGAATCACCGTTTTGATGATGAAGTTAAGAAATTTGGATTCATCAAAAACGCTGATGAAGCTTGTGTGTATAAGAAAGCTAGTGGGAGCATCATAACCTTTCTGGTATTATATGTCGATGACATATTACTGTTTGGAAATGACATTCCAACCTAGGAAGGTGTAAAAGCCTGGCTTGGAAGCTGTTTTTCCATTAAGGATCTTGGTGAAGCCGCCTATATTATGGGAATAAGGATCTATAGGGATAGATCAAGGCAGTTGATAGGTTTGAATCAAAGTGCATACATAGACAAGATCTTGAAAAGGTTCAAGATGGAAAACTCTAAGAAAGGTTTGGTACCTATTCAAAGAGGAACGATGTTGAGTACTTCTCAATGTCCAAGCTCAAAGGATGAGCAAGACAAAATGAGTGGTATCCCATATGCATCTGCTATAGGATCCATCATGTATGCCATGATTTGCACTAGACCGGATGTGTCATGCGCCTTGAGCATGACAAGTCGATACCAACAAAATCCGGGAACTACCCATTGGACGGCTGTTAAGAGCATATTGAAATACCTTAGAAGGACTAAGGATATGTTTCTAATATATGGCTCTGGTGAGGAGGAACTCGTTGTAAAGGGTTACACTGATGCGAGTTTCCAAACTGATCGAGATGATTCTCGATCACAATCGGGATATGTTTTTGTTCTCAATGGTGGTGCTGTCTCATGGAAGAGTGCAAAACAAGATGTGGTAGCCTTATCCACCACTGAATCAGAATACATCGCCGCCTTATTGGCAGCTCAAGAGGCTGCATGGATTAGAAAGTTCATTACCGATCTAGGGGTAGTCCGTACCATTCAGGACCCTCTAGTAATCTTTTGTGACAACGAGGGTGCGATTGCTTAAATCAAGGAACCCCGCGCACATCAAAAGACTAGGCACATTGAGCGGAGATTCAACTACATAAGGGATGAAGTTGAAAAGGGAAAGATATGTATTCGCAAAGTTCAAACTGATCAAAACATTGCGGACCCACTCACGAAACTCCTTGAAAGGCCGAAGCCTTAGGACTTCGATATTCTAGTGATTGGATTTGATCAAAATTTGTATTTAGATATTGGAACAATTTTATTTTAACTCAATCATATGGTTTTGGTTATGGTCATGTTCTTGAGTTATGTTCCATTTTAGTATGTTTAAATCCGTTAATAATTTGAATTATTCTAAACGTCCGTAGTCGTTCATATTTGTGGGAACAAATGTGAAAGTAAGACTATTATGAACTTGGATTGGTAGATATTCATGAGGTATGAATATAGCAAAGGGTTACTGCCAAGGTTCATAGATATTTATGGGATAAATATTGGACTGACCTGCTCTCAATTTTACTGCATGGAATCCTTGGGATTTGTGATCATAAGTAAATTTTAGTAAAGGCGAACTTCATAGTATCCTCCGACCTGAGATACATATTGGGTCTTGATATTCATCGACTATTATGCTTTGACTTAGTTCTTCGCTGCTCTGAAATATGTCTGTACATAAGGCTAAGCTCAAGTATAGTACAAGGTGATAGTGAGAGACGTATGTAGTCAATATGGGATTTGTCCCTCTTATTCGTTGAGAGTTAAATGTCTAAGGCCTAACAAGTTAAATCAACAGAGAATGATCACTCTATGTCTCTGAATTTAACATGACATTTGTGGCAAAAGGATAAATGATAGTTTCAACTAAATAATTTTCAAGTATGGGACTTGAAAGGGATGATGTTATTGAATGGCACTTCGTCATGCGTATTTGGGGTAGTAAACCGTAGTTAGGCGGTATTTGCTACTTGCATCAATCTTTTATGTATCTTGTGAAAGTGGGAGATTGTTGGAATTGATCTGCCCAAGACACATATTAGAGTTGATGTGGCTAGTACGTATTGATCCAAGTCGGGTCATATCCAATAACAAGCTAGACAAACACCGAGAATATTTGTTTATGTATGATATGATCATAAGTAAATGAATATTGACACTTGAGTTATTTGGAAAAGGGTTTCTAAATAAAAATGTACTTGTGTAATAAACAAATCATATGGATGATTTATGTTTTATGAGAGAACATTACATGTTGTTAATTAAGTTGGTTAAATAACAGTATGTGAATAATGGTTACTAAGCATGTCACCCAACATGTAATAAGTTTTGTTATATCTTATAAATATATATGTGGATATATATTTATGTTATAAAACAAAATTAATAATGTAAAGGAATCTCTTACACTTGATATTATTTTATTATTAAAGTTGAGGTAGTGGAGACATGCAATGGATATCATTGGTGGAGAGAAAGATGCTTTTGAATAAAATCAAGTCTTTCTCTTTCCTTCTTTCATAGCACATAATTAATTATACACAAGTAACAAAGGTTTCTCTCTTCTCTTTTCCTCTTGGATTTTCGGCCAAGGAAGAAAGGCAAGGAAGAAAGGGTTATCAAGTGTTCAAATCCTAGCTAGAAGTGGTGTCTTGTTGAAGATTCGGGTATACAAGCTTGAGGAGCTTACATATTCAAGTTCTTGCCTTTCAATCATCATCCTTTTCACACTTCTTTGGTTACTTGAAAGGTAGTTTAACATGCATGAACTTATAGTGACATGCATGTGTTTGATAGTGTGTAATTCGTATTTGGATCCGGGTTTGGGTTTTGCATGTATTGAATTGGTTCTATACACTAAAACTAACAAGATTTAAAACTTATATCCGCTGTGTTTTTGTTAAAATAAGGATTTTATCACTTTGATAATCTTGTTAAAACCCAACAAATATATTTTATAACAAAGATTTATCATATTCATATATATACTCACATATATGTTTTCACTTTCCTTTTCTTTATTTTCTTTGGTACATGTTTCTTCGTTTATCGAGAATAACTTTGACTTGGGTATTAAGCCTTTATAATATTTTAATATATTTTGATCGGGCATCATGCCTACCTTGGTTGGCTTAGGAATACCCTAGTCACTTGGGCAGCACTTCGATATCAATTGCTCTTTCCTACTCTTGGCACGCTTCTCGAGACACCAACACTTCTTGGCACGTATTTCAAGACGATTGTCGGGACGTTGGAACAACACATCTTTCTTGTTTGGAGTATTGTCGGGGAATTGCACGTTTATCGAGGTTTCGAGGCACGTAAAACGAGGTAGATCAATGACACGCTTTTCGAGGTTTAGAGAGATTAGTGAGAGAGTAATGTGTGTGTTTTGGGATGAGATGGATCTGAATTCGTAGCTGCCTATTTATAGGCAGAAATTGAATCCCGTCGCGGTACGCGACAGGTCCTTTGGCAAGCCCGTCGCGTACCACGACGTAGGCTTGATGAATCAGTGTATACACCTGCCACGTGGGGACACGTGGCAGGAGCCGAGCCACGTGGCGACACGTGGCGAACGTGTTGCCACGGAGTGACACGTGGTGGCAGACGTTGCCACCGTGTGCCACGTGACACACATGTCACGTTGTGTCAGACACCCCATCGCGTACCGCGATGGGGCTCTCTTCTGATCCATCGCGTAACGCGATAGGTTAGGAGATTAAGAATTTTCAATTTAGTCCCTTGAGTTTGGAATTTGGCAAAACTGTTCCCTTGACTTTAGAAACTTGACATTTTTGGCCCGAAAATTACGTGATGTTGCACCTTCGTTGTTGCTTGGGTTTCGTCTAGCTGTGTTTCCTTCATCTCCCGTGTTGGAAGCTGTCTCTATAGAAGGTGGCCGGACAATACGTGGCTTGCCTCGTCGTCCAGTGCGACCTCTAGTGCCAACAATCTCTCTCGCTCTAGCCATCGTATTCTAAAAGGGAAAACACAAATGTCATCACTGAAGGAACTATTTAGTACAAGTATAGTAAGACTAACAAGTAATAATAGTGGCCGACTATGATTAGCTGATCACGTTACTTTCCGTGTCCTATACACTTCCCTTTATGAGTCCGTTTGTGCTAATTTCTACTTTCAAATAGTTAATCAATCCTATCTCTAATATTAACATACATTATTCAATCATACCTTTACCTTTATTGAGCTTGCTTGAGTGACACATAACATTCTTGAACTGACATCTTCTTTCTTAAATCTCATTCTCTGTTCGAGTCTAAGCACGTAGGATGCTTAAATCTCTCGAACTTTGCTCTGATACCAACTTGTAAGACCCCGTTACCGGTGCCTCACCTTGGACGTTGGATTTACTTATAAACATAGTTCTATATATCAGAGTTAATAAAAACATTACGCGGAACATAAAAAACTTCCATAAACATTACATAATAATCCATAACTTTGTCTTATCAAACATATTGTCTTTCAATCAAAACATTAATCATAAAACGTTTAAGTCTTCAAATGCCAGTCTCTTATTCGTTTGCCACATGCTCCCCTCAAGAGAGCTGCTTCATTCTAATCACATGCGTGCATACTAAAAGTCAGCTACGCTGAGTGAGTTCTAGTTAATCATACAACATACAATACTTTCACCACTACATACTTTCGTACATACTTCATATTCTCATACTTCGTTCATAGTATATATACATATATATATATATATACACTAACCTTCATACTTTATTCTAATTTCTACTTTACATTATTCTACTCTGCCTCAGATATTATTAGGGTCCGGTCCCTTTTTCTGCCTTGAGTATTATTAGGGCTCAGTCCCTTTCTGCCTAGAGATTTAGAAGGGCTCGGTCCCTTTTCTGCCTCAGATATTATTAGGGTCCGGTCCATTTCTACCTTGAATATTATTAGGGCTCGGTTCCTTTCTTCTGCACCTGGCTATCTCTTACATTCATTAATTACATACATACATATCATTCATACATTATACATAACATTCATATCCATAAATATAACTTGACAGTACGTGCAATATCCGAAGATCGTTCACGTACCGACAATCAATAATCTATACTTTTCACATAATCACATATTGGATACACTTATCACTTAGGATAAGGGTATTAACAAATCACATCGTGTATGTACACAGCCCCGAAAACATAACAAGGAATGGGGCTAGAAACTCATCTGGATCCTGTTACGCTCCCCGTTAATCGTTATCCCTTTCTTTAATTGCGAACGGCTAACTGTTAAATATATATATATATATATATATATATATTTGTTAATTAAATGTATAATTAATTACGTTGGTACTTTAGTTAACCAATTCATTGTCTAGAGTGGGCTTGCTTGTTCAATTCATATAGATGGGCCAACTAGTTAGATCAGACCCACTATTCATAACAGCTCCTGAGTCTAGCTGGGCCAGACCAACATACCATATCAGGTCTCTAAGTGGCCGAGAACTCCAAGGCAAAGAACTCAGCCGAGATCTCAAGATGAACCGAGAACTCACGGTTGACCGAGATCCCCTATGTTGACCGAGAACTCAAGTTGACCGAGATCTTAGGTTGACCGAGAACTCAGGTCTGATGCTTTTTAGCTCATATTTTCATATCTTTTCATTTCTTCTCAGCCCATTTACCTGTTTTATTATCCGTATCATTGGTTTTAACCACCTTTTCCAATCTCCCTAACCGTTTTACACTGCATATTATCACATTAAGATCTAACCCTTTTTAGGCATAAAGATTGAACCTTTAGGACTAAAGATGCTCAAAACTAGATTTAGGGTTTCTTTAAACAAGTCGTTCATAACCATTAGTTCGTTAAATCCATTTTAACATCAAGTTTTGCTATTTTAAGGTTCATTTATACCCGATCTACTCTAGGGCTTAATTCCATGGCTAATCGTTCATAAAAACATAAGCTTTATATATCAAGAACATACCTTTACTCGTTTTAAGGCTACGGTTCTGCTTTAGTACATGACCTTGGATGTGTTTCTAGCTTGTATGATTGAAGATCTAATATTACTATGCTTGATTTTTGGGTTCGGATCTTGGCCACCGGCTATGGTGGTGTTTTTGGCTTAAGTGTGTGTTTTATGGTGTAGGCAAATGTCTAGAATGTATCGAAATTGAAAGGATTAGGGTTTAAGGTGGTATTTATACTCTCTTAAGCCCATGGACCTAAAACTCATCTTTCTTTTTTGGTCCATAATTAATTCTCTCTAATAGCCTATTGATCTATACCTCCTTATTATTTTATTATTTATTTACTAACTCAAGTATACTTTTTCGTCATAACAAATAAAAACTTTAAATATTGTTATTTAAAATTTCGGAATGTTACATTGGGTTTGATTTATCAGGTTCGGGTCAACCTGAATAAACTTTTAGTTTGAAATGAAATATATTTTTAGGTATAATAGGCTTAGTCTAAGCCACTAATGTTTTCAAAATCTTGTCCTAATTAATTGTTGTCATTACAACTATTAAAGATCGATTGTTTATTGTTAATTTATGTTTTCCATTTATTACTAATATCAACCATAACTGAACAACCAAATCATGTCCGATTGAAGACGATTATGGTTCGAGTTAGTTTTACTCTTCTTTTGGATTGTTTTATCAAGTTATGTTGGTTTATTATTTGATTATTTGCTTACGAGCAAAGAATAATATGTTGTTTTAATTTAGTATTGTAGTTTTTAATTTTTTTTTTGTTTTTTGTTTTGTTTTATAGGATACTCGAAATTCGATTAACCCAACCCGAAAAAACCCGAACCTGATTTACCCGAACCCGAAAACCCCGTAAGAGATTCGGGCTGGGTTTCGGGTCAAGATTTAAAACTTTGAAACCCGAAGAACCCAACCCGAAAAATCCGAAACCCGAAAAACGAACCTGAAGAACACCCCTAGCCACCATAACTAAATATGAACCTAATTAATCAATTAATCAAAACCCGACCCCAATAGCCCTTATAGTCATCCAAACAAAAAAAACTCACCGCTAACACCAAAAGGCTTCACAAATCCTCCCAGAGTGTACGTCAAGTATATCGGACCAACCATTAACATAGAATTAACATAGAAATAAATCACCATTCCACGTGATCTGTGATCGAACAAATAGTTATTTTTGAAATCAACTTTGTTCGTTTGTGTATGTTAAACATGTAAATTCACAGGTTATGCATTATTTAAAAATATTAAGACTTTTGATGAAAATATTTAACATGTGATTAATTTATAGTGTTCACATTTGAACTAATATTAATCAAAGATATAAATTCGCAATATGTATTTACAAGTGAATTATCACTAATTCACATAAAGCAATGGTACTTTACACAGGTTACATTGAGTTTATTAGAGGGGAAGGGACACTAACGTGAGTAAGATTTATAAGTTGTTTTCACATGATAAGCCCACCCATAACTATATGGATAGTTTGCCAAATTACAATTTGTGGCAAAGATTTACCACATGCTAACCCATTGGAGGTTTTAAACACCATTAATATTTCAATGAAATTTTGATCTTAATTACATTTAACTGTTTTTTATTTTTAAATTTAAACAAAAAAAGTTTTATGATACTTGTGAGTATGTGTTTCCAGTTATTTTATGGTTTGTATGAATGGTCAGTGCATGGGTACTACCCATGAATGCTCCTTCCTCTCTTAGAATAAAATTAATTTAGTTGAATTCATTATAAAATTTTAACCCTAAAAACAAAAAAAAAAAGTACACCAAATAAAATATAGAATTTGCTTGTTTTATACTAATAACCAATTTGATTAAATATCAAATACGATTATTAAACTATTTAATTTTTAAACCAATCACTTTAGTTGGAGTGCTCATGGTTGGTAGCATTAAATAACATTAAATAACTTCTAATTAAAAATGAATGGATATTATCAAAACTATGTGTAGTGAAAAGACTACAAAATAAGGTGTTTTGTGGCATGTGTCGTCCAATTAGCAAAATATGGGTTTTTATTTTAGGGTGTAATGGTGTTGTAGCCTATATATATATATATATAAGATTAAGTTTATTTCAGAAGTGTTTTTTTTTATTGCGAGAAGTGCGAGAAATAAACCAACCAATCACAAATTTTCTTTTGTTATATAATTTTTTTAATAATATGGGTATTTTAGTACAAATGATTTCTCTTATGTTTGGTAACTAATCATTATCCAAAGTGTTACATATTAATTAATTGTTTTATACTCTTTTTATATTATTATATATTATTTCTCTTACAACAATTTATTAATTAAATATCTACAAGTATTTCTTTGTCAAGAAAATAAATCAACATGTTTTAGTTATGAATTTAACCTTTGTTTTTTTTTTCTTAAGAATTTGTTATTAATATACTATTTTAACATACACTGAAATATTTTTTTTATATATCTCTAATTCAAGACATGAGTTTTTTATATTAACAAAAGCAACCATAAAATCAAATCTATTCCACAACCTACATGATTCTTGTCTTCATGCATTGTATAGAACTTTGTGTACGTTAAAAACTCATCACATTACACCAACATGCAATACAAATCCATCAACTTACACCAAAAATTAAGAATTCAAACTTATCCAAACTCCATATATAGGGATCATAACGACTTATATAAATATCTTAAACAAACAACGATGATTAACCAACAGAACCGAAACACAACAAATAATGATGACAACCGAATGACTTGGGAAGATAATCACATTAAATATTGTTAGCAAAGTGTGCATTTTATCGTCATTTGGTGTGCGTTTAATATTATATTTTTTTATCGTCATTTAGTAAGTTTGTACGTACGTTGTATATACATATGGATGTATGTACGTATGTGTGTATGGATGTATGTACATACGTACACATGTACGTATGGATGTATGTCCATACGTACACATGTATGTATGGTCGCATGTACATACATACACATATGTATGTACGTATGGACGTATGTACATATGCGTGTATGTATGTATGTGCGTACGTGTGTATGTATGTATGTGCATGCATACATGTAGTTATGTATGTACAAATGTATGTATGCAAGTATGGATGTATGTAGGTATGTAGTTATGTATGTATATACATTTAGAAAACGAAATTAACATATACACCTACACAAATTTTGAACAACCTACACAAATGAAATGTATGATCATAACCAGATTATACATATTAGAAAACTAGATTAGCATAAACACACAAAAATATTAACATAAGTATACACAAATTATAAGTATGAGCATAAGAAGATCAACATAGGCCTACCTAATATTTTTAACATTCCATACGTATTTCTAAAAGTCAACGTCCAAATTAAATTACTAAAAGTTATTATCTATTATTAAAAAAAATGAGCAATGCACATTCTGAATTATCATAAGGTAGATTTGTTTTGTAACCGATGATGATTTTAATAATTTTAAAGTGACCAAAATTGAGAGATAATGGTAGCCATAAATTTGGGTTTCATTTGAGACGAGGATGTTTCATATCTCAAGCTGCTATGAATTAAAAAGACTAAACTATCCTTTTATTTTAAAATGCATTAAAATGTAGAAGCTAAAAATTACAATATTGCCATGTTGATCATATACCATAGATTAAACATAATCAATGGTTATTATTTACTTCTCACACTTCTCACTCTAATATCACTTCTCGCATGATCCATCTCCTATATATATATATATATATATATATATATATATATATATATATATATATATATATATATATATATATATATGCAAGACACATGTGAATATAATAATAATTAAAGAAAAGGAAGACAGGGCGAGAAACAGTGGTCCCCCCGCCCCCATAATTCGCCCATTTGTAGCCTAGAGGGCGGTTTTGTAGCCCCAAACCACCTTATTTGCCGCCCATTACACACACCCTAAGGGGTCATTGTTCAATTTTTCCTTAAACTTTTTAAATAAGTACATGTACTTTAATTTATAACTTGTATGATTACCCGCGCGTTACGGCGAGCGTGTTAAAGCATGAAAACGGTCGAGTTTACATTCCATGCTCGAATGTGAAAAAATTCAACATGTAACAAACACCTTATTAAATGATGAAATCTTAAAAATAATATTTTCAAGGCCAAGATCATCCTACTTATGGGGTGTAAACCAAAGGATCAAAAGAGAAGTATAAAATAATAGAAGTTGCTAACCATCACTAAAGCATATGGTACAAACAAACAAAGTACACATACAATTAACAATGACTTATATATATAAAAATTAATTGTGAAGGGACTTACATGTACAAAATAAATTAGACATAATTACAAAATTTGTCCATTAGAAAGTCAAATTACGGTTCGTGTCCTTTTTTTAGTTTCCTTGCAGGCGGTGTACTTTAAACATTTTTTTCTACACATTATGTCCTTTATGCTAACTGGGTTAGAAAAACTCAGTTAAATACCCTCACGTGAGGCGCATGTAAGGACATTTTTTTCTTTTCGACTATACATAATAAAAAAAAGATAAAACTCTTTCTCTTTCTTCTATCAAACTCTACTCTTTCTTTCTTAATCACCCACCACCACCACCAACACACCACCACCAGCCACCCCCACACCTGCCCCCATCCAACCTCCGGCAACCACTACCGCCGCCGCCTCCTACTTACCATCAGCCACCATCACCCCGACCTGCTGCCACCGCCAGGCCCACTGGTTTATCACCACACTTACCAACATCCTCATACCCAAATCTAAACCCTACAACCACCGTCACCA
Organism: Bidens hawaiensis; assembly: GCF_021521415.1. NCBI lineage: Eukaryota > Viridiplantae > Streptophyta > Magnoliopsida > Asterales > Asteraceae > Bidens > Bidens hawaiensis. The sequence goes on from NW_027494041.1 coordinate 212,169, forward strand.
TTGTCATAGACTTAACAACCACCGCTACAACCACACTTAACAACGACGACACAAGATCTGGTTTCCCATGACAACGCCAATCACAATTCCCTTTCCGGCACTCAGATCTGGGTTCCGTCACATGTTATCATGTGGCTGCACCGCCGTTTTCGGTTTCCTTTATCGTCGGAACCCTATATCCACTCTCAAGACCACTGATTACCCACGGCGGTTTCCTTTATCGCCGGAAAATCATGGTGGTGGTGGATCTGAGTCATGGCCCTAAACCCTAACTTCATCTTCATCTAATCCAATATCCGATCACAATGGTTCAAGAACAGCCGCCGATTGATCAAATCAAACTCATCCACATGCTCGTATCTTCAAAATCAAAGGCCGAGACAAACAAGGTCGTAAAATTTTACGAATAATCGGAAAACACTTTCCAGCTACTAAGGGTAATTTGAGCTTCGATCTGTTGAAATCGTATCTGGAAGTCAATACTTTCCCCAAACTTGAACGGCCTTTCGTCGTGGTTTACGTTCACATAAGGGAGATGAGTAGAGAGAGAGAAAGAAGATGAGAAGAGAGAGAGAGAGAATATATCTTTAATATATATTATTTATTTTTTACAATAATATATTTGAACCACCTCGTTGAAAAGACCAATATACCCTCACATGCGCCTCACGTGAGGGTATTTAACTGATTTTATCTAACCCAGTTAGCGTAAAGGACGTAACGTGTAGGAAAAAAATGTTTAAAGGATACCGCCTGCAAGGAAACTAAAAAAGGACACGAACCGTAATTTGGGTTTTTTTAAAGGACAAAATTTGTAATTCTATCAATAAATTAAAAATTTTAAGTGCCCATGTTAAAAACTAACTCTTCTACACATATAAAAGTAATTGGTTAGTATTTATGAATAGTAATTTTTGTGAGATAACTGCTACTTACTTTTTAATATATATATAATATAATATTATTTTATATATATAGCCTATTTATACCCATTCAATCAGTATACAACTAATCTTAGATTACTATAATTATCATATAATAAAAAGTTTGAACTATAGTTTTTTTAAGTAAAACAATAACGTATAATAATCCATAAACTTTATGTACTTTGTTAATTGATAATTACATTGGATCCAGATGCCTAACGCCTCTTATACAATATATAGATTCATGCTACTTGTATAGGTGGAATTTTATTTTTCAGATTCGAGTTGACCACGTTATACGAAATGGACTATACGACTATGGCCCCATGCTACTCGTATGGGCCTATACAAGATCCATACGACTTTTAAGCAGACGAGTAGTATCGAGCCATACGAGATTAGGCCAGACGGTTAGTCGGTTCTAGTGCCCCTACCTTTCTTCAAATCGGTCTGGATTAGTCGGAGACGGTCAAAGTTATTAGTAATATATACTTTAGTATTATATATTGTTATTTATATCTTGATTTAGTCTCCTAAAATAGTGCCTAGGTTGTTAGACAACTATTCTATTTATTTGGGTGTAATCTCTCATTTGAAGGCAACCAATATTGATTACTTTCATGGTAATCAGAGCCTAGGTTAAACCACCAAAAATTTTCCTACCACCGCCGCCATGGCTGGAAAAGATGGAGATGACTCATCATCCTCCAATAGCAAAACCGACACCCAAAACAAACCATCCATTCACCCATCCTACAACGTCACCAATTTCCAATCAAAAATCCGTACAATAGATGGCAAAACCACAACCTATTCATCATGGGTGAAACTTTTTAAACTCCATCTTAAAGCCTACAAAGTTCTTCACCATATCGATGGCACACCACCTCCCGCCATCACCGATCCCACATATGCCGAATGGTCGGAGCTAGATGCACTCATCCTTCAATGAATCTTCAGTACCATATCTGATGACATCCTTGATTGTGTTCTTTTAAACGATATCCCGGCACGAGAAGCCTGGACCCAGATCGAAGATGTCTTCTTAAGCAACAAAAAGGCTCGTGCGGCGGCTCTTCTCCACGAGTTTACTCACACCACTCTCAAAGACCGCGTCTCAATGGATGCTTACTATCAGAAGCTTAAAGACATCAGCCGACAACTTGCGGACGTCAGCAAACCGGTTGACGAATCTTCTCTCATCATTCACCTGGTTAACGGTCTTCCCAAAGAACTAGACACCATTGGTACGATAATTAATTCGGGAAAACCATCGTGGAATGAAGCCCGCACCATCATTGACCTGGAGATGCGTAGACTATCGGCCCGAAACGAGCTCTCTGCTAGCATTCATGGTGACTCCGTTTTGTACACCTCCCACAGTCAAAACCGGACCCGGCACAATCTAATGCGGGTTTCAGGAAAACCTACCCAGGGAGCAATTATCGCTGCAACAAATTATGACCCGAACTTCAACTATCGAATGGGTCGAGGAGGTTGGGGAAACCGGGGGCGCGGGGGCAGAAACAACAACAACAATGGTCGAGGCTCGTACGGGCACCCTCCACACCAAAATACTTTTCAGCCCAACCATACAACCTACCTAACCAACAGCCCAATACTCAATCCACATATCCATATAACCAACCCATCCAGACCCATAACAACACTCACGGTTCAGTCTCGCCCACTCCTTACCCGTCCGCACCTTACCCACCAGCCTTTCCCACCCAATTTACCCAAAACACAGCCCAATACCAACACCACCCATCCCAAGCCCACTTTGTCGGTCCATCGCAGCATGCCCCGGCCCCGACATTTAATGGCCTCAGCTCAAGTGACATCGGTGTGGCTCTAAACAACATGCAATTGAACGCTCGAGACCCATACTGGTACATGGGCACCGGCACCTCCTCTCATCTCACATCTGATTCGGGTAAAATTTCTTCTCCCTTGTCTGTTTCTTCTAATCCGATCTTTGTTGGTAATGGCCAACGCCTATTAATCAATGGCTCCGGCAACGACACTTATACCCTACAGAATAAAACCTACCAACTAAACCAAATCATTCACTCACCCCAAGTTATTAAAGACATTTTATCTGTTTGTAAGTTTACTATTGACAATCAAGTTTCTGTTGAATTTGACCCTTTTGGTTTTACTTTGAAGGACCTCAAGGATGGACGCCCCCTTTCCCGTCACAATAGCACCGGTGACCTCTATCCATTCACCCCCGGCCTTTGCTTTGATGTCTTCCTCAAGTACCACCACCTGGCATGATCGGCCTAGACATCCCGACGCGAACGTGCTAGATAATCTTAATCATTTTCTTATTATTAATTGTAATAAGACTACAAAGTCATTTTTTTGTTCCTCTTGTCATGTTGCGAATAGTAAACGGTTACCTTTTAATGATTCACTTTCCATTACTCTTCGTCCTTTTGACATTATACATTGTGACTTATGGACTTCACCCGTCCTAAGTAATTCTGGTTATAAATACTATATGGTTTTGATCGACAATTACACACAATATGTTTGGGTTTATTCGCTTATATATAAATCTGACACTTTTCCAACATTTTGCAAATTTCATAAACTTATCCAAACACAATTTAATACATTGATCAAAACATTCCAGTGTGACCTTGGGGGGGGGGGGGGATTTGATAACCATGCATTTAAACAATTTGCCCAGTCCAATGGTCTCGTGTTTCACTTCTCTTGCCCTCAAACCTCGCAACAATATGGCAAATCCGAGCGCATGATACGTCGCCTAAATGACATCATTCGTGCGCTCCTCGTTCATGCTCACATTCCTTTCGCTTTTTGGGTTGAAGCGTTACACACGACCACTTACCTTTATAATATTTTACCCTCCAGGCGTCTCCACTTTCAAACTCCCGCTTTTGCTCTCTACCTTCGCCACCCGACTTATGACCACCTACGGGTGTTCGGGTGCGAGTGCTACCAGACTCTCTCCGCCATTCAACCTCATAGACTTGCTCCAAGATCGGTCCGTTGCATCTTCCTTGGATACCTCGCAGATTTTCATGGGTATCGGTGCTACGACCCCGTCACCGGTCGCGTCCATATTTCCCGACATGTCACATTCAATGAAACCTCGTTCCCGTTCACTAACCTCACCAACACCTCACCCACCACCTACTCCTTCCTTGACGACTCCCCTCTCACTCATCATACCTTCCATCCCCCTACTACAAACACCCCACTCCAAACGGAACCCAACCCTCACCTCGCCGACCCACCACCTCCTGACCCGGCCCCTCCAACCACCCCAGCCCTAAACACCAGCCCACACCCACCAACAAACACAACACAGACTGTCCCTCTATCCCAAACACCTACTGCCACACCCTCAATCCCACCACAAACCTCAAACCAACCTCCCACCTCCCAAAATACCCACCCCATGCAAACTCGAGAAAAATTCGGTCTCCATCGTCCTAACCTCGGATACAACCTTGCTGCCACAACAAACATCTCCCCGGTCCCCACCACTTATATAAAAGCCTTGTCGGATCCTAATTAGTTACGTGCCATGTACAACGAATTTAGTGCATTAAAAGAAAATAATAGAGAGACTAATAAACTAGAAAGCCCTCTTATCATCATTAAAAAACAATGTAATGACTAATAGAGAGAATCTTTATCTTTATATAAGTCACTAACTAATAACTAACAACTAATTTAGTGCATTAAAAGAAAATAGTACATGGGAACTGGTTCCGCGACCAGCAAATCGGCAGGTTATCCAGTCTATGTGGTTATTTAAACACAAGTTCAATCAAGATGGTTCCCTTGACAGATATAAAGCACGATGGTATGTAACCAAAGATCCCAAACCGTCGGCATTGACTGTACCGAACCTTTAGTCCGGTTGTTAAACCGGCTACCATCCGCATGGTTCTTGCTCTTGCCACCGCTCGTAAATGGGACATTAGACAACTTGATGTCAAAAATGCTTTTCTTCATGGCTCTCTAAAGGAAACCGTATACATGCAACAACCACCGGGTTTTGTTGACCCGGTTAACCCGCACCATGTGTCTCCTTCAGAAATCTCTTTATGGTTTAAAACAGGCACCTCGGGCTTGGTACCAGCGGTTCTCCTCATTTGCTATATCATTGGGATTTCGGGGGAGCCTAACTGATACATCTTTATTTATATATCAACATGGGGTTCAAACAGCTTACTTACTCCTATATGTTGATGACATCATTCTTACCGGCTCTCACCCGAATCTGATAAGTCACATTATTTCACGCCTATCCACAGAGTTTGCCATGACGGATCTTGGTCCCTTACACCATTTCTTGGGAATAATTGTCAGTTGAGACCATGGCGACCTATTTTTGTCTCAAGCACAGTATGCACGTGACATCCTTCATCGGGCTTCCATGACGGCATGTAAACCGTGCAACACTCCCGTTGATACAAACTCCAAATTAGTGAGACTGAGGAGGAATTATTGGCTGATGGTTCCTTTTATCGAAGCATGGCCGGGGCTCTTCAGTATTTGACTTTCATACGGCCTGACATCTCCTACGCAGTTCAGCAGATTTGTTTGTTTATGCATGCTCCCCGGGACTCTCACTTGTTGTTCATGAAACGGGTTCTACGATATATTCATGGGACAGTTGACTATGGAATTCGGATCCCGGCTTCACCAAATTTTTCTCTCGTGGCCTACTTGGATGCTGATTGGGGCGGTTGCCTGGAAACGCGTCGATCCACCTCGGGCTACTGTATTTACCTCGGGGATAATCTTATCTCATGGTCTTCCAAACGTCAACCAACTATATCTAGATCCAGCGCTGAAGCTGAATACCGGGGGGTAGCAAACGCTGTCGCTGAAGCTACTTGGATTCGCAACTTACTTCTCGAACTTGGAACACCAGTCACTAGATCCACAATCATTTATTGTGACAACGTTTCTGCAGTCTATCTTGCCGGGAATCCCGTTCAACATCAGCGCTCCAAACATGTTGAAATGGATATACACTTCATGAGAGAAAAGTTTCAAATTGGTCACGTTAAAGTTCTTCACGTGCCGTCCGAGTTTCAATATGCGGATATTTTCACTAAGGGCCTCCCAAGACAATTATTTGAATCGTTTCGAAACAGCTTGAACGTTTCATCCTTTGCACGCTCAAGTTGAGGGGGAATATTAGTAATATATACTTTATTATTATATATTGTTATTTATATCTTGATCTAGTCTCCTAAAATAGTGCCTAGGTTGTTAGGCAACTATTCTATTTATTTGGGTGTAATCTCTCATTTGAAGGAAAGCAATATTGATTACTTTCAAAAGTCAGTAAAACATTGGGCTAGGTGATCAAAAGTCGGCTAGGCTACTATTTTTACGTGAATTATGCTTATTTTGAGATATATATAATATTTAAAAATTAATTTTTTTTATATTTATAATGTCTGAGTACTTCTCGAGTACTCTCAACTTCTCAGTCAACCACATAGCAACTTTTGCAACCTTGGTTGTATGACTATATACTACCTGTATCAATTTTAAATTGTATAGAATAATACGACTTCTATACAAATATGGTCAAGCACGTGTTCTGAAAAGCTTGTACGATGTTATTGTACGAACACTATTACAAAAACGTCAATAAACAGTGGTCTAAAAAATGATTTACAAGGGTGTAAGGTCCAACCGTTGAATATAATGCAGAGCACCGTTTTATTTTGAACAATTATCCCAATCCGTTGTAAATAAGAAAGAAACTAGCGTTGTTTTATAGACAAAACCTTTAAGAACAGGTTTTAACCATTATTTTAAATTGCTTAGCATCTTCATGTTAGATTCCATTGATATATTCATTACTTGGAACCGTTCTACAATGACCCGTTCCAAAAACTTAAAATATTTTGTATATAACAATATTTATAATACTAAACCGTTGTAAATACTAAACCTTTCCTTTTTTTTATTTAAAAATTACGTAATTTTACACCGGTTATAATGTAAACCATTTTATAAGTATAAAACTGTTGCACATTTATAAGTTGAAACAGATGCGAGATTTAAAATTACAAGAGAAACACAATTATAATAAATGGTTTTTAATAAGGTGAGTGGTCCATCTGTCAACTAATAAGAATTAATACGATTAAATGAGTTAGGTGCAACTATATCGAAATCATATCAATGAATAGAAGATCGAATCACTTTGCCAATTTTAACTTGGAAACGCACTCCTCCAATCTACCCAATCACTTTCAAATTTCTCCAATAACTTCCTCCTGCAAAATCCACCTTTCACCAAATCATGTATAACATTATACTAAGTCCCTGTAAGGCCCCGGTCCCGGTGCCCTACTTTGGCGTTGGATTTACTCATAAACACAGTCCTAAATATCAGAGTTAATTAAAACTTTTGCGGAATAATATAAAGGTCAACCATTCATTACAAACATCTATAACTTGTCTTTTAAAACATAACATAAATTATAGCATTCAAAACATCACGACAAATCTCCAGATGCCAGTCTCTTCAATTCTGCCATGTGTCCCGTGACATTCGTCAATTTTGAATAAGTTGTTTAAACGATTAAACTGTAAACCGACACTATTTGTAACCCGGATCTTTCGATAATATAAAATAATGGGTTTTATGTTACATAATCATCTCAAACTTATCGGATTTCGAAAACACCCTTTTACGGCCTTTAAACACTTAAAACGCTTAAAACGCCTCGAAATGAGTTGCAGGGACCAAATCTGCCAAACAACTAAACCTGACCCTCCCTTGCAAGCCGTGCCGCGCGGCCAGGGAGATCACGCTGGCCGCGCGGTGCCTTCTGGTAGCTGCAGATTCGTTTTTTGGTCGTTTGTTTGTATGATTTGACTTGTTTGGCCAATTAAAACACATGCAACTCTTGAGATGAAATATGAAAATAAACTTTGACCATTAACCTATATAAACAAGCTTATCTTCTTCATTTTAACCTTGTTCATTCACTTCTTTTCTCTCCCAAACAAAGAACACAACTTCATCTCTTCAAGGTTTCTTAATAATCAAACAAGAACCATTCTTTAATTTTTGTTACTTAGTAATTGAAGCTTGTGGCAACGATGTATTTAAAATTATTCATCTTTTCAGCATCAAATAATCTCTAAAAACTGCAACTTCTATCAAATAACATAGCTTAGAAAGCTACTTATCATAATAAAATGCAAATTCAGGTAAACCCAAGCCTCAAACGAAGAAACAAGCAAAAAGACAAAGAAAAACGGAAGAAAACACAAAAAAGACAAGAAACACGCCCCATGATCCAAGAAATACGCCCCCATGCTTCTAACCACAAGAAAAGACAAATCTACAAGAAAAGACAAACACTGAAGCCAAAAGCACAGGGTCGTGGTCACCTTCAGATAAGACAAAATGAATTTAGGCACATGTAAATAAAATGCACGGGGGCGTGCCTCAGAAGCACACCCCCATGGTGAGTCATCATGTACGATCTGACAACATGCAACTGAGACATGTGGACACGAGGCTGTGCCTCATTAAGCACGGGGCCGTGCTTCTCCCTCCAGAAAACTTATAAATAGAGGCTTAAGTTGCACTCACTTGGTGTGCTTGAAGTAGATCTCTAAACGGGTTTCTCTTATAAAAACACCCACGTTACACTCATATTGAAGATCTTGTGAGGAGTTTGAAGGCTTGGAGCTTATCATCATTATCCATCATCATCAACATCATCATAATCCATCATCATTAATAAGGGAGATTCATCCACATTTGGTTAGATTGTTCTAGTTTAATCATGTGTTTGTTATCATCATCTCTTTTTATATTCATAACAATGCTCACTCTGAGCGAAACTCCAATTACCATCTATAATCTATAAAGGAGCATTGTTCTACTTGATGATTATGTGAAACATGTGGTTTAGTTTTGTATAGTACATGGTCATTTTGCAATTATCCATTGATGAAGAAATGCTTTATCACTTTAACTCAATACATCAAAGTTGATGATTTTTAATCATTCATGTTAACTCATGTTCTTGGAAACTAGAGATGGTAAAAAGAATACTTTGATACCTTATTCAAGATAAAACATGGATCCTTATGTTGTACTTAGAAATAATGAGATATAAGCTATGATCTATTTGTCTAGTTTTGATAATTCTGAAATAACATTATTAACACGATTTCTTAGGTTATCATGCTAGTTAAAGAAATCATATGTTAATGGAATGTGTAAATATGATCTAATTAAATCAACCAAGGGGAGGTTGTGTGAGTTAACTACAACCACTCGAAGTTGTTAGGATCAGTCTTTGAGAAATCGAAGTCGATCCTAATCGTTATACTATACCAAACTGCTTGTCTACTTAAATTGACATTCTCATGGTAGTATGACATTAGGAAATGATGGACTTTAAAATGCGCATGCTACTTTCTTTTATGTCATAGAATATGTTCACTTAGAAATGAGGGACTATTCTATCATATATTCTTAGGACAATTTTATCACATGTTTATTTAATAATACTCAAGGAATAATGGAGTGATTTCTTGATATTAGATGGTAAACCTTCATATAATTGAATTACTCACTTAGAAGTTCTCTTCTTGTCACCTATATATATTATATATAAGTATTTCCATTTTATAAAATGTTTAAAAATCAATCTCAAAAATGATTAAACCATCTGATTAAAGTAAGACGAAGATTTATTATCAGAAACATTTGTGTCCACGGATCGATACTCGGCTCTTACCAATATTATCTTACATATACGATAGGTACACTTGCCTTTTTTGTGTGTGCTTAGTTTTAGTAGAAATCACTTTTATAAATTTAAAACACGATCTTGTGCAAAGCTTAAATCTCCAACTCATTAATATTTTAACGCACCGCACGCACCATATCAATTTTTTGACGCCGTTGCCGGGGACACGGTACGTTTCTAAGAACGATCCAAGTTTTAATTTAATCATTGTTTATAATTGTACAAATTTTTAACTTTTATTTTATTTTCTTTCACTTATTACTATATTAGAATTAATTATTTTTAAGGCTTGCCTAACTTTACCTTTAATTACCTTTACCTTTACTCTAGTTTAATTAGCTTATACCTTAGTTTAGTTTTAGAATAGCTTAGACTAACTTTTAGCTTAACCTTAGGCTAACCTTTATTTTAATCTAAATAGTTTAAATTTTGATTTAATCCCATGTTTGTATTCTACATTCGTATCCGAGCTTGTTTCTCCAATTTCTGAACCCGGAATGACTCTTTCGTCGACGAACGCGTAAACGGACTGCAGAAACCGCCGAAACAATCAAAGACAAGTCAGTAGACGCCGCGACATCGGAAGGAATTCAAACCAAAGAAATGATGGAAGCACAAAACAATGAACCAAACATGAGCCAGTATGCCAAGTCAACTCTCGAAGGCTACGGCACTGGAGTGGCTCCACCCGATATCACCGAACATTTCGAAATCAAATCAAGCACCATTCATATGGTGGAAAATTCAGTTTAATTTCATGGTCTTCTCGACGAAGACCCTCTTTCTCATATATCTCGATTTTTACGAATCTACGTAACCTTTAAAATTCAAAACTCTTCAGAAGATCAGATCAAACTCAAACTCTTTCCTTTCTCTCTAAAGGGTCAAGCCTTAGAATGAATAGAATCTCTTACCTCTAGCTCCATCACTACTTGGGACCAGATGGTTGTACAGTTTCTCCTCAAATACTTTCCTCCTGATAAAACTGCCAAATACCGAGCCCGCATCACCGGATTCCGGACCGATGATGATGAGTCATTACGCGCAACATGGGAGAGATACACAAGTCTTCTGAGAAGATGCCCACATCATGGACTGAGCGTATGGTTGCAAGTACAAACTTTCTTTGACGCCCAATCTAGTCAAAACAAACAGGCCATCGACCAAGTCGCCGGTGGAGACCTGAGGTCCAAATCACCTAACAAAGAATTTGAAATCATGGAGAAGGCATAAAAGAATAGTTTCACTTATAATCCACCAAGATCTACACCAACACAGAAAGGACTGCACCACGTCGATTCCAACACTCTTGCCATCGCACAACTTGAAGCCCTTTCTAAAAAATTCGAACAACTTCAAGCCGAACTTTCAAAAACCAGAATCACCTGTGACACCTGTGGAGGAACTCATAAGACGAGTGACTGCAAACAAGTCGTTATGGCCATGGAAGAAATCGATTTCATCTCCCGCCAAAACAACGCTTTCAGCAACAACTACAATCCAGGATGGAGAAACCACCCAAATTTCAGTTGGAAGGACGGAGGTAACCTTCAAACCCTACCCGGATTCGAAAAGAGACCGATGAATCAATCCTTCCAGCCTAAACCACAATTATAAGACCAAAGTTCTAGTAGCCATCAGAACCCAAGCTACTTGAAAATCGAAGAAATGTTAATCCAAATCATGACAAAAAAAATGAAGCAGAAAAGAAGGCCGACTCAAGATCTGTTGATATCAGTGGAGTATTGTTGAAACATGAAGCTGACCTAAAAAGTCAGCAAGCATCACTACAAAATCTATAAACCCAAATCGGACAGCTTTCCTGACAATTATCCGAAAGACCACCTGGCGCTCTTCCAAGCAATACAATCACCAATCCGAATGCAACAGCTAACGTTGTTACACTCAAAAAATGTACAACCGCTGTTGCCTCACTAACTTCAGAACCTGTTATGGAGAAGTAATCCCCTGACAAAACACAGGAGGTACTGATTCCGACATGCACCGTACAACCTAAGGAACCAGTCCGAACTTATGTTCCACCTGTTCCATACCCTGGATGGCTGAAGCAGGAAATATTGGAAGCTCATTACGGGAAGTTTTTATAACTCTTCAAACAACTCCACATCAACATCCCTTTTATCGAATCCATTGCTCAAATGCCAAAATATGCTAAGTTTCTTAAAGGAGTGTTGACAAACAAGAGGAAGCTGGAGGAGCTATCACATGTCACCCTGAGTGAAGAATGTTCAGCTGCCCTCCAAAACAAGCTGCCCCCGAAAATGACCGATCCAGGGAGCTTTACTATCCCTTGTCTCATAGGAAATTTATCTGTTAGCAATGCCCTAGCCGACCTAGGAGCTAGTATTAACTTAATGCCTTACGCGGTTTTTGCAAAACTAGGGATAGAAGAACCAAAGCCCACCCGCATGAGCATTCAGTTAGCTGACCGATCCGTTAAATATCCTTGGGGCATTGTTGAAAACATGCTTGTCAAAATTGACAAAATTGTTTTTTCAGTAGATTTTGTAATTCTAGATATGGAAGAAGACAAAAGTGTACATCTGATTTTAAGAAGACCCTTTCTAGCCACTGCAAAGGCTATCATTGACGTTTGCATCGGCAAACTCACTCTCAGGGTTAATGAAGAGGCTATCACTTTTTACATAGGAAAATCTATGCAAAATCCGCAACATCACGACGATACATTATATTGTGTTGACATCATCGATTCCATCGTGAGCTGCTATGAGTGAAAATCTCCCATTAACAACCCATTAGAAACACAGATCTTAATAGATGTAAACATTAAACTCACCTTATAACACGATAATCTCAATACGATCGATAATTATCAAGAACCATCAGAAGTAGTATGCGAGATCACCGAACATAATGAAAAATCAAAGACATCAGTCGAAGAACCACCATCCTTAGAACTAATAGAACTCCCAAACCATCTCGAATATGCCTTTCTAAAAAAAGACTCTCAACACCCAGTAATTATTTCATCTCACCTTTCTAAAGAAGAGAAAGACGAACTTCTTAAGGTTCTCAAAAACCATAAGAAGGCTATCGCATGGAAGATCATGGAAATAAAAGGCATCAGCCCTTCCTTTTAGGCTCACAAAATTCTCAAGGAGGAAGAATACAAACCCGTGGTCTAACATCAAAGACGTCTCAATCCCAACATGCAAGATGTGGTCAAGAAAGAAGTAATCAAACTCCTTGATGTCGGATTAATCTACCCAATCTCGGATTCACCTTGGGTTAGTCCAGTTTAAGTAGTCCCCAAGAAGGGAGAAATGGCAGTTGTAATGAAAGAGAAGGACGAGCTAATCCCAATGAGGACCATTACAGGCTGGCGAGTCTGCATTGATTACCGGAAGCTTAATGACGCCACAAGAAAATATCATTTTCCTCTTCCTTTTATCGATCAAATGCTTGAACGATTATATAGAAAAATGTTCTATTTTCTTGATGAATTCTCTGGATACTTTCAAATTCCCTTTGCTCCAGAAGATCAGGAGAAAATCACCTTTACATGTCCGTATGGAACCTTCGCCTACCGAAGAATGCCATTTGAACTAAGTTAGGCTCCAGCCACCTTCCAACGTTGCATGCTGGCCAACTTTCATGAAATGATCGAACACTCTATGGAAGTTTTCATGGAAGACTTCTCAGTCTTTGGACTCATTCGATCATTGTCTAAAGAACCTAGGCAGAATGTTAGCTAGGTGCGAAAAGTAAATTTAGTGCTCAACTGGGAAAAATTCCAATTTATGTTCAAAGAGGGCATTGTTCTTGGTCATATGATATCTCAAGAAGGATTAGAAGTTGATAGGGCAAAAATAGAAACCATCTCTAAACTTCCGCCACCAACTTCAGTCCAAGCCATTAGAAGTTTTGTAGGTCATGAAGGATTCAATCATCCTTTCATAAAAGACTCTCCAAAATTGCTAGACCTATGACTAAACTTCTAGAGAAAGACACACCATTCGTCTTCTCTGAAGAATGTGTTGAATCATTCAACATATTAAAAGACAAACTTGTCAATGCACCAATCATGACTACACCCGATTGGACCATTCCATTTGAAATCATGTGCGATACAAGTGACTTTGCAGTTGGAGCCGTACTCGGACAATGCAAAGAAAAACATTTTCACCCAATTTACTATGCTAGTAAACTCTTAACGATGCACAAGAAAATTACATCGTAACAGAAAAAGAGTTACTAGCAGTAGTTTTTGCATTTGAAAAATTTAGATCCTACCTAGTTCTTTCTAAAACCAAAGTTTACACCGACCATGCTGCCATACGATACCTCTTCAACAAGTAGGATGCCAAACCCAGACTCATCCGATGGATTCTCTTAATCCAATAATTCGACATAGAAGTCAATGAAAAGAAAGGAGCAGAAAATGTAGCCTCAGTCCATCTTTCACGCTTAGAATGCCCAGATTCAGAGGAACCTCAGAAAGAAATTATCAACGATAATTTCCCACATGATATTCTCATGCATATCTAAGCAGTCATGCAAGATGAGGATGAAAGTCCTTGGTTTGCTGATTTCGCAAACTACTTGGCTTGTAAAATCCAAAAAAAGGCTAACTCATCACAGCGGAAAAAGTTCTTTTCTGACCTTAAGTTCTATTTCTGGGAAGATCCATACTTGTTTAGGATATGTGCCGATCAGGTTGTTCGTAGGTGTGTATCAGGAAAGGAATCCCTAAATATCCTCAAACACTGCCATGAAGGACCAACTGGTGGTCACCACAGTACTACCACCACAGTTAGGAAAGTGTTTGATGCAAGATTTTTCTGGCCCACCATATATAAAGACACACATGCTTTGATTCAAGCATGCGATGCTTGTCAAAGATCCGGGAACATCACAACAAAAAATGAGATGGCTCAAAAGGGCATTCAAATTTGCGAAGTCTTTGATGTATAGGGAATAGATTTCATGGGCCCATTTCCTAACTCATTTAGAAAAAAGTACACACTTGTAGTAGTCGACTACGTGTCTAAATGGGTGGAAGCACAAGCTCTTCCCACGAATGACGCTCGAGTAGTTGTACGAATTTTGAAAAAGTTATTTTCACGCTTCGGAACTCCGAAAGCCCTAATTAGCGACAGAGGTACTCACTTCTGTAACGCGCTGATGGAAAAAGTCTTAGCAAGATATGGACTCTACCACCAACTGACAACACCATATCACCCTCAGACTAGTGGGCAAGTAGAAGTAACGAATTAGAGAATTAAGAGAATCCTTGAAAGAACTATAGGAATGAATAGCAAGAATTGGGCGGAAAAGTTAGATGACGCTTTGTGGGCCCTTAGGACAGCCTACAAAACCCCCATAGGAAAAATACCTTTCAAACTCGTTTATGGAAAAGCATGTCATCTACCCGTAGAATTAAAACACAAAGCTTATTGGGCCCTGCGAGAAGTAAATTTTGATTTAAAATCCGCCGGTACAAACCGGGAAGATCAGATTCACGAGCTAGAGGAATTAAGGGCACTGGCCTATGAAAATTCATGGTCTTACAAAGAGAAGACTAAACGTTTACACGACGCACATTTGAAAAGAAACAAGAAGTTTCAAATTGGAGATCGAGTACTGTTACACAACACACGTCTACGTCTTTTCCCAGGAAAACTGAAATCTCGTTGGACAGGTCCATACTTAGTTGAATCAGTTTTTTACTATGGGACAGTTGAGATCTCAAATTCTAATGGCCACAAGTTAAAAGTCAATGGACATCGGTTAAAACCATACATCGATGGCCCATTCGAAGAAGTTTCGGAGGTACTAATCCTCCGCCCGAGCCAATAAATACCGTCAGAAGGGTCTGGCCAAGAACTTAGTTAAACTAGGCCCTGTAAATATGTTTCTATGTTTTACTTTGTAAAAAAAATATTTTAAGTACCAAAAACACGGGGGCGTGCTCCTAGAAGCACGGTCCCGTGCCACAAAGTGCGGGCCGGGATCTTCGCTACAAAAATCTCAGTCAGTCTGGTTTGTAACAGAACTGTCAGAACAAAAACACAGGGTCGTGCTTCTACAAGCACGGGGTCGTGCTTGGAAACTGGTTGGCTATAAAAGGCACCCTTTGCCAATGCATTTCTTGCACCAACCCAAATACAAAACACTCTACCCTGAGATCACAACATGCCTACTGAGATGAGCGAAGCAATCCCCGTCCCTTGCCAACCGAGGAACGAAACCAGACACGTATCCAAAACCGAGCTTTTGATGAAACTTCAAGAACTCGTCAAAGAACTCACCGAAATGAATCTCCTTGCAGAGATGCATCTCGTTCAACTCACCGAATCGGTGGAGAACATGAAAATGGAGTTTCGGGACATTAACGAACAACTCCAGGACAATTCAGCGGAGGATAACCTTTCTGAGAGATCTAGGAACCTTAATTTTCTGTTTTCATGTGTAAACAAGTGCACTAGGCACATTATGCTATGACCCTCGGGCTTAACCCACTTATCTTTCATTTCTAGGAAAACCTGGCTTATCCCAAAATTGTTTTAGGACTTTTAATTTTATGAAAAGTAATTTTAGGATGATCGAACTGATAAAATAACATGTTAAACATCATTCTAAAAATTCCAGCTCTCGTTTTTGGCTGAAAAATCATTTAAAATTTCAGTGACAAAAAGCATGGGGCCGTGCTTCTTGAAGCACTGGGCTGTGGTCACCCTAGAATATTCAGCTTGATACGCGCTGACTCTGTACAATTCTCTGAATCAGAAACATTTATTCCCCTAGCATCACGGGGCCATGCTCGACGTTATAGTCTCTATATAATGCATGCAAAACTCACTATTCCATTCATACCAAACACAAGTTTACTGAAATGGAAAATAAGAAAATGGAATGGAGACCAGTGAGAAGAGGCAAGCACGGTGATTCTTCCTCAAACCTTGAGGAAGAAATCATGAGGCTCCAATGTATTGTGAGAAACCAAGTTGAAAGTAACATCCAAACTGAGGCTCGTCTAATCGAGCTAACCAATAAAGTCGAACTACTGCAGTTTGAGAATTTCCACGTTGTGGATAGCCACAACAAGGATGTGGATTATAAGCTCAATTATGTTAACCGGGAGATCGCAAAGCTCGATAAAAAGCTTTCCGAGATCTTGGAAGCTAAAAGAGCCCCACCACACATTCAAGACTTGTTCGGGAATGGTGGTCGTTTAAAGTCCAGACTTTGTCGTGTTAGGAGTTACTCGTGCTAGTTTTATGTTTCGTGATTCGGGATTGTTGTTTACTTTTCTTCTCTAATTATGTTTAATTATATGTTTTATGTTTAATGAAGTTTAGGACTTTTAATTTTTATTTTAACCTTAAATCCTTAAAGAAAATCAGTTAAAAAATGAACCAGCTCGACAAATAAACATCAAATAAAAAATAAACTGCCTGCTTCATGTAGCATGGTACCGTGCTTCCAAAAGCACGGGGCTGTGATTTTGTGTCCAGTGCAGTTACGATTTTTAATCCAATAAAATAACATTTCCAAACACTTAACCCTAACACCACTTCGTTCTACAACCCAAAACCGTCGACCTTTCACCAATTTCACAAATATTTGCCTCAAATCTTCGAATTCCAACAAAAGGTATGTTAATTTATCGAATCTAATGTTAAAAGTTATCTTTTTAGGTCTTATTCAAACCCCAAATCTCACTAATTGATAAAATTGGGTACAAACCCGAAAATTAGATGGGTTAATTGCTTAGATCTAGGATAATGAATTGTTAGATGGGATTACACTCGTTTTTTGTTAAGAAAAACAATTCGGGTTAGGATATTGGCTAATTTGTTAAAAACTTGAAACCCGTATAACATGACAAACCGGTTGGAATCGCAAGTTCGAGTCTTTTTTGTGGTAGATTTAGGATAAAAAACACGGGCTGTGCTTTACAAAACACGATCCGTGGTCACCCTGTGGTCAACAAAAAGTAAAAATCAGGAATTAGGTTAAACTGCCAAAAGACCCGCAGCATGGGGCCGTGCTTCAAAAAACACGGTACCGTTCTGTTGAAAAACATGGGGCCATGCTTTTAGAAGCACGGCACCGTGGCTCTGGTTCTGTTCCAGCTTTTCCAAATTTTTTGTTAAAATTTAACTTAATTGAGTATAAATTGCAGATGGCCGAGTATGGGGCCATGGCGACGGGTTTTTAGTCACTGAAAGGGATCAAAGGGCCCAGACTCGAATGACCTACCTTAACTGACGCTTCCCAGAACCGAACTTCTATGCTTGCAAGGATACACTAATTCAAGTTAATCAGTGGAACATGTTCAAGACTATTGTGAAAGGGCCATGGCGACGGGTTTTTAGTCAAAAAGCGAATGCTATTACCGAGTTAATAAAGGAATTCTTAGCCTCCTTCTCTTTTAAGAAGAAAATTTAGACATGTGGGATGAAGAATTTGTGAAATTCAGGTGTGGGGGAATATGGTACATGACATCATTGACCCAGTTGGGTATTGATTTGGGAATTTACACAAGTGATGAAACCGACAGCCCTATCTGGTACATAACAACAACCATATTCGCAGACGAAGATGCCGATAAAGACGCAGAGGCTGGAAACGCACGGGTATAAGCATGGGAACTACTGGGTTTTTGGGATGAAGCAAACTGTGCCAACAGCTCAAAGAGCACCGCCTTAAGAGACCCACTCATGAGATATATTCACCGACTACTGAGCCATACAGCAATAACATGCGGTAGGAGTAAAGGAGTGGTGAATCTAAGGGTTTTGTGGGCACTTTATTTCATAAAAAATAAAACTACTTGCAATAATACTTATCTGTTCTGCCAGCTTTTACAGAACAAATGCAAACGCAAAAAGCCCGAATACCCCAATTTTTGGCGGTGCATGGATCTATAAGCTTTACGAAGCCTATCATGCAGACAGAAAAGGAACAAAAAGCCCTGACCCGATTGCTCTTGACCTTAGTTGATGCATCAGGATGCAAATAGTCCTACAGGTAAACATAAGGCCGGAGATATAGAGGTGCATCGACAGCTGTGGCCAGATTTGGGATCCGGAGAGCCAATTGGAGATGGCGATGGATGACGAGCAGAAGGACAGAATGGACTCTTAGCGAGCAGCTGAATATGCAGAAACAAGGAGAGATATTGACCATTTGGGACATCGGACAGACAGGCAGTGGGGACCATTCGACCCGGACATGGATAACTGACGAGCAGCGGCATTGGCGGGTACTGGCATGGGTGGTAGTATTTTCATTACATTATTATTATGCTTGTTTGAACAATTTACATTCTGTCGTTTACTTGTTTGTTCGTTTGTTTGCTTGGTTGGATACTTTTTATGGATGTGGGTGCCAAGACATTTTAGCAGGTACTTATTTAGCCCTTGTGGGCAAGGTATGGATGATTCCATACCCAATTTTTAGTAGAATTATGCTTGGTTGTTTGTGGTTGTTTGCAGTTTTATATTATACAGGTACAAAACATGAAAATGGACGACAAACAGGGGACGTTCTGTCGAAATTTCGTTAAACCGTAGGGAAGTACCTCTCCATTTTACCCACCATACTTAATTAGAATTTTAATCTTCTTATGAATCATATCACATTCAGGACAATGTGAGATTCAAGTATGGGGAGGGGAATTACTTGACCAATTGCTTGATCAACTAGTTATAAAATTCTCTATTAAATTAATTTTTTTGTAGCAATCAAATGACTATTTTTCATAATCAAAGCAAAAGAAAATCTAGGAAATATTTTTGTAAATAACCAAACTAAAAATCTATTATAACCAAAAAGTGAAAAAGTAAAAAGAAGTTTTGTAATATTGAGAATAAATTTATGCAAAATATGGCGTTTATACCCAATCCCTCCGTTACTGTGGGATTAACCTCATGCCATAAATATTTTTTCGGAAGCTTTGAGTGAGTCATATGTTTCGTGTGAATTAGAACTTGTCACAAATAGTCATTTCAAGACCGCACGAAGCGTTATATAAGGAAGAAGGTAATATCAAACCCCTCAAACCATTCTCCAAATTACAAAACCCTAAACCAAAACCTTACCACTTTACCCCTCACAAACCGGTAAAATACAACACTGGTCTTTTACCGGCAGACCCTAAAAAACTGGAAATGCATTCTTTCGATTTCAATTTCCTTTGCTGCATACATTTCGCAAAACCTTGGTTGCCTCCAGAACTTAGGGAGAGAATCATTCTCTTAAGCAATGAGGTGAGGAAAAAGTGGCGCCAAAACGAACAAAGGCCACCGTTTTATGAAGTTTCCAAAAGTGCAATGAAAAGAATAGCAAAAAGATATGAACGATGCTTAGTATGCGGAAACTGGTCCCACGAAGGAAGATGTAGAAAAAGTCAAAATCAGTCTCAACATGAATATACCAAACTAATGATGGTGGGGGATATTAGGCTCAAAGCCAAAGGATCCACCAGAGTTGGGAGTTATGTTCAGAGAAGGATTGAGGAAGAACTGATTCACATCCTTGACATAACTGGTCTTGACAATCTGACCTTAAAAGAGTCACCAGGTTTGTTTTACTTAAAAAAATAAAAAATAAAAAATTGAGTTTCACAAACGGGAGAAAAAGCTGACCATTGAAGACATCTTAAGATTCCCGAGAAATCAATAGAAGTTGTATTTACCATCCTCATTAACCGAAACCCTTGAACCATCACAAAACACCCAATCCCGATTCAGACAAAACCAACCCGAATTACCTTCTGATCTATGCAACCCTTCACATAGGTGGAGATTTGAACTTGTTACAAGCGTATTTTCACGGGTCACATCATGACTAAGAGTGTTCACATACATACATCACAGGTATTATCAGATATATAAACAGAGTGAGAGTGAACATTGTGAGAACATGACGCTTTGCATAAACAGAAGCTCATAAAAACAAATCATCTTTTTTATATATCACTACATATACTATTATGATTTAAGGTTGGTTATTTTGTTCCATTTCCTTAGAACTCTTTTGGGGATTTCTGAAGCTATGGTCCTAACTTGCTATTTTAGAGAATATTTATAAGTAGCTTGCTTAAGGACAAGCAATGTTCAAGTGTGGGGATGTTTTATGTATATAAAATTATACATCTTATTAACATCAAATAATCTCTAAAAACTGCAACTTCTATCAAATAACATAGCTCTGAAGGCTACTTATCATAATAAAATGCAAATTTAGGTAAACCCAAGCCTCAAACGAAGAAACAAGCAAAAAAGACAAAGAAAAACTGAAGAATACACAAGTAGGATAAGAAACACGCCCCCATACTTCTGATCACAAGAAATGACAAAAATCTACAAGAAAAGACAAACACTGAAACCAAAAGCATGGGGCCATGCCTCCTCAACCATGGGGCCGTTTTCATCTTCAGATAAGACAAAAGGAATTTAGGCACATGTCAATAAAAAGCACGGGGGCGTGCCTCAGAAGCACACCATCGTGGTGAGTCATCATGTACGATCTGACAACATTCAACTGGGACACGTGGACACGGGGCCGTGCCTCATTAAGCACGGAGTCGTGTTCCTCCCTGCCTATAAATAGAGGCTTAAGTTGCACTCACTTGGTGTGCTTGAAGTAGATCTCTAAACGGGTTTCTCTTATAAAAACACCCACATTACACTCATATTGAAGATCTTGTGAGGAGTTTGAAGGATAGGAGCTTATCATCATCATCCATCATCATTAAGAACGGAGATTCATCCATATTTGGTTAGATTGTTCTAGTTTAATCATGTGTTTGTTATCATCATCTCTTTTTATATTCATAACAATGCTCATTCTGAGCTAAACTCCAATTACCATCAATAATCTATAAATAAGCATTGTTCTACTTGATGATTATGTGAAACATGTGGTTTAGTTTGGTATAGTACATGGTTATTTTGCAATTATCCATTGATGAAGAAATGCTTTATCATTTAAACTCAATACATTAAAGTTGATGATTTATAATCATTCATGTTAACTCATGTTCTTGGAAACTAGAAATGGTAAAAAGAATACTTTGATACCTTATTCAAGATAAAACATGGATCCTTATGTTGTACTTAGAAATGATGAGATATAAGCTATGATTTATTTCTCTAGTTTCGATAATTCTGAAATAACATTGTTAACACGATTGCTTAGGTTATCATGCTAGTTAAAGAAATCATATGTTAATGGAATGTGTAAATATGATCTAATTAAATCAACCAAGGGGAGGTTGTGTGAGTTAACTACAACCACTCGAAGTTGTTAGGATCGGTATTTGAGAAATCGAAGTCGATCCTAATCGTTCTACTATACCAAAATGCTTGTATATTTAAATTGACATTCTCGTGGTAGTATGACATTAGGAAATGATGGACTTTAAAATGCGCATGCTACTTTCTTTTATGTCATAGAATATGTTCACTTAGAAATGAGGGACTATTCTATCATATATTCTTAGGACAAGTTTATCACATGTTTATTTAATGATCCTCAAGGAATAATGGAGTGGATTCTTGATATTAGATGGTAAACCTTCATATAATTGAATTACTCACTTAGAAGTTCTCTTGTTGTCACCTATATATTATATATAAGTATTTCCATTTTATAAAAAGTTTAAAAATCAATCTAAAAAATGATTAAACCCTTTGATTAAAGTAAGACGAAGTTCATTATTAGAAACATTTGTGTTCACGAATCGATACTTGGTTCTTACCAATACTATCCTACATATACGATAGGTACACTTGCCTATTTTGTGTGTGTTTAGTTTTAGTAGAAATCACTTTTATAATTTTAAAACATGATCTTGTGCAAAGCTTAAATCTCCAATCATTAATATTTTTACGCACCGCACGCACCATATCATACAAAATATATATAATATGTACCCCTTGTTTTCTTAGGCTTTCACCTTCTCCGGCCATGGTCGGTTGAGGTGATACGCTACAAGGCAAGACTACATGGATGACTCATTGTAGTCCTTGATTATACTATATTTCCTTTAATGAGTTCCATGGTATTGGATATGTGGTCACTAGCCTCGGTTTTATCTCGAGTTGAGAACCGAACCAAAACCGAACTCTTGTTTACTAGTTTTGTTTTAAATAGTCAAATAAACATGTTCATTCAAGATTTGGATATTATAACTTCTAAAATCATTTTTTATAGTTCTATGGTATTTGGGTATGTGGCAACCATTCTCGATATTATTCCGAGTCAAGGACCGAACCAAAACCGAACTAAACCATGTTCACTCACTTAAGACACACAAGTGTGTTTTGGGCCACCGAAACTCATCTTTTCGTCAAGAATGTATTTTAAACTGATTTTAAATTATTTTCTCAACATACTTGGTCTGTCAGAATCTAACTTGATCTTATAACAAGTTTGGACCGGTAAACCAGATACTCTCTTAACGGACGTTAAGGTTCTTTGCAATAGAACTATATACTTGGTTAAGTCTTTTGATTTTTATTGAGTTATCTCATAACATTTATAACTTTGGAAAGTTGACTTTGAGTTTAGTTATTTTTCAAAACTCGAATCGACAAATCCGAACACTCGATTAAAACCTCGTTTTGGTATTTATATAACAAAGGGGTTTTGTAATAGTGAATTATAACCCATATAATTACTCGACATAGGTTGAGTAATATTTATGAATGGAATACCAGGACCCGGTTTCGGTTAAACTTATTTTTCAAGAAACATGTCTTTAATTTCTCAAATATTTACATTTTAAACCATGAACTTTATTTATTTACTTTACTTGTCATATAATTTACTTTAAACCCTCTCAAAACTACCTACTAACTTAAGACTCGTTTAATCTAGGTCTTGCTCATTAAACCGATCTCCGATTATTCATGAATTTATCTTTCAAGTTACTTAGTTAACGTGAGTATTTTTTCATCCCCTGTTTTTCATCTTATGTTTTGGGGGTGGCGTTGCATACTTATTCAAATTCAAATGATTTGTACTTGTGTCTCAAACCACAAACTCTTTAGTATATGTTACTTAAATAAATGCTCGATTTGGTGTTATATGCTTTACATGATTACATGCTATATGTTTATTGCTTTAGGCGGGTTGGCCTTTATGAAACTATTAAGTATGATCATACACACCCCTAACTACTTAGCCTCGTTCTAGTAGCATAGGGAAACTATTATCCGAGTATATTTGGTTGTTACCATATAGAAAGGTGACTCAAACTATTTACTATTTTCATATCTAAATTATTGCCATTATTTATTGTTCTATATATGAGTTGTGGATTTCATCTATTATATACTTATTGTTCAAAACTATGAAAATTGCTCACCAACATTCATGTTGACAAAGTTTATATTATGCAATGTTACAGGTTTATTACTTGTTTGATTTGGAGACTTGAAGAACTATTATCTTATGACTGTTTTGGTTATTAGATATAAATGAACAATTTAATTGTTTGACTATTTATTCGGTTATTTGTATGAACAAGTTTGTGTTATTTGGATGATGTAATGAAATGAATGAGTTGTTTAAATATTGTCACTTTAATAGTGTCTTGTGTTCATGGGCAATCCGTTGCACCCCGTCATGTTTCGCCGCCTTTGGTCGGGGTGTGACAGATTGGTATCAGAGCCAAGACTATATGATAGGCGGTTTGACGTGACGGCTTAGTATAGTTTTACTTTAGGGTCCTTATACGTGTTGCTTACACACGTTACACTACTTGATTGTTCATTTAAATTTATATATTTATTTGCTTATTTATTTCATCAATCTCCAAAATATACACATGCACACACTCTCATAGTATTCCAAGGTATCCTTACCTTAAACTCAAGAACATTAGATTTATATATTGTGTTTTATGGATCAGTAACTTAATTTGGATCCCATTATTTAAGATCCCTTAAAGGTTACATTTATAACGGGTTTGTAACCATTATAGAGGGCGAAACACTATGAAATGATCATTTGACAAAAAGATTCCAAGAATCGAAGGTGATTTACTTACCTGCGATGGTTGAATTGTTGTGTTCGTTTTCTAGGCCAACG
This sequence comes from Bidens hawaiensis, assembly GCF_021521415.1. Taxonomy (NCBI): domain Eukaryota; kingdom Viridiplantae; phylum Streptophyta; class Magnoliopsida; order Asterales; family Asteraceae; genus Bidens; species Bidens hawaiensis. The sequence goes on from NW_027494041.1 coordinate 236,974, forward strand.
AACCGTGTTATACATGTCAATACTTTAAGTTGTCAAATGCAAGCGTTCCGGTTGCCTCCTTATATTTTGGTGTTGGAAACACAAAAGCCACGGTGATACGTGGACAAGTGTTTTTAATATCTCGTTGTATCTCTGTTTTTATTATATGTTATTATCGTGATTTGGGTCAACAATATGATAGACACGGTGATACGTGCACATGTTCGACTTTATCTATTATTTCATACAAGTTTTATTGGTCGGGATATCAAATCATGGTGGTTCATGTATGATTTTCTTGACTATATATATGAATTTCAATATCTCAAAACCTTCAATTTTCGAATGTCAAAAGTTTGAAACTTATATATATACATAGATTTTATCTTTTGATTCAAGTATAAAATAGTTTTTTTTTACTAACATTCTCGTCTTTATAACTCTAGGACTCAAAATCTTAAAACCCCATATTTACTCATCTCCTTCATACTTATATCAAACTTATACCATTTCTCTGTTATTTTAAAATGCCTCCTCTTCGTTGCCTAACACGCAAGCCGAGCTCCGGTCGCCGGATGGCCGCCATGGTTGCTAAAGAAATTGCCGCTGTGATTCGCGGACTAATAACTCAAATCCAAGCCACCCAACCCACCGTTACTCAAACCACACCTAACCCCACACCTTTCGCATGGGATTAAGGCATGGGTTTAAGTGGACAACAATATCGGTGATCGCAGTTTTTGCGTTCTTCTAAGCTTAAAAATTAACCTATATGTTTTCAAGACTATATTTTTAGATTCTGATCCAACTGCATTAGACTTTTTCAGGTTCGAAAAAAGAGTAAGTGTGGGGTTATTTGATATACATCTATTTATACATCTCGAATCCCTTGAAAAGTTATGTTTATTTAATGTTTTGAGTTCGTTTTAGTTCGAGTTTTGTTTATCTTTTATTAATTAAGGTTTTGAGTCAAGTATTATATATTTATCGTATTTTAACTCTTTTGGTGTCTTGCATGTTAAACTTAATTCTTTCTATCTTTTCATGCGAAGTTTATGCTTGTTTTGCGCATCATTGGTTACATGATTACTTCACTTACGAGTTTTGATTTATTTGCATATAGATGGTGGTTTGAAAGTCAAGGAAAAGAAGGTCTAGAAGGTTCTAAGTGTAACTTGGAGTTCAAGGAAGAATATTATCAAGATATAACAAGAATAATCAAGAAGTAATAAGAAACAATTCGGGCTCCCACCTAGGCCACGCTGCGCCGCGCGACGGTGGCACCAAGGAGGGGCCGCGCGGCGCCTAGGACTTCTGGGCTACCAAAATTTGAAAGTCAAGCACATTTCTCGTTATATATATATTGTTATAAACCTAGCCGAACATAACAACTATTCTAGCAAATTTCTAGAGGGTTAGAGCCAAGTTTGAAGGTGTTTTGGAGGCTAGGAAGAGAGAAGATCATCAAGATTTCATACAAGTGTTCAAGTATCGATTAACAAGGGTTTTATCACTCTAACTTTTGTCCCTTGTTCATTTATTTATCATGTCTTTCCTCTTTGTTTTCAATACTTGTTTAGGATTGTTTTTAATAATGATTCTAGGCTAGACTTCATGTCTACCTAGGTTTAATGAACATGTTTGACGCTTGATTCTTGCTTTGGACTAATGTTTTGATTATGGTTTCGTCATATTAATAGTAAAAGACTTGATTTTGCTTTCATGATGCATATGAATGTTTATTATATTGATTGATTGTTAATTATAGCTTCACATAAATCTTTTATCTCTTGATTTTGTTCTTTAGATTTAGGGTTTATGTTTAATCATTACGTGGTGTTTTGATTATTATGGTTGAATAGGCCTATTAGATCATTGAAGCTAGTTGATAGTTGGTTAGGGTTTTGAATGTTCTGCTAAATTCCAATAGCTGTAAGGTGAGGAGTTGTTCATGTATCTTGGTCAATCGCATGCTAGGATAGATCAGTGAAAATATTCTTGATTATTGTGTTGATCTTTGTTCATGATGTCGTGTTTAGCTTATCAAGTTATCTAGGGTTTTGTGTTTCGTGAGATTGCTTGCTTTAGATACTATTAATTAACCCTAATTGATAACTGTAAGATGAATACGATTGAGGGTCCTTTAGGGTTTGTTAGATGAATACGTTTAGAAATCAGTTTCCGTATCATATTATTTGTCCATTGCTTGATGATTGTTGATGCATGGGATTCTTACCTAGGTAGATTCCTTCTCTGATTGGTTTTGATCTTGTGTTTTATTGCTTATTTCTAGTTTACTCGTTCATTTAATTTCTTAATTTAATGTTAGTTTAAAAACCCCCTTTAAACATTAATAATAAATAATCGTGTCGTAAGTCGAGTCTAATTAGTTAATTAACGTAATTTATAGAGTCATGTTGGTTCTATATTCCGGACTTACTTAGCTTTAGTACAATTGACCATTTCACTTGCCGGTGTTTTGTGTAGTTGAGTCTTAAGTCTAGTTTTTATTACTTGTCTAGTTTAGTTAATATTTAGTTTACTGTTTTAAGCACATCACTAACCCCTCAAGCTAAAGTCGACCCACAATCTCAAGCCATCAATTACCCCAACTCATCCCATCAAGCCAAAAATAAACAAAGACCCAATCACCGAAATTATGTTGTTACTCACCCACATCAAACTTAACAACAACCTCAAGCTCCTCCAAACCGAAAGCCCTACATCGGTACTCACCTATTGTGCAAAACTTGTCAACTTCACCACCCATCTCACATGGCTTGTCGCCTCAATACCACTTGTCGAACAACACCTCGTGGACATCCCGCTCCACCAAAAACCATACCGCAAAACCCGTGAAACCGCAACATGCCTTACGCTCAAAACCCGAAACAACCCCGAGCCTGCTTCAATTGTGGAGACCCGAGCCATTTCCACAACGCTTGTCCCCGACTTGCGTATGCGAACCAGCTCAAGCCATCACCGTGCCCTACTACCAAACCCAAGCTTTTCAAGTCCAAACCTACCAACCCCAAATCCCACAACTCCATGCCCCTCTCATCCAACCAATGTAAGCCATTCAAGCACCTCCTCCTCCTCCCTAAGTACCTCAAGGAAATCCCGGTAACCAAGGGCATGCCTTCATGATAAACGCTTATCAAGCTCAATTTGAACACGATGTTGTGAACGATATGCTTCTATTGAACGAACATTTGGCTTCAATTTTATTTGATACGGGTGCCGATAGGAGTTTTATCTCAGTAAAACTTGAATCTACACTTGCCGTACCTCGCACTAAACTCTCTCGACCTTTTTCCATCAAAGTCGCCAATGGTAGCTCTATCACAATTAACTCAGTCATTTGAAATTGTATTCTTACTCTTTGCAAGCGTGAATTCTCCATTGATCTCATCCCGATGCAATTGGGAAGCTTCGACATCATAGTAGGCATGGATTGGATAGCTTGGCACCGTGCCGAAGTTGTTTTTTATGACAAATTCATTCGAATCCCGCTCGTCAATGGCGAAACCCTCAAAGTCTTTGGCAAAACGATTCCCAAGAAAGTGAACCTCATGTATTGCTCTCGATCTTGTAAATATATGCGCCAAAAGTATGTTCCGTTTCTAGCCCAAGTGGTGTTAAAAGACCACAAGGAAAGAAAAATCCACGAAATCTCCATTGTTTGTGACTTCCTTGATATCTTTCCCGAAGACGTCGTCGGTCTTCCACCCATCCATCCGGTCGAATTCCGAATCGATCTTGCACCCGGAACAATGCCCGTAGCCAAAGCTCCTTACCGTTTAGCCCCGTCGGAAATGCAAGAATTATCAAATCAACTCGAAGAACTTTCCGATAAAGGTTTCATTCGTCCAAGCTCTTCTCCTTGGGGCGCTCCCGTCCTTTTTGTGAAAAATAAAGACTGCTCATTTCGTATGTGTATCAAAAAGAACTTAACAAACTCACTATTAAAAATCGTCATCCTTTGCCACGAATCGACGACCTCTTCGATCAACTTCAAGGAGAAACATGTTTCTCTAAAATCAATCTTCGATCGGGATATCACCAACTGCTCGTTTGCGAAGAAGACATCCCCAAAACCGCTTTTCGTAATCGATATGGACATTTCGAATTTTTGGTCATGCCCTATGGGTTAACCAACGTACCCGTGGTATTTATGGATCTCATGAAACGTGTTTGCAAACCATTTCTAGATGAATTCGTCGTTGTCTTTATTGATGACATCCTCATCTTTTCTAAAACCAAAGCCGGACATGAGTGTCACTTACGTTCCATTCTCGAACTCCTAAGAAACGAACGATTTTACGCTAAATTCTCGAAATGTGAATTTTGGCTAGAGGAAGTTCAATTTTTGGGACACATCGTCAATGACAAGGGTATTCATGTTGATCCCGCTAAAATCGAGGTCGTTAAAGATTGGAAAACTCTATCCACACCTACGGAAGTTCGATCTTTTCTCGGTTTGGTCGGATCCTATCGGCGTTTCATCCAAAATTTTTCCAAAATTTCCTTACCCCTCACTTCCCTAACCCACAAAGGAAAACCATACGAATGGGGATCAAAACAAGAAGAAGCCTTCAACACACTCAAGCATATGCTTTGCAATGCTCCCGTTCTAACCCTTCCCGATGGAAATGACGACTTTGTAGTATTTTGCGATGCATCTCATCAAGGTCTTGGTTGCATTTTCATGCAACGAGGTCAAGTCATCGCTTATGCTTCAAGACAACTCAAGGTCAATGAAAATAATTACATGACTTATGATCTCGAACTTGGTGCCGTCGTCTTCTCTCTCAAAATCTAGAGACATTATCTTTACGGTACAAAATGTGTTGTTTTCACCGATCACAAAAGTCTCTAACACATTTTTGACCAAAAAGATCTCAACATGACACAACGACGATGGGCCGAACTACTTAGTGATTACGATTGCGAGATTCGCTACCATCCCGGTAAAGCGAATGTCGTGGCCGATGCCCCTAGTCGAAAGGCTAATGTCAAATCCGTTCTGCTTCATAGCATCATCATCTAAACCGATCTCCAAGGCCGCATCTATCTATCCCAACGTACCTCCGTGGATGAAGGCAAGATGTACGACGAAATGTTGTGTGGTGCCGAACTTCAAATTGAAACCAAACCCGATGGCTTATTGTATTTTCTCAATCGCTTAGGGTTCCCGATCGTGATGAACTTCGTACTTTCATTCTCGACGAAGCTCATATGTCGCAATATTTCGTACATCCCGGTGCGGAAAAGATGTACTTCGATCTTCGATCTATTTATTGGTGGTCGGGTATGAAAATGGACTAGAACTTTATGTCTAAACATGTCTTACTTGCTCAAAGGTTTAAGCCGAAGATCAAAAACCGTTTGGCTTACTCGAACAACCTCCTATTCCCGTTTGGAAATGGGAAGACATTGCTATCGACTTTATCACCAAATTACCCCCCACTCAAAAGCAAAATGATAGAATTTGGATAATCATTGATCGAGATTAACCAAATCGGCTCACTTCATCCCAATCTGCGAGAAGTACTCGGTTGAAAAACTCGCTCAAATCTATGTTCGTGAAATTGTATGCCGCCATGGTATTCCGTTAATCATTATTTCCGATCGTGATGCTCGTTTCACCTCCCGTTGTTTGGAAATCGCTTCAAGAAGTTTTGAGCACTCTCCTTGATCTTAGCACCGCTTATCATCCTGAAACCGATGGCCAATCCAAGCGTACAATCCAAACCCTTGAAGATATGCTTCGATCTTGTGTTCTTGATTTTGGTGGAAATTGGGATTCTCACCTCTCGCTCATTGAATTCTCTTACAACAATAGTTATCATTTTAGCATTGATATGACTCCTTTCCAAGCTCTTTATGGTCGTAAGTTTTGTTCTCCGATTTTTTGGAACGAGATTGGTGAAGCCCAAATCACCGAGCCCGAGATGGTTCAAGATACCACCAATCGTATCGATAAAAGCCATAAAAACTCCTCTCTGCTAGAAGTCATCAAAAGAGCTATGCAGACAAACGGCGAAAACCCCTCGAGTTCAATGTTGGCGACTTTATCCTTCTCAAAGTATCCCCTTGGAAGGGGGTAGTCCGTTTTGGAAGGAAAGGAAAACTAGCACCCCGTTTTGTAGGCCATTCAAAATCCTCGAAATGATTGGAAAAGTGGTTTATAAGCTCGATTTACCGCAAGAACTTACCGGTGTTCATCCAACATTTCACCTCTCAAACCCTAAAACGTTCTTAGCCGAAGTAATCTCCATATACCTCTCGACGAAGAGCATGTAGATGAAACAATGATCATGGTCGAAAAACCCGTTGAATTCATGGACCGCAACTAAAAGAAAACCAAACGTAGCGCATTAATTTAGTTAAAGTCTGTTGGGTATCACGGCGTGGCGAGAAATTTACTTGGGAACGAGAAGACACTATGAAAGAGAAGTATCCACACTTATTTACTACAACATCATCTTAATTTCGGGACGAAATTCCCTAAACTAGGGGATACTGTGACATTCATCAATTTTGGATAACTTGTTTGTATGATCAAATTGTAAACCGACGCGATTTGTAACCCAGATCTTTCGATTATATAAAATAATGGTTTTTATGTTACATAATCATCTCATACTTGTCGGGTTTCGAAATCACCTTTTTACCGACTTTAAAACACTTAAAAAACGCTTAAAACGCCTCGAAACGAACTGCAGGGACCAATCTGCCAAACAACGAAACCTGAATCCTCCTCGCAAGCCGCACCGAGTGGCCAGGGAGGCTAGGCTGGTCGCGCGGCGCCTTTTGGTAGCTGCAGATTCGTTTTTTGGTTGTTTGTTTTTATTATTTGACTTGTTTATCCAATTAAAACACATGCAAGTGTTGAGTTAAAACATGGAAATAAACTTTGACCATTACCCTTTATAAACAAGCTTATCTTCTTCATTTCAACCTTGTTCATTCACTTCTTTGCTCTCCCAAACAAAGAACACAACTTCATCTCTTCAAGGTTTTGTAATAATCAAACAAGAACCATTCTTTATATTTTGTTTTATTACTTTGTAATTTAAGCTTGTGGTACAACATATATATATAATATGCACCCCTTGTTTCCTTCGGCTTTCACCTTCTCCAGCCATGGTCGGTTGAGGTGATATGCTACAAGGCAAGGCTTTATGGAGGACTCATTATAGTCTTTAATTATACTATATTTCCTTTAATGCTTACTAGTCTTGTCAAAATTATAAGAAGTTTTGTTTCTAAATCATGTTTAATGAGTTCCATGGTATTGGGTATGTGGTCACTAAACTCGGTTTTATCCCGAGTTGAGAACCGAACCAAAAACGAACTTTTGTTTACTAGTTTTGTTTTAAATAGTCCAATAAACATGTTCATATAAGATTTGGATATTATAACTTCTAAAATCGTTTTTATAGTTCTATGGTATTTGGGTATGTGGCAACCACCCTCGGTATTATTCCGAGTCAAGGACCAAACCAAAATCAAACTGTTATGGATAAAAATCAACTAAGGATAATGTATCCAAATCTGTTATGTGAGGTTTAGTGCTAAATTGATAACAATGAATATATGAACGAAATTGAGATGAACACAACGATTTGTTACGAGGAAAAGCCCTTGATCTTGGTCGGATCGCCGGCTCAAAAATCCCGGGTGATGACAAATCGTCTATCACCACTTTATTAATCACAAAAAAAGGTTACATGTCACACCCCGAAAATCTTAACTTAACACAGCGGAAGTCTTAACTTAAGCCGTTCGGGTTATGACAGATGCCGATAGCCAACAATAATAGATGATTAATAATAAAAGCATCCTCTTTTATTATAAGAAAATATTTTACAAAATCAAAGTTTATTACACGTGCTAATACACGGTTTACAATACTTCACTTTTGTTCAAACATCCCACACTCTCATTTCCATGCCACCTCGAAATCTTCACTTACCTGAAAGGCATATTTATATAATATTTGGGTCAACACGAATGTTGGTGAGTTATTCCCGAGAAAAACGTATCATATAAATATAGAAAATTTATATATAAACAACACATGAATATAATAGTGTACAACTATTATACTCCCAACAATACCGATCTTAACACGGTACAACACAATAACGAAACCCGCATTTTACCTTTAAGCACAAAAAGAGTTAGTTATAAACTAGCTAAGAGTACAACGCGTGTATGACTACCAATTTGATAACTCGAACGTACCATACTCGAAATATTCCCACTTTTAACCCAACACGAATGGAAGTGGGGGGGGGTGTCACCCCGATAGATCTACCGACATTTTTGTGCCCTTACTAATTTGGTTAACAGTTATATAACCAAATTGATTCATCCCATAATAACGACAATTTGTAAAGTATAATGCGATTTCAAACCATATATATAAATACGAATATAAATATACAATATGCTTTTCGGAAGAAGAACTCACATTTGAATCCGGTGTTCGTATAACGCTCGTCTCCTATAATAGTACACGTTTGTTAATTTTGAATTCGGGTTTGACCAAAAATGGTTAACTATATACATGTTTGACCAATATATATATATATATATATATATATATATATATATATATATATATATTCTTATTCTAAAAAAATCCATACAAGCATACAACACGTAAAGTTTACTACTTATAATTCTATAAATACATACTTAAAAATATAAACAAGTAGTAATCAACTAAAAGTTGTTTTATTTAATAATTTAAATTTATTATTAAAATATATATAAATTGTTACCTTTAGTTCTGGAGTGTTTTGGAAAATTTAATTTATTATTTTATATAGAATTTTAACTCTATTTTAGGTTTTGCCGGTTTCGTCGGTTTTGAGCTTAAAAATGAGCCGATTGTTATTTTGTGAAAACTTTTAGTTTTAAATTATCAAAAACACTTTTTATATAGTTTTTAGTCAAGTTTTATTAGTTTTTCAATAAAAATGTTATGGTTTTTATTTTGTTGCCAATTTCCTTAAAAATGCCAATTAAAGTCACCGACAAGCTATTTAAGTCACAATGTCAAAACCAAACCATTTGGTACAGCAAATATACATATAATAACAAGTAATATATCATAACATCCATGTTTTATCATCTAGCACCAAGTATGCACACAAAAATTTTTTTTAACTACACATGCTCAAGCCTTAGCTTAAGTTTTCAACTATACAATATACATGTTATTTCTACAATCTCCACAAGGTGTTTATGTACCAAAATTTCTAGATCTTAATAACCCCTATTATCCTCTTATTTCATCCCATTATCATCTTTTAAACAAACACATTCTTGATTCTTTAACAACAAAGTTTCTATTACTAGTAAGTAGCAATTTTTAATAACGTTATTATCATACCAACAATATTTACAATAGAGTTTACTAAAGTACTCCTAACCACAAATATTTAATCATCCACACAATATTATGTTCACTTATCAATTCATCTTGCAAAAAAATTTGTACAATTTACAAAGTTTCTTTTATTAGTAAGTTTGACACAAACTTTTGTTTATCTAAGTTATCATGTTTCATGCATCCTAGTACTTCTAGTAGATTTTATTCTTTTCCATATGTCCCATTCAATCACTTAGTTTGTTATTTTCAATCCATATAAATATCAATACAAGACAAGTATGAAATTTAGGATCAAAAATCAAATTTTTGTATTACTTGCATGTGTAAGTAACTTTCCAACAAAATCAAATCTCTACACTTTTGTCAACCCTTTTCCAAGATCTTATTTACCTTTTCAAAGCCATTATTACTATTACTTTCAACTTTTCAAATACTTTTTAATAAATCAATCAAGTGGGTTTTCAAAATTATCATTCTTTCTTAACTTTTTTTTTTAAGTTTAACAAGTTAACAACTTCAATCCAATACCAAAATCAAAACCCACGGCCAAAAGTGGTATTTTTACCCATAATCCATCTTTAATCTTTGGCCGTTTACATATTTACTTCCATTATTAAAACAATACTTAAACCCGTTTGTTAAACAAACTCAAGTAACATCAATATGTACAATCTATACAAGTTAAAATGCAACCATAACAAATCCTATAATCAACAATACCCATCTTATACATTCACATGCAAACTCACGGGTCACACAAATGCATGCATACATCCACATTATACTTGTATGCACATTATCAAACATACCAAAATCAAGCTTTAAACATCAAATAGCAACTAATATACACAAATCTTGAAGTGGGTTACCTTGGGTTTCGGATTTGGTGTCTAAGGAGGTGATAATGTGGCCTTGTTTTAGCTATAATCCTTTCCTTGGCTTCATACTTCTTGTTATTTGCTTAAACTTCCACCAAAGACCTCCTAATCAAGTATTGTGTGTATAATAATTTGTAAAGGTGAGATTGTAAAGTGGTGGTGGGGTGGCCGATTATTTGAAGAGGGAAAGAGAGTGATAGGTTGATGTGTTGTATGGTATAGAGTGTGTAGGTGGACAAATTTGAAGCTTCCAAGTCATTCATCAATCATTGCATACATACATGTAAATTTATCATTGGTGGGTTTGGGAGGTGGGTTGGGTTTTGTGTGTACGTGGCGGCCGAGAGAGGGCTGAGGGAGTGGGAGAGTTGGGTAATTATAAAGGCTTATGGTATTATCTAGGTGTTAAGGTTTAACGTTTCTCGTAATTTATCTAGCCAAACGACTTACGTTTCTAATAATTTTTATCAGACTTTGAGCGAAATTAGATTACAGTAAATGTCTGCCTAAAAACATAAAATTTTCTGAAAAACCTGATGTTGGGTCCTCACGGTGTCCTCTACTGGCTTTTGGTTACTTATTTTCTGATTTTTGCCATTCGAACCTCTATAATTAAGTTCATATACTATCTCTAATATCCAAATATAAAATTTAATTTTTCGAGGTCATCCTGACACGTTTATGAATTTATCTGTTTCGAGACATTACCAGGTGTCAATCTGTACAGTGTCAGCTATACGACAAAATTGAACTTTTTTTCGGGTTCCATATTTTAAAACTCAACTAAAATCAATAACTTTAGCTAAAAATATTATTCCTATGTATTTATTTTACTAATTAATACGCGATTACGTTTAAGATAATTACCAGATTAGTCTAATATTTGGCGGTTGTCACATTACAATGGGTGGAGTTTGTGATCAGAAATACAATACTAGCTATGTGTGTGGGTTTACAGAGAACTTAGCAGCTAACATAGGTGCGGGTGTGACTATCTGACCTAGCGTTGATCATAAACTCGATATATAAAGAAAAAATAACAATAACTAATGTCCTATTTATCCGCCACCTTCCCACTAGCTTAGTCCATCACTTTGACCACGTGCTGAATGAGACTTCTAGCGAAATCTTACAGGTCCTGGAGTCGATATATATAGCTCTGGAACTCTTTAGAAGGATAATTGATCCATACACGTCTTCAAGGATAACATATCCTCTGTACTAAGCTATTTTGCCTCAACAAGAAGTCCTATAAATCCGCCATCTTCCCACTATCTTCATCCACGACTTTGACCACGTGTTTGACAAGTCCAATAGCGAGATATCCGGTAGAATAAGTCTTGGAGCCGTTGTACTTATTAAATAACAACCTACACACAAGAAACAGTTATTAATAATTCCAATTACTGAGGATCCTTGATCCTGACAGGATCTGTCTAATGATAACTGATCCTAGAACATATGTTAGGATAACATATCCACATTGTCAAATTTCCATGCCCTAACAATTTTCCCCAAAATGGCGGTTGTGATAAGATCACAACTGTCATTTTGCCTTTGAATTCATACGACCTGCAAAAACAAATGAGATTTGACAAGCTAGATATAATTATCATATATCTATAGAGTTTCCTTGGGAACTTCACTTCCGGCTATATATCCAACTCCTCTTATTCTCCCTGCAAATCATGAACAACTAGTAACACATGTTTAACCCAGGTGGATGGTACATCTTTCGAATGGTGAAATCCGGGTTAAGAATTTTGCTAATCGTAGGTAAGTTTAATAAACAATATCTTTTAACTATATGCTTGTTACTTGTTATCTTGAAAGTTTGTTTGATATAGCTTTAGCTTTATTGAAAGTTTTAAGAAATAACTTTAAGTAAATATCTTTAGGATAGAATATCCTTGCAATAATAATTTAAAGATATTAAATCTTTAAGTAAAAGGGATTACAAAGATCTTAGACAAATAAAGGTAAATTGACAAGTAGAAATCATACCATAAGGTTTAATTAGTCCTAGGTTACCATAAGTAATGATCCTTCTGTGATCCTTGTAGAAGTAAGTTATGGATTTTGGATCCATAAGTGTTGATCCTCGTAATTGAACTTAGAACATCTGTTGCAAACAACTTATAATATTGTTCGGGATTAGACCCAACAAGCGGGGGACAAGCCCATAAAATAAAGTGGGGACAAGCCCATGCAACTGGGGACAAGCCCGTGTAACTGGGAACAAGCTCGTGAACTGGGGACAAGCCCGTGTAACTGGGTACAAGCCCATGAACTGGGGACAAGCCTAAACTGGTGTTAAACTGGGGACAATCCCAAAACTGGGGACAAGCCCAAACTGGTGTTAATCTGGGGACAATCCGAAAACTGTGGACAAGCAAGAACCGGGATTTAGCCCAAACGTGAGCGACGTGAAAACACCAAAACCTTAGCTAACATGAAAATGTTAGAAACCTTTGTCTTGAGATAACGTGAAAACGTTATAATCGGTGGTATGGTACGTATACTATAAATCGTAGGATCCTCCATATAGCCGAAGACAACGAAATTGTCAGCCACTAAGCGTGTACTGGTCCCGCTGCCGCGAACTATACGTTGGATAGCGTGCGCTCAAGGCGAGAGTGTAGAAACTCTATTTATAAGAAATGTGAAAACCTTTAAACCTTAGAGGATATGACCATCAGGGGTCATACCCAAACGTGGGCTAGGCCAAGGGAAATAGCATAGTACCTTAAATGAAAAGGAGAATTTGAAAATAAAACGTTAAGAATATATTATCCTTGAGTTATTAATAAGAATTTGAAAAGAATAAGTGATCAGATAGATATTACCAATTTTAGGATCATTGATGCTATAAGGACCCTCAGAGGATACTTGATCATGATTAGAAAAAGTTCTTCTTGAGGTGGATAGCATTCCATGCTCTTGGTAACCTTTTACCTTCCATAGTGAGAAAATGATATGCCCCCTTTCCTGCTTCCGACTCGATCAGATAAAGACCTTCCCGCTTGGGTGCTAACTTTCCATCTGTCGGATTGGTTGTGTTTTGGAAGGCTTTCCTCAAAATTAAATCTCCTTCTTGAAATATTATGATCCTTATATTTTTGTTGTATGCCCCAGCTACCATTTGTTGATATGCTGCCATTCTGATCTTGGCTAGGTCTCTGAGTTCTTAAACAGTATCCAAGTCTTGAGGATGTGCAGCAGGTTCTCGAGGAAGCCCACGCCCCAGACATATTGGTGGCGCAAAGATATATGATCACCTGATGACATTCATAATTGGGAGATTGATTCCTCGATCTTCAAAGAAAACTGACTCCTCCTACTCCTTCTTCTCTTTTAGGATAGGATCGTCGTTGGTCCTTCTTTCACTTAGGCCCGGGCCAAGTCAGTGGGGGGACCCTGTCGGGCTCCTCCCCCCCCCCAAAAAAAAGAAACTGTACGTGAGAGTTTCCCTTCATACGGCTCGAATCATTCTCAGATGCCCGAAGAATTTATTCATTGGCCTCAGGATCACGGATGCTTGTTCTGGCTGTTGGCACCACCATTTCTGTAGGGATAAATGCTTCTGACCAAGCACTAATGAGAATTGTGTTTGGCCCGTTGCATTCTTGGGTGTTGTCCTGTCAGCCCAAAGAACATATGGTAGTTCCTAGGCCCACTTTTTCTTCTTGGATCCTAGCTTCTTATTTAAATTGTTGATGATGATTTTGTTTCTAGACTATGTTTGACCATTAGCTTGAGGATGCACTGGTGTTGAAGTAATCATCTTTATGCCCCAGCTATGACAAAAGTTATTTGTTCTTTTCCCAATAAATTGGGAACTATTATCACATATAATCTCATAAGGAATGCGAAATCTAGTTATAATATTCCTTTTAATAAAAGATATAACTTCCCTTTCTCGGACTTGTACGAATGCTTCTGCTTCAATCCATTTAGGGAAGTAGTCCGTCATGGCAAGAATAAAGACCTTTCCACCCGGTGCCTTTGGTAGCTTCCCAACAATGTCCATTCCCCATTTCATGAAAGGCCATGAAGAGGATATAGGATACGTTGGTTCTGCTGGTTGATGCAGGATATTTGCATTCCTTTGGTAGGCATCACACTTCTTTGAATACTCTACTGCATCCTTCTTCATTGTCGGCCAGAAGTACCCAGTTCTATGTATCTTGGGGAATAATTCCCTTCCTCCTGTGTGGTTGCCGCAATCTCTTTCGTGAAAGTCTTTATGTACTTCTTGGATTTTAGGATCCTCGATGCATCTCAAGTATGGACCTGCAAGAGATTTTCTGTATAGCATATCATCAAATAAAAGATATTGTGATACCTTGAGTTTGAAGGATTTCGGATTCTCCGTAGCTGGGATATCTCCAGTTTGGATGTACTTTTTGATTGGAAGGATCCAGGATCCTTGATTGCCTGAGGATAATGGATCACAAAGTACAATCTGCTTATCACTTGTTATTCCCCAACTTCTTGCTCTCCTATTGCTGGCGAGAGTATGTGAATAATTGGGATCTTCGTATCTTCTAGGATTTTTAGGGATGAGGCTAAATTTTCTAAGGCGTATGCCCTAGCATTTTCCTCTCTTGGTACCTGTACTATACTAAACATTTCGAAGGATTTTGCTAATTCCTTCACAATTTCTAAATATTTGATCACATTTTCACCTTTTACGGTATAAGAACCGTTAGAGTGGTTAGTAATGAGTAAAGAATCCATATAAACTTGAAGATACCTGATCCTCATACTTTTGGCTAAAAGTAAACCTGCTATTAGTGCTTCGTCTTCTGCCTCATTGTTGGTAGCTTGAAATGCACATGCAATGGACTGGGGTATTATGTCCCCCTGTGGCGATTTTAGTAGTATGCCCATCTCGTTCCTCTTACGTTGGATGCTCCATATGTGAAGAGGATACAAGGATCCTTGGTTACATCTAGTTGCTGAACCTCTAGGTCGGCTTCTTTCTGCATGTCACTGCTGAAATCAGCCACAAAGTCTGCGAGTGCCTGTGATTTGATAGCTGTCCTAGGCTCATACTGAATGTCGTATGCACTCAGTTGTAGGTTCCCTGGACGGATCACACGAGATATCCCAAAATACACAGGTGCGGAATCCCTGTGTAGATCGTTACGGACGTAGAACACACACACACGAACACACGAACATGATACGAACGAACACACGTTATATTAATAACTCAAACCGTGATACTTACAGACTCTCGACCTCACGTCACTTGACTCACTGAATTACACGTAACTCGAACTACTAACCAACTGAACTCCGTAACCTATATAAATACACGACAACTTCGCCTCAGGCGAAGTTGTCCATAACTTCGCTTATTCAACAAGTTCACCTAGGCGAACTTGTCAAACAACTTCGCTTGGTTAACAAGTTCGCCTAAGCGAACTTGTCAACAACTTCGCTCTAAACAAACAAATACATAAACAATATTACAGACTCGATTACAGACATTAGACATATGAACTACTGACATCTATGCACCAACAGACTCCCCCTTGGCAGTAGCTTCATATCTTGATCTTTCAGCTCTTGTCTCGTAATCCTGTATCCTTACGCGTGCACTCCTTCTCTAACACACACCGTGACTACTCGCTGATATTTCCTTGCTTCATCCTTCCAAGCAGGAATATAAAATATCTTCATTTCATTCAACACTTGCAGATCAGCTTTCGATAAGTTAACAAGATGCATCGGATCATACACCCTCAGCACTTCTTGTTCATCTTCGTCTTCCATCACGGCTTCAGCAGTCTGGTAATCAACGTACCACCATTTTAGATTCTTCAACACATCTTGAGGCATAGTCTTCATAGGAACCTCCTTGATGCATCGGATCGGTTTGTACTTCATCACCATCCATGGCTTGCCATCTGCTCTTATTCCCCTTTCTGTATCCTCCACGAGCTTTCCCTTCTGTAGCTTTAATAATTCAAACTTCTTCTCTTTTATGCTTTCTTTCCACACGATCTTCCCAATCACTCTTGCCATGTTGTCTTTACTTCTATTTATCAGGCCCAACCTGGCCAAATCCTTCACCTCACATTCCGGCAACGTATTGAGAGATCTCAGGGTTCATTTGAAGTATTGAATACCATCATAACGCTTCACCACAAACAACTTTATCTGTTCATCATATATCCAACAGATAATTCCCTTCTTCGACTCAGCATAGCCTTTGATGTTATAACTCTTCTTGAACATGGCTGGAACAGCAGGCTTCTTGGTCTTAATAAACCAATGAGCACAGCCTTCCTTCCACCTAGGCTGCTCCTCCCACTCAGTCTCATCTATCTCAGCACCCATGTCGGCTTTCTCAACATCAGGGATCTCGTGTTCAACGTCTTCTACTACTATCTCTTCTTCCTCAATCTCACTCTCAATCTCAATCTGCTCACCGATCTTTTCAATCACATCACTCGGCAGCACATCTTCATCAAATAACACATCGTCGCTGAACATATCATCGTCAAGTTCCTTCAACGCATCAATCACGTCATCATCAACCAACACTACATCATCACCACCAGCCGCGTCGGCAGACTCCCCCTCAGCTGTGGAAGTACCAAGAGCTTGAGAAGTTCTTGGCAGCTCACCACCTGCATCTTTCGATGCATTGGGATCATCGTCTCGGTCATTTCTTCTTTTCGTCCTGAGCTCGTCGCCCTTACAGCTCATCTCCCCCTGAGATGCCAAGAACTCCTTCAAGGCATCTATAACTTTCCCATGCTCAACCAGGAGGGATGCCTGTAGTTGATTTGCTTCAACTAGGCTTTGAATAGTCTTAGATTGCTCTGCCACGATCCGCTCTAGTGAAGCTATTCTCTCTGAGTCTGAAGTAGGCGTAGGCGAGACACCAGAAGCAGGCATAACCGCAGGTGGTACCATACCTGATAACCCTGCAGTAGTGATGACCGTTGACTCTACAAATAGTGCAGCTACCACCGATTGAGTAAGCGTTGGAGGTGGTAGAGACACGATCTCCGGAGTCGACGTCTGGATAGCAGTGATGGATGGAATGCCAGCAGATGATGCAGCCACCACGGGAACATCCGCAGCGCTTATACCTGTAACCTGTACAGAAGTAGGAACGATAGACATACCAGACAGTGCGGCCGGAGCGAAACGTACCGTCCTTGAAGTCTCTCCAGCTCCCATGCCAGCACCTGTCCTTTCCCGTCTTGATCTTCTTATCAGCTTATGTATATCTTCTTCCTCTTCTGACTCATCATCATCCTACGTTCTCTTTCTCTTCCCAACCGTTCTCTCTCGAGACACCATCAACCGTCTCCCCTCATTCATAATCTCATCCAAATCTGAGTCAGCCATCGATGTAGCTGCTCTAATAGCACTCACACCCGTACCTTGTGCAGCCAAGACCTGCACCTCTTCAACATGATCCATATCAAAATAACCTTGACCTCCAAAAACAGCGTCAAGATCTATATCCTCTGCAGCCGACACAACAGGCACAGCAGGTGGAGCTTGAGTTGCTCTTGCCTGTCGCGGTTGAGGATCTCTGAACTCGTCCCCACCAGCAGGAACATACTCTGGGTTGATTAAAAACCCAAACAGTGGAGTATGCATGGGACGACGTTCAGGGTTGCTCCTCGCACTCGAAGTGCGACATTGAGCAAAGATACGTTTGCTCACAGATTCCACGTATCTTATCGGTCGTCTCTGAGGTAGATTCGGAGCCACATGGTTCAATATCATCTGGATGAACCGTGGGTACATAATGAACCGCTCCCGAGACATCGCCCTCCTCTGTCTGTCAATCTCGTAAAAGACCATCTGACTGAAACTGTAGCGTTTGTTGTAAGTCAGTGCAGTCATTGCAGACTGCATGGTCGCACCCATACCGTCAGTGCCCGCCTTTCTCCCAGACATGCAAACTATCATAACGTGCATGAGGAAGCGCCACTGATCTAGAAGGAAACCCTTCCTCCTCTGGGTATCACCTAATGGACCAGAGTAGCCCATTCGGAGAAACGCTCCATCACGGAACGGAGCCACAAACTCTGTAGGGTCATCCCTAGTCTCTTCACCGAATCGTAACGCCACCCGAATCTGTTCAGAATTGAACTGAACTTGTTGATTGTTCACAGTCGCTCGCATGACCGGGGGCTCAACACGACAGTCGTATTCGACCGTCTGCCAAAAGTCTTCGATATTTGGTAGAGATATCGGCAGAGTGTTTGTGATGGCATGGAAAATCCTCGAGCGTAGGAGGAAAGTTATGATCTCGCGGTAATCCTCAACGCCGCTCGCTTCCGGGTCAAGGGTGATGTACATATTGTGACCCGGGAAAAACTGACGTTGGTTATCACCATCGTCTCCTCCTGCACCTCCAGCACCAGCTACCGCAGCCATATCTGCAACAAACTAACCAAGTTAGATAAATGTTAATGAATAACACAAGTTCGCTGGTTACCATGAGCGAAGTTGTGATAAACTCTGTATAGGCGAAGTTAAAGTTGAGGCGAAGTTGGGAAGAACTTCGCTTCAGCTTTAAGTTCGTTTAATTAATATTAAGTTAAAATGGTCTAGGCGAAGTTAATGTTAACTTCGCCTCATCACAACATCGCCTCAGGCGAATTTAAGCTTCAGGCGAAGTTACGGATAACTTCGCCTCAGGCAAACTTAAGCTTCAGGCGAAGTTACGGATAACTTCGCCTCAGGCGAACTTAAGCTTCAGGCGAAGTTACGGATAACTTCGCCTAAACCCTAACTTCGCCTGAATCTGAAACGGCGACAGTAAGGTAATGCAAACATCGAAATCCGATGTTTCGGCTAGTTTAGACGATTAAGGACCCTTAAACCAAGCTTTTTAAGGACATGTTGACGATCAGTATGGTTATTAACACGTAACAGCAAGTTTTTGAAAGACCGATTTGAAGGTCCGACGGTTCGAGGGTATTACCCGGTTGTCGAAACAACCGTAGATTAATCAAAGAACATATAACATGTGATAAACGAACCCAAACAACCTTTAGATCGGTTTGAAATCGAAGAACAAGATAACACGAAGGATCAGTATAAGTTCGCTGTGTAAACAAATAATATAAGTTCGCTGAGTTTGAGATTAATGAACAGAATTGACTGTTGATAATCCTTATATATGGGCGGAGTTATTCAGGCGAAGTTACGGATAACTTCGCCTAGGCGAAGTTAACCACAACTTCGCAAGTTCAACAACATCGCCTATATATTTACAAAATTTAACCTTATAAGTTTAACATTTTTCCAATTAAGTTATAAAACTTTCCTTTAAGAAATAAATGACATGATCAATTCTAAGTAACCAGTTAAAAAATCATAAAACTATCTAAGTACAAAAACTTAAAAAGTTTACAGTATAAGGGATCAAATTTCAGTCTAGTTAGGGACTACCATGTTTTAGAAAAGATCCGAACAGGAATCATACTAACTACGTGACTGTTACATAGATCCGTGTTTAGCTGTATTATGACATATATATACAGGTTGTAAGCAGGTATAACTTAAAGTGGTTTTCATCGTTTATGTGATACGAGTTAGTTTCGATTAAGTCTCAAAATTTAAGTGGGCAACAACTCAGAGATTTTGATGCCTCCTATCTATCCTCAAAGCGTATTTGGCTTTCCCCAAGTCACCCCGAATTGACTTCGACCCATAGTGTCTGATTAAGTTGTAAGTACTCTTCTTCTGGTTCCCGTTCTTCTTCTTACTCTAAGATTGAGAAGTCTTGATATTTTGTCATCTCTAAAATGTTTCAATAACTCCAAATATATATATATATATATATATATATATATATATATATATATATATATATATTTTTTCGAATAAACATAGACTTCAAAGTAGAAATTTACTGCAAGTCCCGAATCTGGATCACTGCAGTATCTTGAGACGCTATCTTCACGGGAATCAGAACACACATGGGCTCGTGTATGACTGGGTAATTGCTTTTCTGCCTATCATTCGGAAAGATATATATGAAGACATGCAAAACTCTTAAGGAGTTTCCACGTAAAATCAAGTAGATTTAGTTTGTATCACGTCTACTTTTACGCACCATAAAAAGTTACCATGACATACAATGACTGTCCTAAAGCCTTTTAAGCCTAATAACTTCACTAGTTAAGCACACAGAATTAGTATATCTATCATTTTCCAAGGTTGGATCAATTTTCCGTTTAACATAGCTAACGAACTTCTTACGAAGTAACAGACTTGAAAAATAATTTCATTTCCCATTTCTTTCAAAATTTTAACATTAATCGCCCCGACCAAAACAAAGTCTTCAGGTAAACGGCTATCCCGACGATCCAATGGATCAGCTGGACCGACCACATACTAGTATGTGTCTTTCTAACTAAGTATGATCGACTAATTTTAAGCGAAAGAATGAAAAACTCATCATAAACCGCCCCGGTCACTATCAGTAATCTGGTTAATGGCTATCCTCAAAATCTACAAGTAGAAAATGAGGACCAAAACATATCCGAAGACAAGTCCTTCAAACTGATGTAAACGACATATTTTTAAGCGATTAGTGACGTTTTTTTTTTTTTTAAATATCACAAGAAAAACATGGTTACTCGGGATTGATCATCCCATTCAGTTCAATAAGGTTTTGAAATCTGGATTTGTCAAACGCTTTAGTATATAAATCAGCGAAATTATCAAGCGTATCCACCTTTTCAAGTATTATCAGTTTCTTCTCAGCATAATCCCGTATGAAATGATGACGTATGTCAATGTGTTTAGTTTTACTATGTTTCACGGGATTGTTAGTTACTGAGATAGCAACTGTGTTATCAATGCAAATAGGAGTAAGTAAGAAATTCAGACCATAGTCGCGCAACTGTTGTTGAATCCAAAGAACCTGAGAGCAGCAGTTGGATGCTGCCATGTATTATGCCTCACAGGTTGAAATTACGACTGAAGTCTGCTTCTTGCATTGCCACGACACCAATCTGCCACCAAGAAACTGACATCCTCCAGTTGTTGACTTCCGACTCTGATTGCATCCTCCATAATCAGAATTTGTGTAAGCGACCAGCTCCAAGTCTCCTCCTCTCGGGTACCACAACCCCAGCTTCGGCTTGCCCTTGAGATACCGCAGTATCCTCTTTGCACCTTTCAAATGAGATTCTTTGGATTTGCCTGAAAACGTGCACAAAGACAAACAACAAACATTATATCAGGCCTAGATGCAGTTAAGTACATTAAAGAACCTATTATTGCCCGATATTGAGTTGGGTCCACATCTGCATCACCGTCTACTTCAGCACCCAATTTGTGATTGACGCAGATTGGAGTATCATATGGAGAACTGTCCTCCATCTTGAAGCGCTTGAGCACATCATGAACATACTTTGTCTGATGAATGAACATCCCGTCCTTCTTCTGATCAACCTGCAATCCTAGAAAGAAAGTTAGTTCACCCATAGCACTCATTTCAAACCTTTTCTTCATGACGGCTTCAAACTCCTGACACATGGAGACTTTTGATGCAGCAAATATAATGTCATCCACGTAGACTTGTACCAGCAGGAAGTCGCTTCCATCTCTTTTGAAGAACAACGTGCTATCAATTTTCCCTCTTTCAAAACCATTCTCGAGCAAGTAATCCGATAAAGTTGAATACCAGGCACGAGGTGCCTGATGTAATCCATACAACGCCTTGCTCAACCTGTACACGTGATCTGGATAGTCTGGGTCAGGAAAACCCGGAGGTTGCTCAACATACACAACCTCATCAACTTTCCCATTCAAAAACGCACACTTCACATCTAGCTGAAACACCTTCATCTTTTCATAAGCAGCAAACGCCAAAAACAATCTTATGGCTTCCAACCTGGCGACAGAAGCGAACACTTCGTTATAATCAATCCCCTCTTGTTGATTAAAACCTTTAACGACTAGCCTCGCCTTGTTTCTTATAATAATCCCCTTATCATCTCTCTTGCACTTAAACACCCATTTTGTGCCTATCGCATGCACATTCTTTGGTTTTTCAACCAAAGTCCAAACTTCCATCTTCTCGAATTGAGCCAACTCTTCTTGCATGGCTTCGACCCACGAGCTGTCCTTTAAAGCCATTTGATAATTCTTCGGTTCAATCTGGCTTATAAAGCAGTTATACAGGCATTCATTGATTATTCCTGTCTCCTTAATGCTTGTATAAACACAGGTGTGTTCATTCAAGCTACTTCTCGTTTGTACACCTGAGGACACATCACCAATCACATTATCCAAAGGGTGATCTTTATGAATTCTCGTGGTCGGAACAGAACCGACATGCAAATTATCTTCCAAATTAGAAGAGATCTCATCAATGGTTGTTTCATGCTGAGAGTGAAAAGGATTGATAAATTCTTCTTCAGCAGAGGCAGCAGGGGTACCGATAGTGTTTGATGAGGAAGGTTGACATTTATCAATCAGCTGTCTTTGCAATAGATTTTCTTCCTCATCAAGTATCATCTTCGTCGCAGCTCTTTCTTCTTCTTCAGAAATTTCCAAATCCGGTATGTTAAACGACTTAAAAAGCTTAACATAGTCGAAAAGCTCAGCAGGTCCATTGCTAGGTTTTGGCGGTTGGTAACTTGTGATGTTGGTGTTACACACCACCTCCACCTTGCAGGTCGAAGTATTGAAGACACGTCTGTTGGGAGTACCAACAACATAACCGACTAAGATTCCTTCATCGGCTACTTCGCCAAATTTAGAGTTTGTCTTCAAGATCGAACAAGGGGACCCGAATGGTTCAAGACCACTCAAGTTGGGCTTCCTTCCATGCATAAGCTCGTAACATGTTTTACCAAGTCTCTTAACAGTTAACACTCTATTCAAAACATAGCAGGCTGTAGCAACCGCTTCAGCCCAGAACATCACAGGAAGCTTCGAATCTGCCAGCATAGTTCTGGCTCCTTCAATTAAAGTTCGGTTCTTCCTTTCTGCCACTCCATTCTGTTGCGGAGTATACGGAGCGCTGTATTGGTGTTCGATTCCTTTCTGAAGACAGAAGATTTCCATTTCAAAATTCTTGAACTCCGTTCCATTGTCACTCCTGATGAACTTAACTGTTTTACCCATGACGTTCTCAACTTTGGTAATCAAATTCTTCACCATTTGAGCCGTCTCATCTTTCGATTTCTGAAAATATACCCACGAATATCGCGAGTAGTCATCAGTGATCACCAAGCAGTAGGAAGTACCTCCTAGACTTTTTACATTCACGGGACCGAAGAGATCCATGTGAAGCAGTTCTAGAGTACTGGCAATAGAGTTGACCTTCTTGGTGAGATGGGATTTCTTGTGTTGCTTTCCCTTCTTGCATGCTATACATTTGTCTTCAAAGTTAAAACTTTTCAAGGGAACGCCCATCACAAGTCCATTCCTGACAATGTGGTTCATCTTCCGAAGATGAATGTGCCCCATCCTCCTGTGCCACAGTTCGGATTCCGATTCGCTTGCTTTCGTCATTAAACATGATTCTCCCGTGGCCATTTCAGTAGACCTCATATCCATCACATAAGTATTTGTATCACGTGGAGCTTTCATCACTATCCACTCGTCTGGTATCTGAAAACCAGGCTTCAACACGATCGCCTCATTCTTCGTGAAATGAACAGTGTACTCCTTATCACAAATCTGCGACACTCTCAGCAGATTGTGCTTCAACTCTTCTACAAAGTTCACATTCTCAAGAGTCATTTTCCCATTGGACACCGTTCCTCTTCCAGTAATTCTTCCTCCACTTTCACCTGCAAAACTAACTCTCGCTCCTTGAACAGGTTTTAAGTCGTGCAACAAGTATTTGTTACCCGTCATGTGCCGGGAACAGCCGCTATCTACAATCCAAAGACTGTGGGCAGCCCTGTTCAACTGTTCCTGCACAATAAAGCAAAGGATTAGAATCTAGGGACCCAAGACCAATTGGTCTTGGATCTATACATCCCGTACTTCTGCTTTCCAAAGTTAGCATCTGGATAATTCCTGTCAGTCCTATTAGGAAATCTCCTTGTAAATTGAGTGTGAGGTCTTCCGAACCTATGTGTATTGAAAGTATTATATCTTGCGGTTTGGTTATTAGCATTGTTAAACTGAGGTTTGTTTCTGTGAAAACCTGAATTAGTTACATTTCTGAACTTTGAAGGGTTTTCATTTTTAACAGTATTAAAATTACCATTAAGCTTATGCTCAGTTTTAATAGGCCTCACACCACTGAATTTCGGTGTCAGAGGGCAATCTGCAACAAGATGTCCTAACTTATTACACCTAAAACAACACCTATGCTCCATTTTCTTTTCAAAGGTTGTTTTGGATGTTGAGGCTGTGTTACCGGCCGTTCGTCTCACATAAGGTGGGACGTACGGGTTGAGTGGAGTACTCTTTTTATAGGTTTTATCTTTTTCTTCACCAGTGGGTAACACTACCTTCTCTTTCGTCTTACCCGATTCGGACAACTTATCCGAATCTGATGAGATTGGACTTGTAACAGAAATTTTCACACTTGAAACAGGCGAACTCGTTTCGCCACTACTAACACTTGGTTCTTTACTCGAAACCTTGATTGCAACTGTCTGAGGAACTTCAAAATCAACAGATTTCTGAACACTAGGGTTAAAAGTGTAATTGTGGTTATAAGGTGGTGGAACCTCGTGATAACCAATTCCTCCCCTCTTTGTAGAGGTACCTTGATCACTAACAAGGTGATCAAGAATAGCTGAGGAATTTCGGAACTGCTCAAGTTTTCGGTTCAGTTCCACCACTTTCACCTGGTGGTCAGCAATCTGCTTTTCTCGTTCAGCAATCAGTTTAGTCTTTTCTTCTAAAACCTCATAACTTATATCAATTACTTCAATTTTTTCAGCAAGTTTTGTTTTTAAGCTTTTAACATCTTTTTCACACGCTTTTATTTTAACTTTGTAACTGTTTTCTCTTGCTTTCATAAAGTGATGATCTTCTTTAAGAGTTTTAAATTCAGCATCTAAACGAACATACTGATCAGTTATGGTAGCAAGTTGCTCAGACAAATTCTCACATTTAGTACAAATAGATTTAGAACTTACCTCGGAGAGTTGATCCTTGTTATCTGTCATGAAAGCTTTTTCCTTACCAGTAGCTTTCTCTTCTCCGGTAATCTTCTTACGTTCCTCATTCTCAACCTTAGCCATATTTGCCTGTTCACTAGTTTCATTCGAATGCAGGTTCCAGTTGTATTCACCTGCTTCTCTGGACATCATGGCATTGACTTCTTTACTACTCACAGTGTGCTGTGCAGGCCGGCCATGACCACGTTCAACTCGCTTGTTTCTGCACTCTTTGGCAAAGTGCCCGTTTTGTTGACAGTTATAGCACCTCACTTTAGACTTGTCGAACCCTGGCCTGCCACCAACAAACTTTCTCCCCGTCTTTCTCATAAACTTCTTCACTCTCCTCACTATCATGGCCATCTGCCATTGTAAATCCATTTCCTCCAGATCATCAGCATCGATCTGGTCATAGTCTTCATCCAGCATCGCTGGATCAACAACCTTTCCTTGAATATAGTGTTCATATGAAGCAATAAACGAAGCATAGAGGCCAAACTGCTCTTCAGCAGATTTGATGCTCATTGGCATCTTAGAGTAATTATTGCTTGAGGAACTTGAAGATCCACTAATCTTGCTTGCTGTCTGTTGAGTACCACTTGATCCACCCGCAACAAAGCAAACATCCCCATTTGAGTTTACTGACACATGCCCCTCCTGTGAAGACTTGGCACCCGACTCGCTCTTCGAGAAGTAGGCGGCAGAATCAGTCTTTGAACTTGAATTGGAGTTTACTTTAGCACCGTACATGCCTGGATCTTGAACCTGATCCATAGATGTTTCTTTTCTTACCATATTAAGCTCAAAAGTTCTGAGCTTGTTGACAGTGGTTTCAAGATCATAAGTAGGGAAATCCTTGTCTTCCCTCATTAGCACAGTATACATCTCCCATTTTGGTGGGAGGGCATCGAGAAGCTTTTCCACAATCTCTTCTTCTCGGTAGGAAATGGAGTAGTTACTCAATTCAGTCATTAGATGATAATATCGAGTAATAATATCATCAAGAGATTCGTTCTTTAAGTACTTAAAGACTGAAAATTGAGTTTTGAGCAACTTTATCTTTGAAGCCCGAATACCTATATTCCCCTCAAATCTGTTCTCAAGAGCTTCCCAAAGCTCTCTAGCTGATGTATACTTTCTGAACGTATGGAGGATCTCCTGTGGAAGAGCCATTGTGATTGCAGCATGAGCCTTGCTTTCGGCTTCATACATCTTTTTCTCCTCCTCTTCCATTTTACTGTATTTCTTGATTTGGTCTCGACCCTCATACTCCATGACTTGTGGAATATATCCATCTTGGATGCATACCCACATTTTCGCATCCTGGTACTTAACGTATTGTATGAACCGATCCTTCCACGCGACAAAATCGGTTCCCTTTAGCAACCTTGGGGCCTTTGTAGCTGACCCCGCTTCAACTTCCATCTTTACAAGCTCCGAAATGTTGATCGACGACATCCTTCTTGAAGACTAAGAAACCCGAAAAATTCTGAAAAGGCGAAGTTAAAAAAAAATTTCCTCTGAACAATACTGTAGGCGAAGTTAGGGATAACTTCGCTTAAGTACTAACTTCGCTGGATCTTTCTTAAAATCGCGTGACTGGGCGAAGTTGAGAATAACTTCGCTTAGGATAAGCGAACTTAGAAATTAGGCTAACTTGATGAGAACTTCGCTGAGTTAGGCGAAGTTGAGGAGGTAGGCGAAGTTGTAAATAACTTCGCTTCTCCTTATATCTTCGCCGAAACCCTACGTATCCTGACGGCAACTTCGCCTGATGAACATCAACTTCGCCTGACGAACTTAAACTTTCTGCAGATCTGAAACTCGGATTTTAACGACGTTTTTGACGGTTTATAGGCTTGAACACACTGGTAGGAGGCTAGAATGAGCAAAAACACCAAAAACTCGTCCCGTGAATAGTCGAAATGGAACGAATTCTACACCCGCGTGAATATCCCGAACCACACAATCGAGCAAAAGCTCTGATACCAATTGTAGGTTCCCTGGACGGATCACACGAGATATCCCAATATAAACAGGTGCGGAATCCCTGTGTAGATCGTTACGGACGTAGAACACACACACACGAACACACGAACACGATACGAACGAACACACGTTATATTAATAACTAAAACCGTGTTACTTACAGACTCTCGACCTCACGTCACTTGACTCACTGAATTACACGTAACTCGAACTACTAACCAACTGAACTCCGTAACCTATATAAATACACGACAACTTCGCCTCAGGCGAAGTTGTCCATAACTTCGCTTATTCAACAAGTTCGCCTAGGCGAACTTGTCAACAACTTCGCTTGTTTAACAAGTTCGCCTAAGCGAACTTGTCAACAACTTCGCTCTAAACAAACAAATACATAAACAATATTACAGACTCGATTACAGACATTAGACATATGAACTACTGACATCTATGCACCAACATCAGTTTTACAGCCCACTTAGCCATTCTACCTGAAAATTCTGGCTTGCTAAGAACATTCTTAACAGGATGATTAGTTTTCAAAATAATAGTATGGGTCTCAAAATAATGTCTTAATTTAGTAGAAGCCATAATTAAAGTAAGAATTAATTTTTCAAGATGAGAGTACCTAGCTTCTACATCTAACAAACTCTTACATACATAATATACAGGGTGTTGTTCACCTTCATGATCCTTGACGAGAACATCACTCACTGCATTACCTGAAACTGCTAGGTATAAATATAAGGATTCTCCATCCACAGGCTTCATCAGGGATGGAGCTGAGGATAAGTAATCCTTTAAGTATTTAAGCGCAGTCTCATACTTTTCTTTCCATTCAAACTTCTTATTCTTTCTAAGAATATCATAGAAATCTTTGCATTTCAAGGAGGATCTTGAGATGAATCGGTTGAGTGTAGCTATTCTTCCCGTTAGTCTTTGGACATCCTTGGCATTTGCAGGCGACTTTAGGTTGATGATGGCTTCAATCTGCTCTGGGCTTGCTTCAATTCCTCTTTTAGTCACCATATACCCCAGAAACTTTCCAGCCTTAACACCAAAGTGGCATTTTGACGGATTAAGTTTTTGTTATATTGGTCAAGGATATTGAAAGCTTCTTCAAGATCTCTGAGGTGATCCTCAGCCTTCTTTAATTTCACCACCATGTCGTCTATGTAGACTTCCATGGTTTTGCCTAGCTGATCCTTGAACATTATGGTGACCAGTCTTTGGTATGTTGCCCCTGCATTCCTTAGTCCAAATGGCATAGCAATATAACAATATATGTTGGTAGGAGTCATGAATGCAGTATTCTCCTGATCAGATGGTTCGATATGAATTTGTTGAAATCCAGAGGAAGCATCCATGATGGTAAGCATTTCATGTCCTACCGTTGCATCCACCATGGAGTCTATATGTGGTAACGGGAAAGGATCATTGGGACATGCCTTGTTTAAATCTGTAAAAATAAACGCATACCCTCCACTTTCCATTCTTTTTTGAAACTATAACCACGTTTGCCAACCATCGAGGATACTGAACCTCTCTGATCATACCGGCCTTAAGAAGTTTTTCTACTTCTTCTTGTATGATCTTTTTCCTCTCAGGAGCGAATTTCCTTCGCTTCTGATGGACGGGTTTAATAGATAGATCAAGGCAGAGTTTATGAGTGATTACCTCCTTTGAAATACCTATCTTATCTGTATGTTTGAAGGAAAAGGTAGATTTTCTTCGTGTTAAGTAGGATACCAAATCCTCCTCGATCTTACTAGGGATACTGGATCCTAGGAACACCTTTATATCTGGATCCTCGGGGTCCAAGGATACTTCCTTTAATTCTTTCTCCCGGGCTTCCAGCACGTTCCTAGGATGTTGCTGTGGTTGCTATGCTATAGTCTGCTTGGCTGTTGGTTTCATTGATAAGGAATAATAGTTCCTAGCCTCTGCTTGATCACCAACTATCTTCACAACTCCCCATGGGATAGGTAGTTTGATGCATTGGTGGTAAGTTGAGGACACCGCCTTCATTCCATGCAGCCAGGGCCTACCTAAAATGATATTACAACAAGAAAGATTATCAATAACGCAGAATTTTTGATATGAATTTAACCCTTCTATATAAATTGGCAGGTTTATGTCCCCCAATATCTTCTTAGTTTCTCCGCTGAATCCGACTAGCACTGATGTTCTTGGGACGATCTCGGAGTCTGGAACGTTCATTTCCTTGAGGACATCGTGCTGGATAATGTTGACTGAGCTTCCACCGTCCAATAGGATCTTGCGTACATAGTGGTTAGCGATAAATAAAGTAATTATTAAACCATCATGGTGAGGATCCTGGATGTTCAGTTTATCTTCTTCATCGAATAAGATCCTTTTATCTGTCGTTAAAGTGGTGGATACTATTAGTCGGTCTCCGTTGTCCAACTTGATCACTTTGGCGAGCCTTTTTGCTGCGGAAAAGGATGTTCCACATATCTCGGATCCTCCAGAGATGAAATTGACCATTTGTATATCAAGTTCATCCTGGTGAGGATCCTGGATGCTCGAATCGAAGAATATACTTTCATCAGTTACTCGAGTAGTGGGGATGAGCGGCCTTTTTTCATCGTCTAGCTTGAACTCTTCTTCATGACAGGAAGTTTGAAGTATGTCATAATCTCTACAGACGAAGTTGATTACATGAGCGTCTGGGTATCTACGGAGTGCCCTGTTTAGTGGTTGACTTCTCGTTCTTTCGTGGCCACCTTTCTTTCTCCCCTAGATCCTTCATGGCACTAATTAAACCATGGGTATCTACAGAGAAACAGTACTCTGAAAGGCTGGGGTAATCCTCATCCTCATCCCCCTCTTCAACAGCTCTAACATTTTGGTTGTTGAATTTGGAATAGGGCTTCAAGTTGTTGTTCTTGAATGAGAATCCTTGCTTCGTGTCAGAGGATTCTTGCTTTGTTTGACTCCCCAAACGATCCTGGATCCACCTGTCATCTTCCAAACGTATGAATCTGAGTGCCCTATTTCTTACTTCATCTAGGTTCCGGCACGGAGTCATTACAAGATCATTATAAAAGGAGGAGCCCTTCTGAAGTCCCATCTTGAATGCTTCAACAGCGGTAGCCATGTCAAGATTAGGGATTTCTAGAGCTTCCCTACCGAACCTCGTAACAAAATCCCTTAGGGATTCATCACTCGATTGGATAACACGGCATAAATCACTAGTTAACTTCTCAAATTTCCTACTACAGGAAAATTGGATGTTGAACAAGTTAACTAAATGTGAAAAAGAAGTAACTGAGAAAGGGGGAAGACTTAGCAGCCATTTTAATGCTGATCCTATGAGTGTGGATCCAAAGCCTTTGCACAAGCAGGCTTCCTTGAGTCTCTCCGGGATAGGGTTGATTTCCATCCTCTCTCTGTATTGTGCCACATGTTCTTTAGGGTATGTGGTTCCGTCGTAAGTCTTCACGTTGGGGATTTGGAATCGCTTCGGGATTTCAACATCACAGATAGGTGGAGCAAATCTGGATAACTTGTGACTTCCCTCAGGTATCTCGGGAATAGGCCGTATCACCCCGGGAACACTAGATATCATATCCTTGAGCTTCTGTAGCTCCTTGGCCATATCTTGGTTGATACCTGCATCCTGCATGGGACCATGGATGCGTTAAAGGATATAGGATCATACGAGTTACCTCTTTGTTGGGTGAAGGTAGGCATCCCGGATGACTAATTGGGATAAAAGGAGTCTGCAATAGGAGTTGGTCATCCAGAAGCTATGGTTTGCATGGGGATTATATCTCCTTCATGAACTTCGGAGGATCGTTGATGCTGAACTCTGGAGGATCCTTGATTTTGAAAGAAGGATCCTTGAGGTTGTGAATTATAGGATCCCTGGTGATATAACCCAGAAGATCCTGGTTGAATGATGGATGATCCTTGTGGGATAGTTGAGGATCCTTGAGTTAGATGACCCATGAACCTCGGTTGAAGGATAGATGATCCTTGATGGAAGTATGAGGATCCTTGAGTTTGTTGACCCATGGATCCTTGTTGAAGGATAGATGATCCTGGCTGAAACAGAGAGGATCCTTGAATCTGTTGACCCATGGACCCTTGTTGAAGGATAGATAATCCTTTAGTAAATTGAGCCATGGATCCTGGACTAGTGAAATCCAGCATCCTGGGTATAAGGGGAGTGTGATCCTCCGCTGGCCTCTTATCCTTCCTTAGATCTTCTATCTCATGAAGGATCCTTTGATTGGTCTTGTTCTGCTGCTCCATATATGCTTTAACCTGCGAAAACATAGATAAAACATCATTGTTAGTACTAACCACCGGGGTGGCAGCAGTGTTTCTCGAGCTCTGGAAGACTAGCAGTTGTGTCTTGCTTCCAGCAGTGGCGGGCCTTTGTGCCCCGGTTATTGGCGGAGGCATCGGTGGCAAAGTCCTTGATGAGAGAGGAACCGTAGATGGCATAGTTGATGAAGCAGAGGTTGATTGAGAGGCTATTGATAGTGATATGGGTAAAAAAAGGTTGAAAACGATAGGAATAATATGGATTATGGCACCAATTGCCCCACGGTGGGCGCCAAATTGTTTTGGAAAAAAATCAGCTAAGGATAATGTATCCAAATCTGTTTTGTGAGGTTTAGTGCTAAATTGATAACAATGAATATAAGAACGAAATTGAGATGAACACAGTGATTTGTTACGGTGAAAAGCCCTTGATCTTGGTCGGATCGCCGGCACAAAAACCCCGGGTGATGACAAATCATCTATCACCACTTTATTGATCACAAAAAAAGGTTACAATGGGTGGAGTTTGTGATCAGAAATACAATACTTGCTATGTGTGTGGGTTTACAGAGAACTTAGTAGCTAACGTAAGTGCGGGTGTGACGATCTGACCTAGCATTGATCACAAATTCGATATATAAAGAAAAAATAACAATAACTATTGTCCTATTTATCTGCCACCTTCCCAATAGCTTAGTCCATCACTTTGACCACGTGCTGAAGAAGACTTGTAGCGAAATCTTACAGGTCCTGGAGCCGTTATATATAGCTCTGGAACACTTCAGAAGGATAATTGATCCAGACACGTCTTCAAGGATAACATATCCTCAGTACTCAGCTATTTTGCCTCAACAAGAAGTCCTATAAATCCGCCATCTTCCCACTATCTTCATCCACGACTTTGACCACGTGTTTGACAAGTCCAATAGCGAGATATCCGGTAGAATAAGTCTTGGAGCCGTTGTACTTATTAAATAACAACCTACACACAAGAAACAGTTGTTAATAATTCCAATTACTGAGGATCCTTGATCCTGACAGGATCTGTCTAAGGATAACTGATCCTAGAACATATGTCAGGATAACGTATCCACATTGTCAAATTTCTGTGCCCTAACAATTGCCCCCAAAATGGCGGTTGTGAAAAGATCACAACTGTCATTTTGCCTTTGAATTCATACTTCCTGCAAAAACAAATGAGATTTGACAAGCTAGATATAATTATCATATATCTATAGAGTTTCCTTGGGAACTTCTCTTCCGGCTATATATCCAACTCCTCTTATTCTCCTTGCAAATCATGAACAACTAGTAACACATGTTTAACCCAGGTGGATGGTCCATCTTTCGAATGGTGAAATCCGGGTTAAGAATTTTGCTAATCGTAAGTAAGTTTAATAAACAATATCTTTTAACTATATGCTTGTTACTTGTTATCTTGAAAGTTTGTTTGATATAGCTTTAGCTTTATTGAAAGTTTTAAGAAATAACTTTAAGTAAATATCTTTAGGATAGAATATATTTGCAATAATAATTTAAAGATCTTAAATCTTTAAGTAAAATGGATTACAAAGATCTTAGACAAATAAAGGTAAATTGACAAGTAGAAATCATACCATAAGGTTTAATTAGTCCTAGGTTACCATAAGTAATGATCCTTCTGTGATCCTTGTAGAAGTAAGTTATGGATTTTGGATCCATAAGTGTTGATCCTCGTGATTGAACTTAGAACATCTGTTGCAAACAACTTATAATATTGATCGGTATTAGACCCAACAAGCTGGGGACAAGTCCATAAAATAAACTGGGGACAAGCCCATGCAACTGGGGACAAGCCCGTGTAACTGGCGACAAGCTCGTGAACTGGGGACAAGCCCGTGTAACTGGGTACAAGCCCGTGAACTGAGGACAAGCCTAAACTGGTGTTAAACTGGGGACAATCCCAAAACTGGGGACAAGCCCAAACTGGTGTTAAACTGGGAACAATCCCAAAAACTGTGGACAAGCCCAAACCGGTATTTAGCCCAAACGTGAGTGACGTGAAAACACAAAAACCTTAGCTAACATGAAAATGTTAGAAACCTTTGTCTTGAGATAACGTGAAAACGTTATAATCGGTGGTATGGTATGTATACTATAAATCGTAGATCCTCCATATAGCCGAAGACAACGAAATTGTCAGCCACTAAGAGTGTACTGGTCCCGCTGCTGCGAACTATACGTTGGATAGCGTGCGCTCCAGGCGAGAGTGTAGAAACTCTATTTATAAGAAATGTGAAAACCTTTAAACCTTAGAGGATATGACCATCGGGGGTCATACCCAAACGTGGGCTAGGCCAAGGGAAATAGCGTAGTACCTTAAATGTAAAGGAGAGGTGGCCAACCTATTGATCATCGAACATATTACTAGAACCCTGCATTGTTACTTAAAACTTGGAAAAAATAAAACGTTAAGAATATATTATCCTCGAGTTAATAATAAGAATTTGAAAAGAATAAGTGATCAGATAGATATTACCAATTTTAGGATCATTGATGCTATAAGGATCCTCAGAGGATACTTGATCATGATTAGAAAAAGTTCTTCTTGAGGTGGATAGCATTCCATGCTCTTGGTAACCTTTTACCTTCCATAGTGAGCAAATGATATGCCCCCTTTCCTACTTCCGACTCGATCAGATAAGGACCTTCCCACTTGGGTGCTAACTTTCCATCTGCCGGATTGGTTGTCTTTTGGAAGGCTTTACTCAAAATTAAATCTCCTTCTTGAAATCTTATGATCCTTATATTTTTGTTGTATGCCCCATTTACCCTTTGTTGATATGCTGCCATTCTGATCTTGGCTAGGTCTCTGAGTTCTTAAACAGTATCCAAGTCTTCAAGAAGAATTTATTCATTGGCCTCAGGATCACGGATGCTTGTTCTGGCTGTTGGCACCACCATTTTTGTAGGGATAAATGCTTTTGACCCAAGCACTAATGAGCAAGGTGTTTGGCCCGTTGCATTCTTGGGTGTTGTCCTGTCAGCCCAAAGAACATATGGTAATTCCTAGGCCCACTTTTTCTTCTTGGATCCTAGCTTCTTCTTTAAATTGTTGATGATGATTTTGTTTCTAGACTATGTTTGACCATTAGCTTGAGGATGCACTGGTGTTGAAGTAATCATCTTTATGCCCCAGCTGTCACAAAAGTTAGTTGTTCTTTTCCCAATAAATTGGGAACTATTATCACATATAATCTCATAAGGAATGCCAAATCTAGTTATAATATTCCTTTTAATAAAAGATATAACTTCCCTTTCTCGGACTTGCACGAATGCTTCTGCTTCAATCCATTTGGGGAAGTAGTCCGTCATGGCAAGAATGTCCTTTCCCCGTTTCATGAAAGTCCATGAAGAGGATATAGGATACATTGGTTCTGCTGGTTGATGCAGGATATTTGCATCCTTCTTCATTGTCGGCCAGAAGTACCCAGTTCTAAGTATCTTAGGGAATAATGCCCTTCCTCTTGTGTGGTTTCCGCAATCTCCTTCGTGAAAGTCTTTAAGTACTTCTTGGATGATAGGATCCTCGATGCATCTCAAGTATGGACCTGCAAGAGATTTTCTGTATAGCATATCATCAAATAAAATATATTATGATACCTTGAGTTTGAAGGATTTCGGATTCTCCGTAGCTGGGATCTCTCCAGTTTGGATGTACTTTTTGATTGGAAGGATCCAGGATCCTTGATTGCCTGAGGATAATGGATCCCAAAGTACAATCTGCTTATCACTTGTTATTTCCCCTACTTCTTGCTCTACTATTGCTGGCGAGAGTATGTGAATAATTGGGATCTTCGTACCTTCTGGGATTTTTAGGGATGAGGCTAAATTTGCTAAGGCGTATGCCCTAGCATTTTCCTATCTTGGTACCTATACTATACTAAACATTTCGAAGGATTTTGCTAATTCCTTCACAATTTCTAAATATTTGATCATATTTTCACCTTTTACGGTATAAGAACCGTTAAAGTGGTTAGTAATGAGTAAAGAATCCATATAAACTTGAAGATACCTGATCCTCATACTTTTGGCTAAAAGTAAACTTGCTATGAGTGCTTCGTATTCTGCCTCATTGTTGGTAGCTTGAAATGCACATGCAATGGACTGGGGTATTATGTCCCCCTGTGGCGATTTTAGTAGTATGCCCTATCTCGTTCCTCTTACGTTGGATGCTCCATATGTGAAGAGGATACAAGGATCCTTGGTTACATCTAGTTGCTGAACCTCTATGTCGGCTTCTTTCTGCATGTCACTGCTGAAATCAGCCACAAAGTCTGCTAGTGCCTGTGATTTGATAGCTGTCCTAGGCTCATACTGAATGTCGTATGCACTCAGTTTTACAGCCCACTTAGCCATTCTACCTGAAAATTCTGGCTTGCTAAGAACATTCTTAACATGATAATTAGTTTTCAAAATAATAGTATGGGTCTCAAAATAATGTCTTAATTTAGTAGAAGCCATAACTAAAGTAAGAATTAATTTTTCAAGATGAGAGTACCTGGCTTCTACATCTAACAAACTCTTACATACATAATATACAGGGTGTTGTTCACCTTCATGATCCTTGACGAGAACATCACTCACTGCATTACCTGAAACTGCTAGGTATAAATATACGGATTCTCCATCCACAGGCTTCATCAGGGATGGAGCTGAGGATAAGTAATCCTTTAAGGATTTAAGCGCAGTCTCATACTTTTCTGTCCATTCAAACTTCTTATTCTTTCTAAGAATATCATAGAAATCTTTTCATTTCTAGGAGGATCTTGAGATGAATCGGTTGAGTGTAGCTATTCTTCCCGATAGTCTTTGGACATCCTTGGCATTTGTAGGCGACTTTAGGTTGATGATGGCTTCAATCTGCTCTGGGCTTGCTTCAATTCATCTTTTAGTCACCATATACCCCAGAAACTTTCCAGCCTTAACACCAAAGAGGCATTTTGAAGGATTAAGTTTCATGTTATATTGGTCAAGGATATTGAAAGCTTCTTCAAGATCTCTGAGGTGATCCTCAGCCTTCTTTAATTTCACCACCATGTCGTCTATGTAGACTTCCATGGTTTTGCCTAGCTGATCCTTGAACATCATGGTGACCAGTCTTTGGTATGTTGCCCCTGCATTCCTTAGTCCAAATGGCATAGCAATATAACAATAAATGGGGACATGCCTAAACTGGTGTTAAACTGGGGACAATCCCAAAACTGGGGACAAGCCCAAACTGGTGTTAAACTGGGGACAATCCCAAAACTGGGGACAAGCCCAAACCGGGATTTAGCCCAAACGTGAGTGACGTGAAAACGCCAAAACCTTAGCTAACATGAAAATGTTAGAAACCTTTGTCTTGAGATAACGTGAAAATGTTATAACCGGTGGTATGGTACGTCTACTATAAATCGTAGGATCCTCCATATAGCCGAAGACAACGAAATTGTCAGCCACTAAGCGTGTACTGGTCCCGCTGCCGTGAACTATACGTTGGATAGCGTGCGCTCCAGGCGAGAGTGTAGAAACTCTATTTATAAGAAAGGTGTAAACCTTTAAACCTTAGAGAATATGACCATCGGGGGTCATACCCAAACGTGGGCTAGGCCAAGGGAAATAGCATAGTACCTTAAATGTAAAGGAGAGGTGGCCAACCTATTGATCATCGAACATATTACTAGAACCCTGCATTGTTACTTAAAACTTGGAAAAAATAATTAAGAATATATTATCCTAGAGTTAATAATAAGAATTTGAAAAGAATAAGTGATCAGATAGATATTACCAATTTTAGGATCATTGATGCTTTAAGGATCCTCAGAGGATACTTGATCATGATTAGAAAAAGTTCTTCATTAGGTGGATAGCATTCCATGCTCTTGGTAACCTTTTACCTTCCATAGTGAGCAAATGATATGCCCCCTTTCCTGCTTCCGACTCGATCAGATAAGGACCTTCCCACTTGGGTGCTAACTTTCCATCTGCCTCATTGGTTGTGTTTTGGAAGGCTTTCCTCAAAATTAAATCTCCTTCTTGAAATCTTATGATCCTTATATTTTTGTTGTATGCCCCAACTACCCTTTGTTGATATGTTGCCATTCTGATCTTGGCTAGGTCTCTTTGTTCTTAAACAGTATCCAAGTCTTCAAGAAGAATTTATTCATTGGCCTCAGGATCACGGATGCTTGTTCTGGCTGTTGGCACCACCATTTCCGTAGGGATAACTGCTTCTGACCCAAGCACTAATTAGAAGGGTGTCTGGCCCGTTGCATTCTTGGGTGTTGTCCTGTCAGCCCAAAGAATATATGGTAGTTCCTAGGCCAACTTTTTCTTCTTGGATCCTAGTTTCTTCTTTAAATTGTTGATGATTATTTTGTTTCTAGACAATGTTTGACCATTAGCTTGAGGATGCACTGGTGTTGAAGTAATCATCTTTATGCCCCAGCTGTCACAAAAGTTAGTTGTTCTTTTCCCAATAAATTGGGAACTATTATCACATATAATCTCAGAAGGAATGCCAAATCTAGTTATAATATTCCTTTTAATAAAAGATATAACTTCCCTTTCTCGGACTTGTACGAATGCTTCTGCTTCAATCCATTTAGAGAAGTAGTCCGTCATGGCAAGCATAAAGACCTTTTCACCCCTGCCTTTGGTAGCTTCCGAAAAATGTCCATTCCCCATTTCATGAAAGGCCATGAAGAGGATATATGATACATTGGTTCTGCAGGTTGATGAAGGATATTTGCATTCCTTTGGCAGGCATCACACTTCTTTGAATACTCTACTGCATCCTTCTTCATTGTCGGCCAGAAGTACCCAGTTCTATGTATCTTGGGGAATAATTCCCTTCCTCCTGTGTGGTTGCCGCAATCTCTTTCGTGAAAGTCTTTATGTACTTCTTGGATTTTAGGATCCTCGATGCATCTCAAGTATGGACCTGCAAGAGATTTTCTGTATAGCATATCATCAAATAAAAGATATTGTGATACATTGAGTTTAAAGGATTTCGGATTCTCCGTAGCTGGGATCTCTCCAGTTTGGATGTACTTTTTGATTGGAAGGATCCAGGATCCTTGATTGCCTGAGGATAATGGATCACAAAGTACAATCTGCTTATCACTTGTTATTCCCCAACTTCTTGCTCTCCTATTGCTGGCGAGAGTATGTGAATAATTGAGATCTTCGTATCTTCTGGGATTTTTAGGGATGTGGCTAAATTTGCTAAGGTGTATGCCCTAGCATTTTCCTCTCTTGGTACCTGTACTATACTAAACATTTCGAAGGATTTTGCTAATGCCTTCACAATTTCTAAATATTTGATCATATTTTCACCTTTTACGGTATAAAAACCGTTAAAGTGGTTAGTAATGAGTAAAGAATCCATATAAACATGAAGATACCTGATCCTCATACTTTTGGCTAAAAGTAAACCTGCTATGAGTGCTTCGTATTCTGCCTCATTGTTGGTAGCTTGAAATGCACATGCAATGGACTGGGGTATTATGTCCCCCTGTGGCGATTTTAGTAGTATGCCCCATCTCGTTCTTCTTACGTTGGATGCTCCATCTGTGAAAAGGATACAAGGATACTTGGTTACATCTAGTTACTGAACCTCTAGGTCGGCTTCTTTCTGCATGTCACTGCTGAAATTAGCCACAAAGTCTGCGAGTGCCTGTGATTTAATAGCTGTCCTAGGCTCATACTGAATTTCGTATGCACTCTGTTTTACAGCCCACTTAGCCATTCTACCTGAAAATTTTGGCTTGCTAAGAACATTCTTAACAGGATAATTAGTTTTCAATATAATAGTATGGGTCTCAAAATAATGTCCTAATTTAGTAGAAGCCATAATTAAAGCAAGAATTAATTTTTCAAGATGAGAGTACCTGGCTTCTGCATCTAACAAACTCATACATACATAATATACAGGGTGTTGTTCACCTTCATGATCCTTGACGAGAACATCACTCACTGCATTACCTGAAACTGCTAGGTATAAAATGATATTACAACAAGAAAGGTTACCAATAACGCAGAATTTTTTATATGAATTTAACCCTTCTATATAAACTGGCAGGTTTATGTCCCCCAATATCTTCTTAGTTTCTCCGCTGAATCCGACTAGCACGGATGTTCTTGGGACGATCTCGGAGTCTGGAACATTCATTCCCTTGAGGACATCGTGCTGGATAATGTTGACTGAGCTTCCACCGTCCACTAGGATCCTGCGTACATAGTGGTTAGAGATTAATAAATTAATTATTAAACCATCATGGTGAGGATCCTGGATGTTCAGTTTATCTTCTTCATCGAAGAAGATCCTTTTATCTGTCGTTAAAGTGTGGATACTATTAGTCGGTCTCCGTTGTCCAACTTGATTGCTTTGGCGAGCCTTTTTGCTACGGAAAAGGATGTTCCAAATATGTCAGATCCTCTAGAGATGAAATTGACCATTTGTATATCAAGTTCATCCTGGTGAGGATCCTGGATGCTCGAATCGAAGAATATCTTTTCATCAGTTACTCGAGTAGTGGGGATGAGTGGCCTTCTTTCATCGTCTAGCTTGAACTCTTCTTCAGGACAGGAAGTTTGAAGTATGTCATAATCTCTACAGACGAAGTTGATTACATGAGCGTCTGGGTATCTACGGAGTGCCCTGTTTAGTGGTTGACTTCTCGTTCTTTCATGGCCACCTTGATTTCTCCCCTAGATCCTTCATGGCACAAGTTAAACCATGGGTATCTACGGAGAAACAGTACTCTGAAAGGCTGGGGTAATCCTCATCCTCATCCCCCTCTTCAACAGCTTTGACATTTTGGTTGTTGAATTTGGAATAGGGCTTCAAGTTGTTGTTCTTGAATGAGAATCCTTGCTTCTTGTCAGAGGATTCTTGCTTTGTTTGACTCCCCAAACGATCCTGGATCCACCTATCATCTTCCAAATGTATGAATCTGAGTGCCCTGTTTCTTACTTCATCTAAGTTCCTGCACGGAGTCATCACAAGATCATTATAAAAGGAGAAGCCCTTCTGAAGTCCCATCTTGAATGCTTCAATAGCGGTAGCCATGTCAAGATTAGGGATTTCTAGAGCTTCCCCTACCGAACCTCGTAACAAAATCTCTTAGGGATTCATCACTCGATTGGATATTAAAATCCCTTAGGGATTCATCACTCGGCTGGACGACAGTTTTGAAATTTTCCTCCATGAGGATTTTGTGAGTGCAGAACGAAGGGTTGATACCCTTGATGTCGATAATCTTCCAAGCAATAGCCTCCTTGTGCTCTTGTAGCACCCTCAACAACTTCTTCTTCTAGACCTCGGTCAACGCAGATGCAATGATAACCGGAAGCTTCCTCTCTTCATCTAAAAAAGCATACTCAAGGTGGGAAGGTAAATCCTTAAGCTCTAAGGAAAGAGGGGACTCTCGACTGAAGGTCGGTCCATCGGATCATCTCGTACGATCTCAGCAGACACGCCAGATTCAGGGGTATGTGACTCGGTGTCGTCATTTAAAGACTGATTGGTTACGGCAACCATTTTAATCTCCGGAATCTCCCTATCGAGAATCTGGGTGTCGGAGGCAGATCCTCCACAAATTTCGCTGAAAAACTCCCCGACATGCTCCATGATGGTATCAATGAAGTATAAGGAGTCATCAGCAGACTTGGGGTGTTTCAGTGACTGTCGAACGTCGAAGGTGACGTTCTCATCCCCAACTCTTAAGATTAATTTACCCTCGTAGACATCGATCAATGCCTGTGCAGTGGCAAGGAATGGTCGGCCCAAGATGAGTGGGACACTATCGTCATCGTTCATGTCCAGGATGACAAAGTCCACCGGGAAGATGAACTTGTCGACACGAACAAGCATGTTCTCGACCACCCCTCGGGAGTATTTCACAGAACGATCAGCAAGCTGGATACTCATACGGGTAGGCCTCGTTTCGCCTAGTCCCAACTTGCGATACACGGAATACGGCCTGAGATTAATACTGGCACCAAGATCTGCCAGCGCATGGACGACCGTATTATCACTCAAGATGCAGGGAATTGTGAAACTCCCAGGATCGGACATCTTTTCTGGTAACTTTCTCTGCAAGACTACAGAGCAACCAGCACTCAGAGGAATGGAAGAGACTTCGGCTAACTTCTCTTTGTTCAAAAGAATATCTATAAGAAACTTTGCGTATTTGGGCATTTGCGTAAGTGCCTCAATGAAAGGAATATTAAGATGAAGTTGCTTCAGAAGATCAAGAAATTTGGAGTTCTGCTCCTCATCTCTATCCCTACGGACTCTCCCGGGAAATGGGAGTCTAGGTTTGTAGACTCTCGGTGGTGTGCTGGGTAATGGTTGGTTCTCGGCCTGTGCTGAACTTCCGGGGCTGTGCCTCTGATGCACCTTGGCCGGCGAAGATTCCAACTGAATCTCCTCGTCTACCTGCTCCTCTACATCTACCGCAGGCTCGTTAACGACTCCTCTCGTCGCCTCTTGAATCACGGGCTCGCTACGTGCCCCCGCACCGCTTCATGTCGTCACAGCCTTCGCAAACGCCTTCGGATTTTGTTCAGTCTTACTTGGAAGTGTACCTGGCGACCTCTCATTTAGACGACTTGCTGTCTCTCCCATCTGACGCTCAAGATTTTGAATTGACGCTCCTTGATTTCTCATGAATGACTCGTGCTCCCGGAATTTCTCTTGAGTTTCTTTGTGACGGGATTCCTCTCGAGTCATGAGTTGCGACAGCATCTGTGTCTGTTGTGCCATCATCTCCTCTAACGTGGGCTTCTTCTCCCTACTACTCGGTCCCTCACCGGAATCCTGGAATAGGCTCTGACGTTGCTGGAAGCCGGACTGATTTCCGTTCCTCCAGTTGGAATTTTGGTTACCTCTCCACCCCGAATTATAAGAATTGAAAGAATGTTGATTTCGGTTTGGATTATTAACGAAGTCGACTGCCTCCTCCTGGAAACCTACGGGGCATTGAACGGTATCGTGTCCCCCTCTACAGATCTCGCATAACTTACTTTTCACCTGCAAGTCCTTCACGATCTTTGCTAACGCTTCAACTTGTGCCGCAAGTGCGGTGCTCGTGTCGACCGAATGCATGCCGCGTGATAGGGAATCGACGGCTTTGGTGCTCTTAACTGGTGGTCGCTGGTATCCACTCATGGCTAAACCGTTAAGCAAGGCAATGCACTCATCCGTATCTTTCGTCGTCAGTAGGTTACCTCCTGCAGCTGTGTCGAGCATACTCTGAGTTGCGTACGTCACTCCGTTGTAGAACTTCTCGACAACCGCCCAGTCTTGTAGGCCGTGGTTTGGACATAACGCGAGTAGATTTTTGAACCTTTCCCACGCCTCGTAGAAGCTCTCGGTGTCCTCCATCTGGAAAGAATGAATTTGGTTACGCAGACGAGCGGCCTTAGCCGGAGGATCGTATTTGATATGAATTTAACCCTTCTATATAAA
Source organism: Bidens hawaiensis (assembly GCF_021521415.1). Taxonomy (NCBI): domain Eukaryota; kingdom Viridiplantae; phylum Streptophyta; class Magnoliopsida; order Asterales; family Asteraceae; genus Bidens; species Bidens hawaiensis. The sequence continues at coordinate 280,150 of NW_027494041.1, forward strand.
CTGGCAGGTTTATGTCCCCCAATATCTTCTTAGTTTCTCCGCTGAATCCGACTAGCACTGATGTTCTTGGGACGATCTCAGAGTCTGGAACGTTCATTTCCTTGAGGACATCGTGCTGGATAATGTTGACTGAGCTTCCACCGTCCACTAGGATCATGCGTACATAGTGGTTAACGATTAATAAATTAATTATTAAACCATCATGGTGAGGATCCTGGATGTTCAGTTTATCTTCTTCATCGAAGAAGATCCTTTTATCTGTCGTTAAATTGTGGATACTATTAGTCGGTCTCCGTTGTCCAACTTGATCTCTTTGGCGAGCCTTTTTGCTACGGAAAAGGATGTTCCAAATATGTCGGATCCTCTAGAGATGAAATTGACCATTTGTATATCAAGTTCATCCTGGTGAGGATCCTGGATGCTCGAATCGAAGAATATCTTTTCATCAGTTACTCGAGTAGTGGGGATGAGTGGCCTTCTTTCATCGTCTAGCTTGAACTCTTCTTCAGGACAGGAAGTTTGAAGTATGTCATAATCTCTACAGACGAAGTTGATTACATGAGCGTCTGGGTATCTACGGAGTGCCCTGTTTAGTGGTTGACTTCTCGTTCTTTCATGGCCACCTTGATTTCTCCCCTAGATCCTTCATGGCACAAATTAAACCATGGGTATCTATGGAGAAACAGTACTCTGAAAGGCTAGGGTAATCCTCATCCTCATCCCCCTCTTCAACAGCTTTGAAATTTTGGTTGTTGAATTTGGAATAGGGCTTCAAGTTGTTGTTCTTGAATGAGAATCCTTGCTTCTTGTCAGAGGATTCTTGCTTTGTTTGACTCCCCAAACGATCCTGGATCCACCTATCATCTTCCAAATGTATGAATCTGAGTGCCCTGTTTCTTACTTCATCTAGGTTCCTGCACGGAGTCATCACAAGATCATTATAAAAGGAGAAGCCCTTCTGAAGTCCCATCTTGAATGCTTCAACAGCGGTAGCCATGTCAAGATTAGGGATTTCTAGAGCTTCCCCTACCGAACCTCGTAACAAAATCCCTTAGGGATTCATCACTCGATTGGATAACTCGGCATAAATCACTAGTTAACTTCTCAAATTTCCTACTACAGGAAAATTGGATGTTGAACAAGTTAACTAAATATGAAAAAGAAGTAACTGAGAAAGGGGGAAGACTTTGCAGCCATTTTAATGCTGATCCTATGAGTGTGGATCCAAAGCCTTTGCACAAGCAGGCTTCCTTGAGTCTCTCCGGGATAGGGTTGATTTCCATCCTCACTCTGTATTGTGCCACATGTTCTTTAGGATAAGTGGTTCCGTCGTAAGTCTTCATGTTGGGGGTTTGGAATCGCTTCGGGATTTTAGCATCACAGATAGGTGGAGTAAATCTGGATAACCTGTGACTTCCCTCAGGTATCTCGGGAATAGGCCGTATCACCCCGGGAACACTAGATATCATATCCTTGAGCTTCTGTAGCTCCTTGGCCATAGCATGGTTGATACCTGCATCCTGCATGGGACCATGGTTAGTGTTAAAGGATATTGGATCATACGAGTTACCTCTTTTTTGGGTGAAGGTAGGCATCCCGGATGACTAGTTGGGATAAGAGGAGTCTGCAATAGGAGTTGGTCTTCCAGAAGTTATGGTTTGCATGGGGATTATTTCTCCTTCATGAACTTCGGAGGATCGTTGATGCTAAACTCCGGAGGATCCTTGATTCTGAAAGAAGGATCCTTGAGGTTGTGAATTATAGGATCCCTGGTGATATAACCCAGAAGATCCTGGTTGAAGGATGGATGATCCTTGTGCGATAGTTGAGGATCCTTTAGATAGTTGACCCATGAACCTCGGTTGAAGGATAGATGATCCTTGCTGGAAGTATGAGGATCCTTGAGTTTGTTGACCCATGGATCCTTGTTGAAGGATAGATGATCCTGGCTAAAACAGTGAGGATCCTTGAATCTGTTGACCCATGGACCCTTATTGAAGGATAGATGATCCTTTAGTAAACTGAGCCATGGATCCTGGACTAGTGAAATCCAGCATCCTGGGTATCAGGGGAGTGTGATCCTCCGCTGGCCTCTTATCCTTCCTGAGATCTTCTATCTCATGAAGGATCCTTTGATTGGTCTTGTTCTGCCGCTCCATATATGCTTTAACCTGCGAAAACAATGATAAAACATCATTGTTAGTACTAACCACCGGGGGTGGCGGCAGTGGTTCTCGAGCTCTGGAAGACTAGCAGATGTGTCTTGCTTCCATCTGCTGCGGGCCTTGGTGCTCCCGTTATTGGCGGAGGCATCGGTGGCAAAGTCCTTGATGAGAGAGGAATCGTAGATGGCATAGTTGATGAAGCAGAGGTTGATTGAGAGGCTATTGATAGTGATATGGGTAAAAAAAGGTTGAAAACGATAGGAATAATATGGATTGTAGCACCAATTGCCCTGATGTGTGAAAATATATATATAAATAAAACACAAGTCGCAACTAAGCTTTAAAAACCAAACAATCTATCCTAGTTCACACAAACGGCAAGTGTACCGGTCGCGTATAACACAGATGAGGAAAGTCCGGATATCGAACTCGAAGACACGTGAAAACGTTTATAATTACGAAACTCTAACCAAGACTCACCAAAATATTTAATTGATTTATTTTAGAATTTAATTTAACTACTTAACTTAACTTAATGAAAACTTTTGACAAAACTTTGAAAACTCTGGTTTAAATTCAATGAATAAAGATGTCTACCAAGGAATGAATCATGTTGATAGAAATAACAAGACAATGGATTGAAAATATTCACGACACCGGTTATAAAAGATAACACAACTAAAACTTTTTTAAGAAAGTCAAATTACCTCTCAGTCTCTCTAACAAACTCCAACTTATTTTAATTGATTTTAAAGAATAAACCGGAAAAACAATTATTAACGTGTTCAAATGACGACTCTCCTCTCGGTCTCATCGACACATTATCCTAATGGAGACAAATACTATGTCGCCAAGGATAGAGGAACAATTTACTTAACCCAAATTAAACCAACTAATTGCACATAAACACTCAAACTCGACAACACAAAAACCTGCTCTCGGGCGTTCTTAATTCTAACAAGTAAAAGCAATGAGACAATATTACTTCTTATCACCTCTCGGTCTCAAAGAAGGTGTATTTTAACTGATTTTAGATGATGTATATTACCCACTTATCCCTACGGTTGTACACCCCGCAAATAAACCCTAAACACCAAGAGGATTATAAGTAATAAAACATAAAACACAGCCATCACACACAATCTAATTTATGGTTTAGTTAAACTTTACATCAATAATTCAAGTCTTGAACATTAACAATCCATTAAACAAGTCTAAACTACTCAACAATCATCTATCCTAGGCAGAACAAGCAAGTTTAGCTTAACATAGATTTTGGACAGCCATGCATACTTAAGAAAAACATCATAAACATCATCATAAACATAATCAAACTCGTTCAAGATTCAAACACAATCAATCACAAGTCAAACTATCAATCACTTGCAAAACAATCCAAAGCAAAAGATCAATTCAACAAAGTTAGGGTTCTTGAACAACAACCAAAGATTAAGGATGATTACTTAGGGTTTATGGCTGAGATTTATGATGTATAAGACTCCTAGCAGCTGCACAAGATCCCCCTTGATGTTCCTCTTCCTCTCCAGCCGCCACAAACACCAACAGCCGCCTTCTTCTTTCTTTTTTCTTTCTTCTTTTCCTGTTGCTGTTGCGATCGGACAGTTAGAATAGGCTAGGGTTTTTGTATTTTCGGGTTTCCTTGGTGAATAATGGCTGAAAACTCTTTTAATTATCTTCATATAATATCACTTAAGTCTTCTAACTTGTGGGCTTGGGTTGGGCCTTGAGTTGTAGCTTTAAAACTTGACCAACAAGTCCTCTAGAATCTTCCAAATTGACTCTTTTTTCACCATCTTTCATAAACTATCAAATAACATTTAAACTTTGTAAATTATTGCACTTAGCCCCCAATACTTTCATAAAATAGACAAATAAACATAAAAACCATAATAAAATCATAAGGAAAGTAAGTGTGTTTCACTACACATCAACCATCCCCACACTTAAGACTTTTTCGTCCCTGAAAAAGATTTGACTGCAGTTGGATCATAATCGGAAAATCAAATTTAAATCAAACATATAGGTTATATTTTAAAGCTCAGAAAAACGCAAAAACCGCGATCATCGATATTGTTGTCCACCTAAACCCATGCCTTAATCTTTACCGGGACAAATAAGATCCGACAATAATATTACTCAGTGGTTTACACAATTAAGACCCGCTTATTTTCTGCTTTTACCGGACTAGACCACCCCAACTTGACTTAAACCTCAAAATTAGCAGAATTAAAACTTTGTTGCTCAATATTTATGAATAGTTAAGACGATCAAGGGTATTGTTTATCCACCTAAGCTTAAGCATCAAAGTCTACCAAGCAGCCATTAGATACGATTAAGGTTCAATTATTTATAGCTAGTGCTCCCCACAACATGACATACCCCCGTTATCAAGCAATACCCCAAATCCATAACCATAGGTGAGTATGCAAAATTTCATCTGTAGGGCTTACATGTAGTGTGTCCCTTGTGGTTCGTTTCTTAATGGTAATGAGACGCGAGCAAGGGGACCCCACATGGCTTACAGCGTGGATGATCAAGTCTTTAGTGTATTTGTACTTTTTTACTTTTATGATCATGTTTATAGACTTATAAGGGTTTGCTCTTTGGCTTTATTTTAAATATCCACAACCCCACATAGGAATTGTGAATACCCAGCTAAATAGATTGCATAGAGACCCATGGCCTCCGGACCCGAGGCATCCCATCAATACAGGATTTAAGGTTATAAAACCATACGCCAATGAGGTGTAAAACACTAAACTAGCATTATAAGATTTATATCACAGGCTACACGGCATACTCTAACGTTAAACCTACCCAAGCATCATATGATAACGTATTCAAATTTTTTAAAACTCATGATATTTCCACTTTTTCATACCAAAATTTGAGGCTTGAGTATGGCCCGAACTTTCATTGCTTATTTTCCACGGACAAAACGCTTTACCCACAAAAGATTTCCGTTTAACCGTTTTATCGAATTTGCCCTTTCATTTTCAAGGCTGAGCCTACCGACACATCCCAAGTTAAGTGCGTTTTCTTTTATTTATCTCATATTATTAGTAGTTTGAAAAACTGATTTCCGATAAATATCATCATCTCCCTCTTTAATGCAACAGAAGCTAAAAACAAAGGACATTTTTTTTTTCAAACTTGAACAACGTACGAAAACGAAAAACGAGTGAAAATTTTTATTTTTAAAATTTTTTAATTTTCTTTTTTTTTATTATTATTTTTTTCTACAACTAAGTAAAATAAATTCCCATCCCCACACTTAGAACGAAATCGTCCTCGATGAGAACAAGAAAAAGAAATAAAATAAAAATAAAACGTAAACCATAAAATTAAAACTTGAAAGAACAGAAATTAAAATAGAGAACGGGTTACTCCCCTGGTTTAGATGCAAATTCTTCATCATCTGTGTATGACTCAAACGAACGACCGTATAGCATTTCATTCGCGGCCGCAACCTCGGGTGAACCAGTTCCAAAACGCCATCAGAGCTACCATGCGCATTATAATACCTGTAACAACTCAAACTCGCTCGCATGTAGCGGCGTACGAAACAGAAAACAGAAACATATGAAATAAACATATTTTTGTGTTTTTGAATTTTTAATTTTTTTTTTTATTTTTATTAAATATTTTTTTTTTTGTATTTTTAAGTTTTTATAAATATAAATTAAAATAAAACAAATAAAAATAGATTATAAGGAGAATCATAATACAAACTCTACAACTCGGGCTGTCTCCCGAGTGATGCATCCATCACGCCTATTTCTCGGTGAATGAGTCAAGGTAGAACACCTCGACTGTCTGATCAGTTATCGGCTCTCCTATGTAGTGCTTCAATCTATGGCTGTTCACCTTAAACTTCCCGCTTCGATCTTGTATCTCAATCGTGCCATACGGGAAAACCTCAGTGACCGTGAACGGTCCCGACCATCGGGATTTCAACTTCCCCGGGAATAACCTCAACCGTGAGTTATACAGTAAAACCTTATCCCCACACTTGAGCTGCTTATTACCTTTCAATTTCCTATCATGCAGTTCCTTCGTATGCTTCTTATACCGAAATAACTGTGCATATGCGTGATCCGGAGCTCCTCTAATTCATGTAATTGATGGAAACGATTACCCTCTGCGGCGGGTAAATCAAGATTAACCCTTTGAAGGGCCCATGAAGCGCGGTGTTCCAATTCAACAGGAAGATGACAGGCCATCCCATAAATCATTCGAAATGGTGTGGAACCAGTCGGAGTCTTGTAGGCTGTACGGAAGGCCCACAGAGCGTCATCTAATTTGTCGGACCAATCCCGACTATTTGAACCAACCGTTTTCTTGAGAATACGTTTGATTCACCGATTACTCACTTCCACTTGCCCACTAGTCTGTGGGTGGTAGGCAGTCGCAAGCCGATGGGTGACCCCATAAAGCTTCAACGCCTTATCCATCTGCGAGTTGCAAAAGTGAGTACATCGATCACTGATTAAGGCTTTCGGGACTCCAAAACGAGCAAATAGACTTTTCAGAAAACGGACTACCACTCGGGCATCATTGGTGGGTAGAGCTTTGGCCTCAACCCACTTAGACACGTAATCGACGGCCACGAGTATGTATTTGTTTCCACGCGAAGATGGAAACGGTCCCATGAAATCAATACCCCAAATATCAAAAACCTCACAAACTTGAATGGCATTCTGGGGCATTTCATTTTGCGAAGAAATGTTGCCGACACGCTGGCAACGATCGCAAATCTTAACGAACAGGTGAGCATCCTTAAAGATAGACGGCCAGTAAAAACCAGAATCAAAGACTTTCTTTGCCGTAGAATTCACACCGTGGTGACCTCCAGTCGGTCCCACATGACAATGGCTCAAAATTTTCCATCCTTCCTTGACATCCACACACCTTCTAATAAGCTGATCAGCACCAATGCGGAAAAGATATGGATCGTCCCAAAGGTAAAATTTGATGTCAGCAAAGAATTTCTTCTTTTGCTGGTAAGGCATCTTTGGGAGGTATCCGTCAGCGAGATAGTTCGGGAAATCAGCAAACCATGGAAAACCTTCCTCTTGTGCAGTAACGAACATCAGACTCTCCGTCGGAAAACGATCGTCGATCCTAACTCCCGAATCTCTTGAATCAACTCCCTCTAGTCGTGAAAGATGATCAGCCGCTACATTCTCGGCCCCCTTTTTATCACCGATCTCTATATCGAACTCTTGAAGCAACAGGATCCATCGGATAAGACGAGGCTTAGCATTCTGATTGCTGAAAAGATATCTAATAGCAGCATGATCCGTATAAACAATCGTTTTGGACAAAACTAGATAGGACCTAAATTTGTCGAAAGCGAACACCACAGCTAAAAGCTCTTTTTTGGTGGTGGTATAGCTTTCCTGTGCGCCATTTAAGGTCCGGCTCGCATAATAGATCAGATGGAAATGTTTATCCTTCCGTTGTTCAAGAACCGCTCCGACTGCGAAGTCGCTCGCGTCACACATCAACTCGAATGGTAACGACCAGTCGGGAGCAACCATGATCGGGGCGTTAACTAGTTTGTCTTTTAGAAGATCAAACGCCTCGATACACTGCTCAGAGAAAATTAATGGAGCATCCTTCTCCAAAAGTTTGGTCATGGGTCTCGCGATTTTAGAAAAATCTTTGATGAACCGGCGGTAGAACCCAGCATGACCTAGAAAACTACGAATTGTCTCACAGAAGTAGGCGGGGGAAGATTAGAAATGGTCTCGACCTTTGCCCGGTCAACCTCTATCCCCGCACTTGAGATTCGATGACCTAGAACAATGCCCTCGCGAACCATGAAATGACATTTTTCCCAGTTACGGACTAGGTTGGTGTCAAAGCAGCGGGACATCATCCTCTCGAGATTTGATAAACAGTGATCGAAGGAACTCCCAAATACGGAAAAATCGTCCATGAACACCTCCATGGAGTCCTCAATCATATCATGGAAAATGGCCACCATACACCTCTGGAATGTGGCCGGAGCGTTACAAAGTCCGAACGGCATACGTTTGTAAGCAAACGTTCCGTAAGGGCAGGTGAAAGTGGTTTTCTCCTGGTCGTCGGGAGCTATCGGAACCTGGAAGTACCCGGAGAAACCATCTAGGAAGCAGTAGTACTGCTGACCTGCTAATCGCTCTAACATTTGATCAATGAATGGGAGAGGAAAGCGGTCTTTCCTGGTGCCATCATTCAGTCGGCGATAATCGATGCAGACTCGCCATCCTATCACAGTCCTCGTGGGAATAAGCTCGTTCCTCTAGTTGGTGAAGATAGTCATGCCACCCTTTTTAGGAACCACTTGGACTGGACTCACCCAAGCACTATCAGAAATGGGGAAAATGATCCCCGCATCAAGGAGTTTAATGATCTCCTTCTTTACGACCTCTTGCATTTTAGGATTAAGCCGCCGTTGCGGCTGGACGACAGTTTTGAAATTTTCCTCCATGAGGATTTTGTGAGTGCAGAACGAAGGGTTGATACCCTTGATGTCGATAATCTTCCAAGCAATAGCCTCCTTGTGCTCTTGTAGCACCCTCAACAACTTCTTCTTCTAGACCTCGGTCAACGCAGATGCAATGATAACCGGAAGCTTCCTCTCTTCATCTAAAAAAGCATACTCAAGGTGGGAAGGTAAATCCTTAAGCTCTAAGGAAAGAGGGGACTCTCGACTGAAGGTCGGTCCATCGGATCATCTCGTACGATCTCAGCAGACACGCCAGATTCAGGGGTATGTGACTCGGTGTCGTCATTTAAAGACTGATTGGTTACGGCAACCATTTTAATCTCCGGAATCTCCCTATCAAGAATCTGGGTGTCGGAGGCAGATCCTCCACAAATTTCGCTGAAAAACTCCCCGACATGCTCCATGATGGTATCAATGAAGTATAAGGAGTCATCAGCAGACTTGGGGTGTTTCAGTGACTGTCGAACGTCGAAGGTGACGTTCTCATCCCCAACTCTTAAGATTAATTTACCCTCGTAGACATCGATCAATGCCTGTGCAGTGGCAAGGAATGGTCGGCCCAAGATGAGTGGGACACTATCGTCATCGTTCATGTCCAGGATGACAAAGTCCACCGGGAAGATGAACTTGTCGACACGAACAAGCATGTTCTCAACCACCCCTCGGGAGTATTTCACAGAACGATCAGCAAGCTGGATACTCATACGGGTAGGCCTCGTTTCGCCTAGTCCCAACTTGCGATACACGGAATACGGCCTGAGATTAATACTGGCACCAAGATCTGCCAGCGCATGGACGACCGTATTATCACTCAAGATGCAGGGAATTGTGAAACTCCCAGGATCGGACATCTTTTCTGGTAACTTTCTCTGCAAGACTACAGAGCAACCAGCACTCAGAGGAATGGAAGAGACTTCGGCTAACTTCTCTTTGTTCAAAAGAATATCCATAAGAAACTTTGCGTATTTGGGCATTTGCGTAAGTGCCTCAATGAAAGGAATATTAAGATGAAGTTGCTTCAGAAGATCAAGAAATTTGGAGTTCTGCTCCTCATCTCTATCCCTACGGACTCTCCCAGGAAATGGGAGTCTAGGTTTGTAGACTCTCGGTGGTGTGCTGGGAAATGGTTGGTTCTCGGCCTGTGCTGAACTTCCGGGGCTGTGCCTCTGATGCACCTTGGCCGGCGAAGATTCCAACTGAATCTCCTCGTCTACCTGCTCCTCTACATCTACCGCAGGCTCGTTAACGACTCCTCTCGTCGCCTCTTGAATCACGGGCTCGCTACGTGCCCCCGCACCGCTTCATGTCGTCACAGCCTTCGCAAACGCCTTCGGATTTTGTTCAGTCTTACTTGGAAGTGTACCTGGCGACCTCTCATTTAGACGACTTGCTGTCTCTCCCATCTGACGCTCAAGATTTTGAATTGACGCTCCTTGATTTCTCATGAATGACTCGTGCTCCCGGAATTTCTCTTGAGTTTCTTTGTGACGGGATTCCTCTCGAGTCATGAGTTGCAACAGCATCTGTGTCTGTTGTGCCATCATCTCCTCTAACGTGGGCTTCTTCTCCCTACTACTCGGTCCCTCACCGGAATCCTGGAATAGGCTCTGACGTTGCTGGAAGCCGGACTGATTTCCATTCCTCCAGTTGGAATTTTGGTTACCTCTCCACTCCGAATTATAAGAATTGAAAGAATGTTGATTTCGGTTTGGATTATTAACGAAGTCGACTGCCTCCTCCTGGAAACCTACGGGGCATTGAACGGTATCGTGTCCCCCTCTACAGATCTCGCATAACTTACTTTTCACCTGCAAGTCCTTCACGATCTTTGCTAACGCTTCAACTTGTGCCGCAAGTGCGGTGCTCGTGTCGACCGAATGCATGCCGCGTGATAGGGAATCGACGGTTTTGGTGCTCTTAACTGGTGGTCGCTGGTATCCACTCATGGCTAAACCGTTAAACAAGGCAATGCACTCATCCGTATCTTTCGTCGTCAGTAGGTTACCTCCTGCAGCTGTGTCGAGCATACTCTGAGTTACGTACGTCACTCCGTTGTAGAACTTCTCGACAACCGCCCAGTCTTGTAGGCCGTGGTTTGGACATAACGCGAGTAGATTTTTGAACCTTTCCGACGCCTCGTAGAAGCTCTCGGTGTCCTCCATCTGGAAAGAATGAATTTGGTTACGCAGACGAGCGGCCTTAGCCGGAGGATCGTATTTGATATGAATTTAACCCTTCTATATAAACTGGCAGGTTTATGTCCCCCAATATCTTCTTAGTTTCTCCGCTGAATCCGACTAGCACTGATGTTCTTGGGACGTTCTCAGAGTCTGGAACGTTCATTTCCTTGAGGACATCGTGCTGGATAATGTTGACTGAGCTTCCACCGTCCACTAGGATCCTGCGTACATAGTGGTTAGCGATTAATAAATTAATTATTAAACCATCATGGTGAGGATCCTGGATGTTCAGTTTATCTTCTTCATCGAAGAAGATCCTTTTATCTGTCGTTAAAGTGTGGATACTATTAGTCGGTCTCCGTTGTCCAACTTGATCTCTTTGGCGAGCCTTTTTGCTACGGAAAAGGATGTTCCAAATATGTCGGATCCTCTAGAGATGAAATTGACCATTTGTATATCAAGTTCATCCTGGTGAGGATCCTAGATGTTCGAATCGAAGAATATCTTTTCATCAGTTACTCGAGTAGTGGGGATGAGTGGCCTTCTTTCATCATCTAGCTTGAACTCTTCTTCAGGACAGGAAGTTTGAAGTATGTCATAATCTCTACAGACGAAGTTGATTACATGAGCGTCTGGGTATCTACGGAGTGCCCTGTTTAGTGGTTGACTTCTCGTTCTTTCATGGCCACCTTGATTTCTCCCCTAGATCCTTCATGGCACAAATTAAACCATGGGTATCTACGGAGAAACAGTACTCTGAAAGGCTAGGGTAATCCTCATCCTCATCCCCCTCTTCAACAGCTTTGAAATTTTGGTTGTTGAATTTGGAATAGGGCTTCAAGTTGTTGTTCTTGAATGAGAATCCTTGCTTCTTGTCAGAGGATTCTTGCTTTGTTTGACTCCCCAAACGATCCTGGATCCACCTATCATCTTCCAAATGTATGAATCTGAGTGCCCTGTTTCTTACTTCATCTAGGTTCCTGCACGGAGTCATCACAAGATCATTATAAAAGGAGAAGCCCTTCTGAAGTCCCATCTTGAATGCTTCAACAGCGGTAGCCATGTCAAGATTAGGGATTTCTAGAGCTTCCCCTACCGAACCTCGTAACAAAATCCCTTAGGGATTCATCACTCGATTGGATAACTCGGCATAAATCACTAGTTAACTTCTCAAATTTCCTACTACAGGAAAATTGGATGTTGAACAAGTTAACTAAATGTGAAAAAGAAGTAACTGAGAAAGGGGGAAGACTTAGCAGCCATTTTAATGCTGATCCTATGAGTGTGGATCCAAAGCCTTTGCACAAGCAGGCTTCCTTGAGTCTCTCCGGGATAGGGTTGATTTCCATCCTCACTCTGTATTGTGCCACATGTTCTTTAGGATAAGTGGTTCCATCGTAAGTCTTCATGTTGGGGGTTTGGAATCGCTTCGGGATTTTAGCATCACAGATAGGTGGAGCAAATCTGGATAACGATAGGAATAATATGGATTATAGCACCAATTGCCTTGATGTGTGAAAATATATATATAAATAAAACACAAGTCGCAACTAAGCTTTAAAAACCAAACAATCTATCCTAGTTCACACAAACGGCAAGTGTACCGGTCGCGTATAGCACAGATGAGGAAAGTCCGGATATCGAACTCGAAGACACGTGAAAACGTTTATAATTACGAAATTCTAACCAAGACTCACCAAAATATTTAATTGATTTATTTTAGAATTTAATTTTGTAGGACCGGTGACGATCCGAGCAGGTTCGGGACGGAAGGTTTCAACCACAGATCAAAGATAAAAACAAACACTTTATTGATAAACGCGAACGGTTACATGCTTGTTTAAACAGAGAAATCACGATCTATGGCAGGGGGAGGTCGAGCATGGCCTCCCCCCTCATCCGGACAGCACCTGGGCTCCGGGCACGCAAAAACCTCGAAAAACCTTACCTGTTCACGACTGAAAGCTGGTATTTATACCCGCTGCCATTCGGTCAGGACTCATTCGATCGAATGAGTCCTATTCGATCGAATGGCAGACTCATTCGATCGAATGAGTCCTATTCGATCGAATGGCAGACTCATTCGATCGAATCAGAAACTGGTTCGATCGAATGAGTATCCATTTGAAAATGCTCTTTCAAATGGATCACTTTCAGCGTGAACCACTACCTAGGTGTACAGCATACAACATAAACATTCTAAACTATTCGCCAAGCGACGGCCACAAAATGTGCACCAACAAATTCCCCCTTGGACGTTGCTTGCGAATTGCTGTAGACACCTCTTGCAATCTTCAGTCAAATCTTCTGCTTTATCTTGATAATCACGTTGAAGAATACCATCATTGCAGCAAGATTCCCCCTTAGACTGAACTCTCGGTTAATGATGCAAAGTGTTCTCCATTGCTGACATCTTCAGACTAAATAATCTGTTTAAAACAACCAACTGTAGAAATTCCCCCTCAGACGTTGACGTGTATCCCAATATATAGACATGACAATACATGCACGCTTCCGCTGCGCGACTTACTATCGGCGAATCTTCACCCACACGGTTACTTCACCAACATGTATTGGACAAATGACAGAGGCTTCCAATCCACAGCTACTCCCCCTAAACAGATTAGTTTGTATGCAGATTCATCATCGGAGACAAAGACACATCATTAACTTCGTGATTGCGAATCACCAATTTTCAACAGAATTCCCTCCACAAAGCGGAATTCTCACATGCGGAAAATAAATATTTAACATGATTGGCCCATAAATAGTCAGATGCTCCTGACTACCCCACAATAACATCATACCTCATCAGTAATCACTTTTCTCTGTTCTTCTATGTTCTTATAACAATCACCACTGTAGAAGCTCAATGAACAAGGGGTTATCCATTAAACTTGTAGACGATAATTCCTTCAGGTAATTGTGCTTTGTTCATCTTCAAATTTGCCGCTTTAACCGTTAAACATTTAAACGCTCTGACTTTGCCGGCAAATATCAGTGAAAATTTCACTGTCACCAAACTTTTTCTGGAATGTGATCAACATGTATAGGATGTCCAGAAAAATCTTCATCACTGACCCGACAATTAACCGAAAATTTCCCGGAAATTTTGTCGAAAAAAATTTTATTTTCGCCAAACTTTTTCAGAAGACTTCCCGACTGATAAAAATGGCTTGGGCAAATTTTCGTGTAAGCAGGCGTTCCAGACTTTTTTTTTTTTTTTTTTTTTTTTTTTTTTTTTTTTTTTTTTTTGGTCTGGAACATGTTCGATCGAATGAGAACTGGTTCGGTCGAATGAACCACAGATTCGATCGGATGAAGCACATATTCGATCGGATGAAGAACTGGTTCGATCAGCTAATTGAATTTGACACTTTGAGCGGGAAAACCAGTTCGATCGAATACAAACTGATTCGATCGAATGAAGACATCTGGTTCGATCGAATGAACAGGCTGTCTGGGCGGGAAAACTTGCGTTTGAATTTGACACTTTTGAGCGGGAAGACTGATTCGATCGAATCAGTCAATCGAATAGGCCTATTCGATCGAATGGGGAACTCGTTCGATCGAATGTACTGATTCGACTCCTTCAACGCCAGCCCAGAAAACGCGAAGAACACGAAGAACACACCAACAGTTTAACGTCCAGAACGCAGAAAATCAAGAGCTCGGCTTGCTAGATCGGTTGTTAGACCTTTCTAGCGGTAACCGTGGCTCTGATACCAATTGTAGGACCGGTGACGATCCGAGCAGGTTCGGGACGGAAGGTTTCAACCACAGATCAAAGATAAAAACAAACACTTTATTGATAAACGCGAACGGTTACATGCTTGTTTAAACAGAGAAATCACGATCTATGGCAGGGGGAGGTCGAGCATGGCCTCCCCCCTCATCCGGACAGCACCTGGGCTCCGGGCACGCAAAAACCTCGAAAAACCTTACCTGTTCACGACTGAAAGCTGGTATTTATACCCGCTGCCATTCGGTCAGGACTCATTCGATCGAATGAGTCCTATTCGATCGAATGGCAGACTCATTCGATCGAATGAGTCCTATTCGATCGAATGGCAGACTCATTCGATCGAATCAGAAACTGGTTCGATCGAATGAGTATCCATTTGAAAATGCTCTTTCAAATGGATCACTTTCAGCGTGAACCACTACCTAGGTGTACAGCATACAACATAAACATTCTAAACTATTCGCCAAGCGACGGCCACAAAATGTGCACCAACAAATTTAACTACTTAACTTAACTTAATGAAAACTTTTGACAAAACTTTGAAAACTCTGGTTTAAATTCAATGAATAAAGATGTCTACCTAGGAATGGATCATGTTGATAGAAATAACAAGACAATGGATTGAAAATATTCATGACACCTGTTATAAAAGATAACACAACTAAAACTTGTTTAAGAAAGTCAAATTACCTCTCAGTCTCTCTAACAAACTCCAACTTATTTTAATTGATTTTAAGGAATAAACCGGAAAAACAATTATTAACGTGTTCAAATGACGAATCTCCTCTCGGTCTCATCGACACACTATCCTAATGGAGACAAATACTATGTCACCAAGGATAGAGGAACAATTTAACTTAACCCAAATTAAACCAACTAATTGCACATAAACACTCAAACTCGACAAGACAAAAACTCACTCTCGGGCGGTCTTAATTCTAACAAGTAAAAGCAACGAGACAATATTACTTCTTATCACCTCTCGGTCTCAAAGAAGGTGTATTTTAACTGATTTTAGATGATGTATATTACCCACTTATCCCTACGGTTGTACACCCCGCAAATAAACCCTAAACACCAAGAGGATTATAAGTAATAAAACATAAAACACAGCCATCACACACAATCTAATTTATGGTTTAGTTAAACTTTACATCAATAATTCAAGTCTTGAACATTAACAATCCATTAAACAAGTCTAAACTACTCAACATTCATCTATCCTAGGCAGAACAAGCAAGTTTAGCTTAACATAGATTTTGGACAGCCATGCATACTTAAGAAAAACATCATAAACATCATCATAAACATAATCAAACTCATTCAAGATTCAAACACAATCAATCACAAGTCAAACTATCAATCACTTGCAAAACAATCCAAAGCAAAAGATCAATTCAAAAAAGTTAGGGTTCTTGAACAATAACCAAAGATTAAGGATGATTACATAGGGTTTATGGCTGAGATTTATGATGTATAAGACTCCTAGCAGCTGCACAAGATCCCCCTTGATGTTCCTCTTCCTTTCCAGCCGCCACAAACACCAACAGCCGCCTTCTTCTTTCTTGTTTCTTTCTTATTTTCCTGCTGCTGTTGCGATCGGACAGTTAAAATAGGCTAGGGTTTTTGTATTTTCGGGTTTCCTTGGTGAATAATGGCTGAAAACTCTTTTAATTATCTTCATATAAAATCACTTAAGGCTTCTAACTTGTGGGCTTGGGTTGGGCCTTGAGTTGTAGCTTTAAAACTTGACCAACAAGTCCTCTAGAATCTTCCAAATTGACTCTTTTTTCACCATCTTTCATAAACTATCAAATAACATTTAAACTTTGTAAATTATTGCACTTAGCCCCCAATACTTTCATAAAATAGACAAATAAACATAAAAACATAATAAAATCATAAGGAAAGTAAGTGTGTTTCACTACACATCATGCCCCACGGTGGGCGCCAAATTGTTTTGGAAAAAAATCAGCTAAGGATAATGTATCCAAATCTGTTATGTTAGGTTTAGTGCTAAATTGATAACAATGAATATATAAACGAAATTGAGATGAACACAACGATTTGTTACGAGGAAAAGCCCTTGATCTTGGTCGGATCGCCGGCACAAAAACCCCGGGTGATGACAAATCGTCTATCACCACTTTATTAATCACAAAAAAAGGTTACAATGGGTGGAGTTTGTGATCAGAAATACAATACTTGCTATGTGTGTGGGTTTACAGAGAACTTAGCAACTAACGTAAGTGCGGGTGTGACTATCTGACCTAGCATTGATCACAAACTCGAAATATAAAGAAATAATAACAATAACTATTGTCCTATTTATCCGCCACCTTCCCACTAGCTTAGTCCATCACTTTGACCACGTGCTGAAGAAGACTTGTAGCGAAATCTTAGGTAGACCAGGTCCTGGAGCCGTTATATATAGCTCTGGAACTCTTCAAAAGGATAATTGATCCAGACACGTCTTCAAGGATAACATATCCTCAGTACTCAGCTATTTGTGCCTCAACAAGAAGTCCTATAAATCTGCCATCTTCCCACTATCTTCATCCACGACATTGACCACGTGTTGGACAAGTCCAATAGCGAAATATCCGGTAGAATAAGTCTTGGAGCCGTTGTACTTATTAAATAACAACCTACACACAAGAAACAGTTGTTAATAATACCAATTACTGAGGATCCTTGATGCTGACAGGAACTGTCTAAGGATAACTGATCCTAGAACATATGTCAGGATAACGTATCTACAGTGTCAAATTTTCGTGCCCTAACACAAACTAAACCAAGTTCATTCGCTTAAGACACACAAGTGTGTTTTGGGCCACCGAAACTCATCTTTTCGTCAAGAATGTATTTTAAACTAATTTTATATTACTTTCTCAACATACTTGGTGCGTCGAAATCCAACTTTATCTTATAACAAGTTTTGACCGGTAAAACCAAATACTCGCTTAATGAACGTTAAGGTTCGTCGCAATAGAACTATATACTTGGTTAAGTCTTTTGATTTTTATCGAGTTTTCTCATAACATTTATCACTTTGGAAAGTTGACTTTGAGTTTAGTTAATTATCAAACTTGAATCGACAAATCCGAACACTCGATTAAAACCTCGTTTTGGTATTTATATAACAAAGGGGTCTTGCAATAATGGATTATAACCCACATAATTACTTGACATAGGTTGAATAATATTTATGAAAGGAATACCAAGACGTGGTTTCGGTAAACTTATTTTTAAAGAAACATGTCATTAATTTTTCAAAGATTTACATTTTAAACCATAAACTTCATTTATTTACTTTACTTGTCATATATTTTACTTAAAACCCTCTCAGAACCACCTACTAACTTAAGACCCGTTTAATCTATGTCTTACTCATTAAACCGATCTTTGATTATTCAAGAATCAATCTTTCAAGTTACTTAGTTAATGTGAGTACTTTTTCATCCCCCGTTTTCCATCTTACTTTTTGGGGTGGCATTGCATACTTATTCAAATTCCAATGATTTGTACTTGTGTCTCAAACCACAAACTCTTTAGTATATGTTACTTAAATAAATGCTCGATTTGGTGTTATATGTTTTACATGATTACATGCTATATGTTTATTGCTGTAGGCGGGTTGGCCTCTATGAAACTATCACTACGTGAATATCGACCTTCAGCCACACATGTGGTCTGGGTGATTTGCCACACTCCGGCTTAAATGTGTGGCTAAAAGGTCTTTGACCATGTTTGAAAACCTTCCAGAATGTTTTGGCCACACATATTATTCTTCATGTGACCATTCTATACCTACTCAGGTACTTTTCGCCACACTTTGAAAAAAATTGTGACAAAAACTAGCCACATTATAAAATCGTGTGGCGAAATGTGACCTACAGTCATAGTTTGTTTGATCTTTGATACATGTGACCAAAAACACATGCATTAGCCACAAACTGTGACATTTAACTAGCCACAGATTTTAATAGTGTGGCCAAATGTGACAAACGGCTACTGTATTGATATGAGATGTGTCTAAAAGTAAAAGATATAGCCACATTTTTAATAAAGTGGCGAAATATGACAAACAACCATTGTATTTATTAGTAATGTGGCTAAAACGCATAAAATATATGGCCACTTATACGAGGTTGTGTGACCAAAGAGTAGTTTACTTTTATTTTTCCTAAGTTTTTTATTGTCATGGATACACTTATTATGTGTGGCTATAGGTGATAAATTGTCACACTTAAATATTTTTAAGTGTGTCCAAATGTAATTAATGGCCACTTATAAGAGGTTGTGTGACCAAAGAGTATGTTAGTTTTATTTTTTCTATGTTTTTTATTGTCACATATACACTTATTATGTGTGGCTATAATTGATAAATGGTCACACTAAAATATGTTTAAGCGTGTCAAATACGTAATTAATAGCCACACGTTGATTTGACGAGTGGCGACGTCATCATTGCCTTTACAGTTTCTTGTGCCGCCAAATTCAAACTGTCAGGGAGATGTACCGGCGGTTTCCGATGGTGTTTAAATACCAGTCACAATCACAATCACAATTCACAATCACAATCACAATCCATAATCAGAAACCACTATCACACTCACAATCCACCTTTCTTCTGATTATAATTTCCGTTAATGGCTGCAGCTTGGCTCGAACGTGCACCGGGTGCTCAAGCCCCTGTTGGTACATGTTTTGTAACAGATGATCTTTCGTGTTTGTTAGAATTGAGAGCAACGGTCAAAGGGGAGACTGTTGGTGCATTTTGTGACCGTCGCTATGCAATTCAGACCAGCGGAGACGCCAACGGCGAAGTTAGAACAACTTCGCCTTAGGCGAAGTTATAACAACTTCGCCAACGGCGAAGTTGTAACAACTTCTACCTTAGGCGAAGTTATAACAACTTCGCCTACTGGCCCAAGCCCAAGCCAGAGAAGATGTTTTGTCTATATATATGTGTGTCTTGTTTAGGTTTTGTATCCAGAAATTAGAGTATTGTGTGTTACAGTTTATTTGTCTAAAGAGAGACCGAGAGTGAGAGTCGTGTGGGACGACCCGAGGTAGAGCTCACCTCGGGTCGGCCGTCATTTGTTTACGAGTTTGGTATGTAATTCGTTTTGATTATTATATAAGAATCTGCAGATTTGTTTATCCCGTTCTTGTATTTGTTCGTGTACGTGTTTGTGTTCTTTATCTTTACACCAATAAACGAGTCTAGGAGGATTCCGCACTCCTAGACCTCGTGCGGATCTCGTATCGATCGGCGACGCCCCCGGGGGGGACCTACAGCCCCCATCTACTACGACCCCACGTTTTTCACGATACGATTCCACTTTTTTTCCGGCGCCTTCCGGAGGAATCAAAGGGTAAGGTATATTGACTATGTCAACCCTCAAACCTTCTCGTACCAACAACTTAACCGAATGGTTAGGTGGCTTGGGTACACGACTGTTGATTATTTCAGCACTGAAATGGTAGTGCCGGGAATTGAGGTGGCCTACATCGAGTTGAACGACTTGGAGCATTTCAAGGCGGTGTCCGTTTATGGGGCATTCCACTCTCAGGTGAACCTTCGCCTCCGTAGGCTTAGGGACTCCACCTACACCTCCGATGGCATATCCGAAAGGATCATGCCCTCTCATACTCCAGAGGAGAATCTGGATGTAGATTCGGATACAGAATCTACAGGGAGGTCTACGATGGATGTCGATTCTGAGACGGAGTCGGATTCTAGGAGCTAGTTATAGTTTTATGTAATTTTTGTTTTTCTATATTAATGTAACTAAATGTTATTATTGTAATTTTTATATTTTGGTATTAATATGTTTATATTATGTGAATTGATTAATCATATTAATTTTTTTAATACGTAATCACTTATATTATATGAATGTTATTATTGTAAATGTTATTATTAACTGTAAAGCGTGGAGCGTTTCCAAAGCGTGATATATATAACTGGTGGTTGAAATTTAATGACTGGTTTTTTTTAATACCTAATCACTTATATTTTGTGAATGTTATTAATGTAAATGTTATTATTAACTGTAGAGCGTTGAGCGTTTCCAAAGCGTGATATTATTAACTAGGAGTTATTATTGTAAATGTTATTAATTACTAACTGTAAATGTTATTATTATATTTTTGTTTATGCGTATGTATAGCGTATTGGATGTAGTTCTTTTTAATTAACTTTAAAATAGATGTTAGTGTGATTGAATAACAAAATAGACCTAAAATTTAATTTTTGGTAGTTGAGACAGTAATTTATTGTAGTTCAGTTGATTTGTAGCGTATCTAGTAAGATATACTAGTTTTTTTTATTTTAATTAACTTGAATGTAGGCTAGTATTACATAAATATATTTCAAAGATTTTTGACAGGTGTTAAAAGCGTACAAAGCGTGTGATTTACTAGTTATTTTTATTTTAATTAATTTGAATGTAGGCTATCATTACATAAATATATTTCCAAGATTTTGGATAGGTAGTAGGTATAAATGTAATTAATTTCCAAAAATAATTAGCTTCTATGTGTTTCCAAAGTGTGTGGAAACCATTTTGACAGGTAGTATGCACTTATAGTGTGTTATACACTCAACAACTAACTATATAACAACATAGACTTTAATAACTGCAATAAAACTGGTGACTGAAATTTATTACACTTCTATATATGTTATGTGAATTCCAAACTTGGCCAAGAAAAAATCTAAGGTTTCCACAGATCTTAAACTTCCCAAAGATCTTAGATTTTGATAAAATCCTTTCCAAAACTCAATGCCATCACCAAATCTTAAACCTAAGGTTACTGGTGATGACATTGAGTTTGGAAGCGGTTTTTCAAAACTGAATTTTATTTGTTCAAAGGCTTCTTCAAAGTCTGGAGGGTACAATTTTGGTATGCAGGTTAGTGAAAAGAAGGGCATAATGGTCTTTTATATAAAATGAGTTGATAATGTTTTGCAGGAAACCAGCTGTTGAAAAGTATGTTGAAACATAACCAAATAGAAGTTGTGCAAGAAACAAAACCATCAGACGAGAAATGATGACTGTCACCGAACACCCTAGACAACATGATGCATTTTTGGGCTTTCTTTGTATTAATGTAACTTTGATATCGCACGAGTTAGTTATGAGTGTAATGACTTTATTGATCTTACTATGGTACACTACAAGTCAATTGTGACTTTTATCGATGTAACATGATGTATTTTTGAACTTGACACCAATTGACCAAAATAGCCAGAAGATGAGATGAATTCAACAAACCGGCATGTACGTATAAGTATAGTATTAAAAACAACCAATATTTATTTAGTTTGAATTACTAAGTACAGAGTAAAGAATGGTGATATCATGTATCACAACTATATTTAAACATTATTTACATCTAACTAGCCGAACGAACACAACTGATGGGTCGACAACCCCGACATCGGTGTCAATCTCCATTACGAATAGTTGTAGGCTTTTTCCCGGGCCTCCAGTAATCATTCGGGGACTCATTACGACGCAGTTGACTTGGTTGTACAAGTGGCAATGTATTACCCTTATGAGGGAAAGTTACCATACTAAATTCCTCATTGACCTCGTCATACGAATGCCTATAATTCTTGGGTGGAGTCATGAGGACAACATGCTTTTTTCTATCCAGCTGATCTTGAACATAAAACACCTGGCGTGCTTGCGAGGCCAATATGAACGGATCATCCTTGTGGCCAAATTTGTTTAGGTCGACCGACGTGTAACCAAGAATATCATGAAGACCGGAATTCTTTTAGTATGATAATCTAGGACCCATATCTCTTGGAAAACCCCAAAATAAAAGTTTTGTCCATACGTCACCACGTCTTTTTTGATGTGCATGTCATCCGCCTCTACACCAACCCTGCTTAACTGGTAAACTCTACCATCATGAGATTTTGTACGAAATTCAAAACCGTTGATGTCGTACGAGTCGTATTTGTAAACATTGCGGTGTGCTCCGTGTGCAATCCACTTTACGGTTTCCGATACAGAACCTGGGGAGCCCGCTAGCTCTCTTTCAACCTGAATTTCATTACAAGGATTAGATTCTTCACCTATATTGCAGAAACTATAAAAGAATTTTAAAAATTATATTAATAAATTGATCTACATTGTCGCATAACCAGTCACCAAACTTTAAAGTATGCTCCTTCTCCAGCAATGCTTGTCGTTTACCAGACATTTGGTTTTTCAAAGAGGTCTTATGTTGTCTGCAAGTAGGAGTATAATATATTATGAGTTTATATATATATATATATATATATATATATATATATATATATATATATATATATATATATATATGGGTGCAGTTACTGTACGCTAATGCCTTAACGTACGGTATATTCTGATTTAATATATGGGTGCGTTTGCTGAGCGTTTAAGTTCTCTATATACAGTAACTGCACCATATATATATATATATATATATATATATATATATATATAATTTAGAGTATATATGTTAGTAATACTTACTCGATATACGGCGCTATTTCAAGCGTATTCTGCAGCACATAGAAATGTTCTCTCTTGAAAAGATCAGGAGAAACTTCATCTGATTTAACGCCTGTGACAGGAATTGTCTCCCCATTATCATCATGCTTATCATATGGAATACCTACAGTACTCTTGATGTTTTTGGTATTCGCTCAGAAACTCGATTGTTTCTTCCGCAATGTTCTCCTCACCAATGCACTCTTCTGGATAAGTTTTGTTTCGCACATGCCCTTTAATAACCTTCATAGACCTTTCAAAGGGACACATCCAATGAAAGCATGGTGGCCCACATAATTTTATCTCTCTTATAAGGTGCACGGTTAAGTGAACCATGACATTGAAAAATGATGGCGGAAAGTACTTCTCCAGCAGGTACATTGTAACTATTTGCTCTTCATGCATCTTATAAAGCTCTTCTACACTGATTTCTTTGCTACAAATTGACTTGAAAAAAAACAAAGCCTGATTATAGCATTTCTCATTGGTTCTGGCATGATGGACCATATTGCAAGTGGCAGAAACTGTTGCATAAGCATGTGATAATCATGTGATTTAAGGCCTTGTAGCTTCCTTTCTTTAAGATTCACCAAACTAGAGAAGTTAGAACAATACCCTAGTGGAGCCTTCAGTTTATACAGTGTTTCTAGAAACATGTCTTTTTCTTGCGCTGATAATGTGAAGCATGCTGCAGGCAGTTCTGTATTGTTGCCTTTTGCTTTCGGTTGCAACTCCTTTTTAATCCCTAAAAACTCCAAATGTCAATCCGTCTTTTGTCCTACCGGGAATGTTCAGCAACCTCCCGACAATACTTTCTACCACATTCTTTTCAACATGCATCAAATCAATACAATGTTGGACAGGTAAATACTTCCAATAGCTGAGCCGTTGGTACCATATGTTGAACTTCTTCCAATATTGGTGCGGCGTTGTGTTATCCCTTTTCCTCTTACTCCCACTTAGGGATTCAGATCCCTTTCCACAGTCATTGTTAATGTTTTTGACCTCATCGTATATCTCTTCCCCTGTCATAGGCTCTTTAGTGGTTCTCATCTCCTCTTTTCCGTTGAACGTCTTTGTTTGTTTTCGAAAAGGGTGATCATGTGATAAATACCTTCTGTGGTCAGCATAACTCTGCTTCTTTGTGTGATAAAGTCGAACACACTGAGTGTCACCCCAACACACAACATACCCTTTGAATCCACTGTAAGGGTAACCACATAGTGTACCAAGAGCAGGGTAATCATTAATCGTCCATAACACAACTGCATGTAGTGTAAACATTTCTTGTTTATATGCATCATATGTTGGCTCCCCGACCTCAAATAAAGATGCTAGATCATCAATTAAAGGCTGTAAAAACACATCAATATTGTTTCCTGGCACTCCAGATATTAATAAGGAAAGCATGATGAATTTTCTTTTCATACACATCCAATGTGGAAAGTTGTAAATGACTGCTAAAACAGGCCAGACACTGTGGTTTCTGTTGCCTCTATGTACGTCGACCCCATCAGTGAAAATCCCTAGACGAAGATTTCTTGGATCGCTTCCGATGGTATCGGAGTACCTGTCATCTATGGCTTTCCATGCTGGTGAATCTGATGGGTGGAGTAAAACACCGGGTTTATTGGTACTCGTGCGTGCCATGTTAAATTCTCTGTTGTGGTTGAATCGTGGAATAATGGGAAAGTACCACAGTACCTTAGCGGGCGTGTTTATGTAAGTTTTGTTAGTCTTCTCATCCACCTTCCACCTTGACTTGTTACAAACTGGACATGCTTCCAAATCCTTGTAATCCTTATAGTAAATAATGCAGTCATTGATACACACATGTATCTTTTTGTATCCTGAGCCCATTGCCTTCATCATCCTTTTGCCCTCATACATATTATTTACCATTTCGTTATCTACAGGTAGCATCTTTTTCAACAATTTCAGAAGTTCATCAACGAACTTATGAGATACCCCGTGCTTGATCTTCAAGTTGAGTAGTTGTACTAATGCAGACAACTTGGTGAAGTCAAGACATCCTTTATATAGGGGCTTCTCAGCGTCAACAAGTAGTTGTAGAAACTGTTGATACTTCTTGTCGCCTTTGAAATTGTCTTTTGTAGCATTTACCATTTCTACAGTTTCACAGGCATCTGTTGGAATGTTGGTGTCAACAAACCCAGTATTATTATCATAATTAGTTGGAATGCAGTTGCAGGCAAACCCAGTATTATTATCATAATTAGTTGGAATGCAGGTGCAGGCAAACCCAGTATTATCAATATAATTAGTTGGAATGTTGGTGTCGGCTTCTCCATGTTTTATCCAAGTAGTATAATTCTTATCAATTCCAAACCTGTACAAGTGATGTTCTACCTCGTCTACAGTAAGAGATACGTGGTTCAAACACCAAACACATGGACATGAAACAGAAATTGGTGGTGATGTCTCCTTGCAATTACGAACTGCAAAATATAGAAATGCCTTAACACCATCTCTATATGCTTTATTGCACCTGTCGCCTATTGACATCCAAAACTTATCCATCTTTCAATAATTTTTTTATTAACTGTGTCATCAACGATATATATATATATATATATATATATATATATATATATATATATATATATATACTAATTAACGCCAATAAATGTAACTGACTAATTAAAAGCAAAAATATTTGGTACTCACCTGAGATTAATGAGAGTTCAATAAATACACTAGCAGATCATTTATTAGGGTTTGGTGAGATTTTATTTGGTTCAATAAATACTAATTGATTTGGTAGTCTTCCAGAAGATAACTCGATTAATTGGCGGGTAAAAATGAAAATTTTAAACTTCTAAATGTTGGTATATAAATATTAGAAGAGGTTCTATTACGTTCTCAGGGTGTTGCTCAAACGGTTGAGGCACTTGTGATTAAACATAGATTGCAAATACCGCGGGTTCGAAACTCCGGAGGGAACATATTTTTATTATTTTTTTATAATAATCTCTTTTTAATGAAATAAATAAACTGTGATTTTGAAAACACTCAAACTAAACTACTCATTAAAAGGCCTTTAAATCCGTTCAGAAACATAAAAATTAATCATAATAACTGTTCTAAAATCATAACAAAGTTTCTTAGCTTTTAATTACAAAACTAATTAAAAGCCCTAAAACAACAAGAAGCAAATAAAATACAATATCTTCACTTTTTTTTCTAATTCAATCAGTGAAGCTACGCTCCTTTCAAGTTGATCCTCTAATGACTTATTTGCCCTTATCAAGATAGGAATTATGTCTGTACATCTTGTGCACACATCAGATCTTGTGGACGAAACACAATCAGACCATGTAAAGAAATCACATTTTTTTCCCTAAGTTAAAAAATATAGAGTTTAGGGTCAATAATTGTAGATGAATTCCAACTTTATTTGCAATTTCACTAACCTGAGATGCACAATTGTAGAACCTCCGACCTGGATTTTTGGTGGTCCTTGATGTTCTTAGAATGGCTTCTTGACCACAAAAACAATAAACCTGAGATCGATTGTTACTGGATGTTGTGGTCCGCGATGAGGTTTCTTCCATGGTGAAAAAGGAGATTTTATTGAAAACAAAACTAGATATATAAGTATATATATATATAGGAGGATTTAGAAAGGAGTTGTTGTACACATGCGCGTTGCCAGTGTTTTAGGATATTAATTATATATGTCTTTGTACAGTAGCGTGTTGCAAGCGTAATAGACTCTTTTGAACAAATATATAACATATTTTAAGCTAATTGATTACACGCATTTTTAACAAAGAAAGATGAGAACCATTAATCCATATTTACCATTCATCAAAAGATGCATCACAAAAAGTACCATTAATTACAATACATAAAGCATTTTAAGATAATCCATATAGTTACAATGCATCACAAAAAAAAAAAAGAGAAGCTAACATCACCATCACTCCGCCTTGTCCACAGTCTCCATCCCCATCTCCTTAAAACTAATGTTGGTTGACACCGTAGTTATGGTGTCAACCAGGGTCTCACACACTGAGTCGTAGCATTCAGACTGTTGTTGCTGATAATCAGCAACCATTGCTCGAAACTCAATGTCGTCTTCCCACAACACGAGGTTACAGGATTGGAAGGTGTTTGTTTTTTCCCAAGTGAGTGTAGCCCTAATCGCTTCGACTTTCTTCAACAAAGAGTCGTGTTTCTCTTTCTGAAAATCCATCGTTTTTTTTCACTATGGCCTTCACGGTTTTCTCAGAAGAATTCAGTTTTATTATCTTTCTGAAAATGTTAGTGTGATTGAATAACCAAACTTAATGTAGTTAAGTTTGATTTGTAGTAAGATATAGTAAGATCTAGAAAGATATAGCTTAACTTTAATGTAGGCTATCATTACCATAATATTTTTCCCGGCATTACTGACAGGTGACGTATAATTGTGATCAATTAATTCTGACAGGTGATATAAATGAAAGTAATCTCTAGATCAAACAAAAACACATGAGACAAGTTGTTGTGTTTCCCAAGCGTGGGACACCCTTTTGTTTTATTAATACAGTTACTATTCGTCCGGTGCGTTTCCCAAGCTTGGGACACCCTTTTGTTTTTATTACAGATTTACTATTCATCCGTGTGCATTTCCCATGCGTGGGACACCCTTTTGTTTTGTCTGTGAGCCTTTTGGTTATATATATCTACACCACATTTGTGAAACTCATATACCTACATAATTTTAAATTATTATTTTTATTTAATAATGGATTGCTCGTCATCATCATCATCATCATCATCATCCAGATCCTACAAGGCTGCCCTTAGAAGGCATATTGAGGCTCAAATCGAGATAGATAAAGCTTGTCGGCAAACTCTTACAGAAGAATTTGTAAAGACTTGCAACAGCTTGGATGCCAGGGATGTCATTGCAAAAGTTCTTACTCGAATGCCCGCTAGTACTATCCGAGATATTGTTGTTTTGTTTATGGTTGATGTAGGATAGAGAGAGCTTGACGAGTTAAAACATTTGGGCAAGGCAATTCTTGAACTGAATTGCTCAATGGAATTAAAGTTGAAGTTTCTTATGTCACTCAGAGATTAGTATGTGATGGTGTTTCATGGTGTGTTTTTATGTGTGTCACCTAGAGATTAGTAGTAATAAAATTTGTATGTTTGTGATGGTGTGTTTTGGTAATAATAAAATTTTTATGTTTGTGTTAAAACATTGATTCAACATGTAACTATTAACTTAAAGTGCATTACAAACTGTTAACAGAAGACTAGAGATCTTCATAACAAGTATCATAAAGTACATAGCAGTCAGTTTTGAAATCATTCAAATTTTTTGTTGCCTTATCTTAAGTTCAGCAATCAACTCTTCTCCGGTTAAACGAGTGTCGTCATTTTCATGGAATAGTAGTACATTCTGGATAAGAGTATTTCTGTGTTGGTTTGTATCCGAAAGGAGGATTTTGCACAAATACTTTACCTCAACCCTTTTAGCTGTCTTTGTTGTTCAGGGCCTTCTGTTTGGAGATTACACCCCCATTGTCTCTTCCCATCATATTTCTCCATGTGTCTCATAGCAAAAATACCACAATCTATTCCATTACTTTTTGTTCTCCATCTCATATTCAATCTATTGATTGTTGCTACTTGGATTTGCTGAGTAATGGGGTGTTTGATTGTTTTAAGATACATGCAGAAAACGTTTCTCTACACAAAATAGAAAGCAATTTAAGTATTTTGACAATTTTTATAAAGGTATGTATGTTTTTTGGGTTAAAGGTATATATGTTTACCAGTATATCAGGAGTCTTTCCGTATCTTTCTTCAAAATTCTCTCTAATTGCTTTTGATTTGTCTTCTAAGCTTTTAAAATTTGCATTAGCTGGTATTTCTTGATTTGCACTGTTGTCAAGTAATTCTATCACTCCTGTTTGAAGATTGAAGGTAACCACAAAGAAATGATCGCGTTGTAGAATTGGCACGAGCACTATAGCAACCTCCTTGAGTGATAGAATTCAACTCCTTGTAATTTCTCTTTCGATGTTGTCTTTCAACACATCCAGTCTTTCTTTGTCTGTGAAACCCCTTGACTCAAAATAATGGTCACTTGTCTGTATAATAATTAAAATGCAGATGATTAAAGCGTTTATTATTGTTGGTGCATGATGTCAGTAGTTCAGTGTCTAATGTCTGTAATCGAGTTTGTAATGTTTTGTATTTGATGTAAGCGAAGTTAGCTAACAAGTTCGCTGATATAGGCGAACTTGTTAGACAAACGAAGTTAGGGACAACTTCGCCTGAACATGCCAGGCGAAGTTGTCGTGTTATATATTGATTAGGTAACGGCTTAATCAATAACATTAAGAAGTTTTATTATTCGAGTTTACGAGTCAGAGAGTCCTGTAATCAGTGATTGATATCACGTGTTTAAGGTTGCAATATAACGAGTATTTGTTTATTTTAACGTGTGTTCGATTGTGTTAACTCGTATCGTCTTCTACGCTCGTAACGTCTTACGTAGGGATTCCGCACCTACGTAGAACGAGATATCTCGTGTAGATCCGGCTGGGAACCTACAATTGGTATCAGAGCTTTTGCTCGATTGTGTGGTTCGGGATTATCACGCGGGTGTAGAAATCGTTCCATTCGACTATTCGCGGGACGAGTTTTCTGAGTTTTTGTGTTATACTCACCTCCTACAATCATAAACAACCCATAACACCTTCACAAACCTTGTAAAATCCAGAAATTTAACCTGCATATTCATCGTGTTCATCAGGCGAAGTTGCCGTCACTGTTCGTAGGGTTTCAGCGAAGATATAGGGTTAAGCGAAGTTATCTACAACTTCGCCTACCTTCTCAAGTTCGCCTGTATCAGCGAAGTTACCCACAACTTCGCCTACTTCACAAGTTCGCTTACCTTAAGCGAAGTTATCTACAACTTCGCCAAATCAGGCGAATTTAAAAAGAAAGCGAAGTTCAGAATCAGCGAAGTTCAGACTTAAGCGAAGTTATCCACAACTTCGCCTACAGTACTGTTAAAAATAAAATTTTTATTTTTCAGGTTTCTGTGTGTTTCGTGAAAGATGTCTTCAATCAACATTACGGAACTAGTTAAGATGGAAGTGGAAGCGGGTTCGGCTACAAAGGCACCGAAGATGCTTAAGAAAACCGATTATGTAGCGTGGAAAGATCGTTTTGAACAATATGTCAAGTACCAAGATGCTAAGATGTGGGTATGCATACAAGATGGTTACATTCCACCTACTGCTGAGTATGAGGGTCGTGATCAGATAAAGAAATACAAAGAGATGGAAGAAGAAGGAGAAAATGTATGAGGCTGAAAGCAAAGCTCATGCTGCGATCACTATGGCTCTTCCACAAGAGATTCTACACACCTTCAGAAAGTATAAGACTGCTAGAGAGCTTTGGGAAGCTCTTGAAAACCGTTTTGAGGGTAATGTGGGAATTCGTGCTTCAAAGATTAAACTACTTAAAACCCAATTATCGGTCTTCAAGTACTTGAAGAATGAATCACTTGATGATATCATCACTAAATATTATCATCTGATGACCGAACTCAACAATTATTCAATTGCTTACAAAGAAGATGAAGTTGTTGAAAAGCTTCTGGATGCTCTCCCACCGAAATGGGAGATGTACAGTGTGTTGATGAGAGAAGACAAAGACTTTGCTGACTATGACCTGGAAACAGCAGTTAACAAGCTACGAACTTTTGAACTAAACATGGTTCGAAAAGAGACACCTACTAATCAGGTGTAACACCCCGTAACCGCAGCGGAAACGTACACGGGATGCAACAGACACATCTGATATCAACAACCTTGCTTATAAAGAAAATACCACTACATTAATTTATATCATATTACATTGTTGCTAGTTTCGTTACTGTCTAGGTGTTACACACAAGTTTTACCGATAAGACATTAATATATTCATTACAAAATATAGATCAGCAAGCTTCCAACAAGTAGCACAGATCATTAAGCACATATCAATCATTCCAACTTGGGCATACCTAGAAAAACATGTAAAGAAAACGGGTCAACTACGTATAGTTGGTGAGTTTCACTAATTTAAATAAACACTGACAGATCATTTTAATAATCATTTATTAACAATGTAATTATGCGGGGAACTAAGTTTTCCCCATAACATTTCCATTAATCTTCTGGGAACTATGTTACCCCAGAACAATTATAACCTCTGGGAACTATGTTACCCCAGAACAATAATAACCTCCGGGAACTATGTTACCCCAGAACAATAATAACCTCCGGGAACTATGTTACCCCAGAACAATAATAATAACCTCTGCGAACTATGTTACCCCAGAACAATAATAATAACCTCTGGGAACTATGTTACCCCAGAACAATCCCACACGATAAGCAATTTATATATTCTATGCATCAAACCATATATATATTTAAATATACAATTGTTTCCATACGATCGGTATGTACTTAAATACTTTAATAAAGACATGCTTTCCGCCCCGGGAAAATATTTAAAAACAGTTCAGTAAAAGGGGCTCGTGAGAACTCACCTTTCTGTGAGTCGGGATGTGATACAATGAACTGCTATAAGCCTGGATCTGTAATATAATATCTAGTCGTTACTATATAATTCCCATAAATTAAATACGTATCAATCGGTACATCTGGGGACATTGTTAGCCCAGTACTGTACTCGATTCGGGGACAATGTTAACCCCGCGACACTTCTAAGGACCCAGATTGTGACATTACTTAGAGTCTGACAGTCAAAATTATCATTTTTATGTTTTCCTTGATTTGCGTGCCTAGCACGGTTATCCGTTTTTAGTTTCAAAAATGAGTTTGGTCACACCCGACCCAAAAATGGTGTTTGACTGTTAATTTAGTTAAAGTGATGAAATTAGAGCTCGGTTTGGACACCCCGTTTGGCCGCGGGGCCCGTTTCCGTCATTTAGGTGCCGGAAACAGTAAAATCAGGTAAAATTACCCAAATCATCCGAATTATTTTCGGATGATTTATTTTTACTTAATTTACTTAGTTTTATGGAAATGGTCCATTTTTAAGGTTTTCATATACCAGTCAGCTCGCTTATGCGAGTTTTGCCGGTTTACACGTTTTAAGCTTTAAAAATTTGTTTTTATGTTCTTTTTAGCACAAATAATTACCCGTTTAGTCTCGGGTCTTGAAATTTTGCACAAAACTTATTTTGACAGTAAGAAATTTTATAAAAATTTTCCAGATTTATTTTCTTATATTTACATTTATTTATCTATTTTTAAACCTTATTAAAACACTAAATATGCCAAAAATACCAAAAGACTTTAGAAAAATCCCAAATTTTTCTGGGATGATCCCTGCCATCCTCATAACTCCCTGGAATTTTTCCAGAACCCAAAACTCATTTTTCAAGCCATTTTCACAAAAACCGAGCTAGAAAGCTCTAGAACTCGTTTTACCGAAAAGCCCCTTTAGACTTTTCCAACTGAGCTCAAATTTTGTGTGTGACTTTTATATGTTATAAAAAGCTTATCCTAAATTTCCAGAATTTTTCATCAAGTTTAGCTATTTTTCACCATTTTTGGCCAAAACCGAGTATTAAATTCACCAAATATTCATCTTTTATCCAAAAATTACCAAAAATTCACAGATCTCATATTTTCATGGGTAGATCATCTCTGTGAAATTTTGTGACCCAACTCTAAGCACATTACAATCTGTCCAAAATCACTAAATCACACGAAAACCGAACTATCTTGTGTTTTCTAGCGTTAGATCGCAAAGATCTTGGTTTCTAGCCTTTGCTAGCCACTAGATACAACACTTACAAGCACAATAACACTATACCAAGCAAGTTACACCAACAATCAAACCATTTCTTTCATAGTGTCGGTTTTGATATAAAAACAAAGGTTTTAACCGTAAAAATCCGTTCTCGACTCTTTTTACTCATTTCTCGGACCAAGATCCCTTGTATACTTGTATACATCTCTTGATCATGCAAGAGTCGGTTTCATCTCGGGTTTTCACCCGTCTTTCACTTGGAAATTCATTTTCAAAGATTCTAACCGTTAAAATTCGTTATTGACACTTTTAACTTGTTTCTTGGATCAAGATCCCGTGTATAACTTGTATACATCACTTGATCTAGCAAGAATCGGTTCCATCTCGGGTTTTCACCCATATTTCACTTGGAACCTCTTGTTCTTGCAAAACAACTCAAAATAAAGAAATCAACACCAAAGATCATGCATTATAACATGCTTATACCTTGTGTTCTTGGTTAGAATTGATGAGTTTGGATGAACACTTGAAAGAGTTGAGAGATTTGAGAGAGTTTTTGTTGTAAAAAAAGAAATTGAATGATATTATGCCACCCTAGGGCCGATCGGTCCAAGTAAAGGTGGGGGGTGGGCCCCACAACTTCAATATTAGCCACATATTTGGATTTCCGTAATCCGGATAATGTTTTGGATAATCTGGCTCAGTTCGTTTCTCGTTTAAACTCGTAATTCGGCTTAAAACGAGCCTAAAATGGTTGTTTTTCGGGTTAAAATAAAATTTACATAAAACTGATTTAAAAACTTTTAAAAACTTAACCCATGACATTAAATGACTTAAAACATCGTATTGTCGGTATTTGAGCATCTTTTTCGGTTTGATCGATCGTCTCTTGCTTGGTTTGATGTTAAAGGTTTCGTTTATCGTACCGACGTACTAATAAATCGAAATCCTTTTTCTGTGCTATAATTCACTTATCCCGAAGCATTAATACTTCGTAAACAACAGTAAACATTATATACTTCGTCTATAATGTAATTCCCGATTCGTTCGGGTTTCAATAATCGTTCATTGGTTAATTGTAATTCCAATACGATTCACTATATAATCGAGTATGATTCGTACTATGAATCATATATACTCGTATAAACGTACTATAACTCATATAATCAATATTAAATGACACGTAAATAGTATATACCGGCTAGGGTATACCTGGATTTGCCGGAATCGTTACATCAGGTTCAAGATCCAGGAATGTATGGTGCAAAGGTTAATACAAGTTCAAGTTCGAAGTCTGATTCATCTGCTTACGACTCAAAGGGAGAATCGGGCGCTAACTCAACACATGAAGGTCATGTATCTCTCAACATGAATGGTGATGTGTGCTTTGTAGCTGGAGGATCAAATGCTTCTAAACCTCAAGCAACCCAGAGTAGTTTTTCCCCAAGTGTTTCGAACAACAACTACTCAAAGATGCCCATGAGTGTTAAATCTGCTGAACAGCAGTTTGCTCTCTATGCATCTTTCATTGCTTCATATGAAAATTACATTCAGGGTAAGATTGTTGATCCAGCAATATTGGAGGAAGACTATGATCAGATCGATGCTGATGATCTGGAAGAGATGGATCTGCAGTGGCAGATGGCGATGATTGTGAGAAGGGTTAAGAGGTTTATGAAGAAGACAGGAAGGAAGTTTGTTGGTGAGAGACCGGGTTTTGACAAGTCAAAGGTGCGCTGTTACAACTGTCAATAGAATGGCCACTTTGCGAAGGAGTGCACGAATGAGAGAGTTGAACGTAGTCAGAACAGGTCGACACACCAGAATGGGGGTGGTAATGATAATAGAGCCATGATTTCCAGACAGAATGGGGAATATAACTGGAATCTGCATGTTGAAGAAGTGTTTGAACAGGCCAATATGGCGAACATCGAAACTGCAGATACTGAGGAAGTGACTGGCGAAAGTGAAGCTTACATGGCAGAGGCTCAAAATGAAGCTTGTATGGCAGATGTGAAAGATCAGCTCACCGAGGTAAGTACTAAACTCCCTTGCACTAAGTGTGAAAATCTGTCTTAACAATTGACAACTATAACTGATCAGTATGTTAGTTTGGATGCTCAATTTAAAACCTTAAAAGAAGAACATCATTTCACTAAAGCTAGAGAAAATAGTTATAAAGTAAAAATAAAAGCTAGTGAAAAAGATATTAGAAGTCTTAAAGCAAATCTAGCTGAAAAAATTAAAGTAATTGATCTGAGCTATGAAGTGTTAGAAGAAAAAACCAAACTAATAGCTGAAAGGGATAAACAGATAGCTGATCACCAGGTGAAAGTGGTGGAACTTAACAGGAAACTTGAGAAATTTAGAAATTCCACCGCTATACTTGATCACCTCGTTAGTGATCAAGGTTCCCCAGTTAAAAGGGGAGGAATTGGATATCATGAAGTTCCGCCACCGTACAATCATAATTACACTTATGATCCTAGTAATCAGAAATCTGTTGATGTTGATTATAGTCAGACGGTTCCGGTTAAGGTTACTATTAAAGAACCAGAAGTTAGTAAAGGCAAAACAAGTAAGCCTGTTTCAAATGTTAAGATTTCTGCTCCAAGTCCTGTCTCATCAAACTCGGACAAGTCATCTGAGTCGTGTGAGACAAAAGAAAAGGCAGTGTTACCAAAAAGTGGAGAGAAACATAAAACAACTGAAAAGAAATCTCCACTAAAGCCGTATGTCCCACCATATGTGAGACAAACGGGCAGTAATACAGCCTCAACATCTAAAACAACTACTGAAAAGAGTTGAACACAGGAGTTGTTTCAGATGTAATCAATTAGGACACCTAATTGCTGATTGCCCTCTGAAGCAGAGATTCAGAGGTGTGAGGCCTTCAAAAACTGAAAACAGATCTAACAGTAACTATAATAGTGGTAAAACTGAAAACTCATCAAAGTTCAGAAATTGGACTAATTCAGGTTTTCAAAGAAAAAGATCTCAGTTTTTCACTGCTAACAACCAAATCATGAGAAATAATTCATTTAATTCTAGAAGGTTTGGATGGCCTCATAGTCAATCTCCAAGAAGGTATCCTTTTAGGACTTACAGAAATTATTCTGATACTAACTTTGGACAGCCAAGGTACGGGATGTATCGACCCAAGACCAATAGGTCTTGGGTCCCCAGATTTTAATCATCTGCTTTAATCGTGCAGGAACAGTTGAACAGGGCTGCAAACAATCAATGGGTTGTGGATAGCGGCTATTCCCGGCACATGACGGGTAACAAGAATTTGTTACACGATTGGAAACCTGTTCAGGGAGGAAGAGTGAGTTTCGCTGGAGAGAGCGGTGGAAGGATTACAGGAATTGGGACGGTGACTAACGGAAAGATGACGTTAGAGAAAGTGAATTTTGTTGAAGAACTGAAGCATAATCTGCTAAGTGTTTCACAGATTTGTGACAAAGACTACACCGTGCATTTCACCAAGAATGAAGCGATTGTGCTATATCCTGGTTTCAAGATACCAGAGGATTGGATACTTATGAGGGCTCCAAGAGAAAAGAATACGTATATAATGGACATGAGGTCGACTGAGATGACCACAGAAGAATCGTGTCTTCTGTCGAAAGCAACTGAATCGGAGTCCGAATTATGGCATAGGAGAATGGGGCATATTCATCTTCGAAAAATGAACTACCTTGTCAAGAATGGGCTTGTGCAGGGTGTTCCCTTGAAGAATTTCAACTTTGAAGATCAATGCTTATCTTGCAAAAAGGGAAAGCAACACAAGAAATCCCATCGCACCAAGAAGGTTAACTCAATAGTCAGTACCCTAGACCTACTTCACATGGATCTCTTTGGTCCCGTGAATGTAAAAAGTCTAGGGGGAACATCGTATTGCTTGGTGATCACTGATGATTTCTTTCGATACTCTTGGGTATATTTCCTGAAGTCAAAGGATGAAACGGTTCAGATGGTAATAAATTTGATTACCAAAGTTGAGAACATTATGGGAAAAAGAGTTAAATTCATCAGGAGTGACAATGGGACTGAGTTCAAGAACTATCAGATGGAGCTCTTCTGCTTACAGAAAGGAATCGAACATCAGTTCAGCGCTCCGTATGCTCCGCAACAAAATGGAGTGGCTGAGAGGAAGAACAGAACGTTAATTGAAGGAGCCAGAACCATGCTGGCTGATTCGAAACTTCTTGTGGTGTTCTGGGCTGAAGCTATTGCAACAGCCTGTTATATCCTTAATCGAGTGTTAACCGTTAAAAGATTAAATAAAACATGTTATGAACTTATGCATGGGAGAAAGCCCAACTTGAGTGGTCTTGAACCATTCGGGTCCCCGTGTTCGATATTAAAGACAAATTCTAAATTTGGTGAAGTAGCCGACGAAGGAATCTTAGTCGGATACGTTGTTGGGACTCCCAATAGACGAGTCTTTAATTCATCGACCAACAAGGTTGAGGTGGTCTGTAACACTGATATCACAAGTTACAAATCACCAAAACCAAGCACGGGACCCGCTGGGGTTTTCGACTATAATAGACTTTTCAAATCTTTTAATATACCTTATTTGGATTGTGCAGAAGTAGATGAAAGAATTGCTTCGAAGATGATTTTTGATGAGGAAGACAATTATGTGCAAAGACCGAAGTATGATGAATGTCAGCCTTCCTCATCAAAAGCTGTCGATACCCCTGCTGCCTCTACTGAAGAAGAATTTTTCAATCCGTTTCACTCTCAACAACAATCACCCACTGATGAGCTACCTTCGAACCTGGAAGACAATCTAGATGTCAGTGCGGTTCCGACTACGAGAGTTCACAAAAATCACCCATTGGAGAATGTGATAGGTGATTTGTCCGACGGTGTACAAACAAGACAAAGCTTGAATGAGCACACCTGTGTTTATACAAGCATTAAAGATTCAGGCATAATCAACGAATGCTTGTACACCTGCTTCATCAGCCAGATTGAACCAAAGAACTATCAAATGGCTCTCAAGGACAACTCGTGGGTCGAAGCATGCAAGAAGAATTAGCCCAGTTTAAAAAGATGGAGGTATGGAACTTGGTTGCAAAACCAAAGAATGTGCATGCGATAGGCACAAAATGGGTCTTCAAATGCAAGAGAGATGAGAAAGGGATTATTATCAGGAATAAGGCGAGGCTGGTTGTAAAAGGTTTTAATCAGCAAGAGGGGATTGATTACAATGAGGTGTTTGCTCCTGTGGCAAGATTGGAGGCCATTCGTTTGTTTTTGGCATTTGCTGCATATAAGGAGATGAAGGTTTTTCAGTTGGATGTGAAGAGTGCTTTTCTTAACGGTAAAGTCGATGAGGTTGTGTACGTTGAGCAACCTCCGGGTTTTCCTGACCCAGACTTTCCCGATCACGTATACAAGCTAAGTAAAGCACTGTATGGACTACATCAGGCACCTCGTGCCTGGTACTCAACGTTATCCGACTACTTGCTTGAGAATGGTTTTGAACGGGGAAAGATTGATAGCACTTTGTTCTTTAAGAGAAAAGGGAGCGACTTTCTACTGGTGCAACTCTACGTGGACGACATCATCTTTGCTGCATCAAAAGTCGCCATGTGTCAGGAGTTTGAGGCCGTCATGAAGAAGAGATTTGAAATGAGGTCTATGGGTGAACTAACATTCTTTTTAGGACTGCAGGTTGATCAGAAGAAAGATGGGATGTTCATTCATCAGACTAAGTATGTCCATGATGTTCTCAAACGCTTCAAGATGGAGGACAGCACTCCATACGATACTCCAGTCTGCGTCAACCACAAATTGGGTGCTGATTCAGACAACGATGCAGACGTGGACCCAACTCAATATCGGGCAATAATAGGTTCTTTAATGTACTTAACTGCTTCTAGGCCTGATATAATGTGTGCTGTTTGTCTTTGTGCTCGCTTTCAGGCAAACCCAAAGGAATCTCACTTGAAGGGTGCGAAGAGGATTCTACGGTATCTCAAAGGCAAGCCTAAGCTGGGGTTGTGGTACACGAGAGGAGGAGACTTGGAGTTGGTCGCCTACACAGAACTGATTATGGAGGGTGCAATCAGAGTCGGAAGTCAACTACAGGTGGATGTCAGTTTCTTGGTGGCAGATTAGTGTCATGGCAATACAAGAAGCAGACCTCAGTCGTGATTTCAACCTGTGAAGTAGAATACATGGCAGCATCTAACTGCTGCTCCCAGGTTCTTTGGATTCAACAACAGTTGCGCGATTACGGTCTGAATTTCACTCATACTCCTATTTGCATTGATAATACTGCTGCTATCTCAGTAACTAACAATCCCGTAAAACACAGTAAAACTAAACATATTGACATCCGTCATCATTTTAAACGGGATTGTGCTGAGAGAAAACTGATTGTGCTCGAAAAGGTTGATACGCTAGATAATTTCGCTGACATGTTTACTAAAGCGTTTGACAAAACTAGATTTCAAAACCTTGTTGAGCTGAATGGGATGATCAATCCCGAGTAACCCTGCTTTTTGTATTAGTATTTAAAAAAAAAAAAAAGGTCACTATCGCTTAGAAATATGTCGGTTGCCTCAGTTTGAAGGACATATCTTCGGATATGTTTGGTCCTCATTTCTAGTTGTTGAATATAAGGATAGCCATTAACCAGATGACTGAAAGTGACCGGGGCGGTTTATGATGTGTTTTTATTCTTTCGCTGAAAATTAGTCGATCATACTTAGTTAGAAGGACACATACTTGTATGCGGTCGGTCCAGTTGATCCATTGGATCTTCGGGATAGCCGTTTACCTGAAAACTTCAATTTGATCGGGGCGATTAAAGTTAAAAAAATTTTCCGGGAGATGAAATTATTTTTCAAGTCTACTACTTCGTAAGAAGTTCCCTTACTATGTTTAACAGAAAATTGATCCAACCTTGGAAAGTGATAGATATACGGATTCTGTGTGCTTAACTAGTGAAGTTATTAGGCCTAAAAGACTTTAGAACAGTCATTGTATGTCATGGTAGCTTTTTATGGTGCGTAAAAGTAGAAGCGATACTAACTAAATCTACTCGATTTTACGTGGAAACTTCTTAACAATTGTGCATGTCTCCATATATATCTTTCCGAATGATAGGCAGAAAAGCGATTACCCAGTCATAAACGAGCCCGTGAGTGTTCTGATTCCCGTGAAGAGAGCGTGTCAAGATACTGCAGTGATTCAGATTCCGGACTTGCAGTAGTTTATCTGACGTTGTGAAAATAAAATATATATATATATATATATATATATATATATATATATATATATAATAAAAAAATGTGTGAGTTATTGAGACATTATAGAGTTCATAATGATAAGACTTCTTAATCAAGATGCAAGATAGAGAACGGGAAGAAGAGTCTGACGATCGAAGAGCATTTACTATTTAATCAGACACTACGGGTCGAGGTCAACTCGGGGTGACTTGGGGAAAGCCAAATACGCTTTGAGAATAGATAGGAGGCATCATAATCTCTGAGTTGTTGCCCACTTAAATTTTGAGCTTAATTGAACCGAACCCGTATCACTGAAACGATGAAAACCATTTTAAGTTAATTACGTGTTTACAACCTGTCTCTTTATGTCATAATAAAGCTGAACACGGATCTGTGTGACAGTCACGTAGTTAGTATGATTCATGTTCGGATCTTTTCTAAAACATGGTATCCCTATCAAGACTGAAATTTGATCCCGTGTACTTTAAATTTTAAAATTTTTCTACTTATGTAGTTGTATGATTTTATATCTGGTTACTTGGTCTTGATCGTATCATTTAACACATTAAAGGTTGTTTTAAAACTTAATTGCAAATTGTTCAAATTATGGGGTTTGTTTTGAAATTTTTTTAATTCCAGCGAAGTTGAGCATAACTTCGCCATTTATAGGCGAAGTTATCCATAACTTCGCCGGAACAACTCTGACCCTATATAAAGGAATTAATAGGTCAAACTGGTCCATTATTTTCAAAACCCAGCGAACTTAACCAGCGAACTTAACCTCTAATCCTACAGCGAACTTATCGATCTTTCTGTGTTCTCTCTTCCTTCGATTCTAATCCGTGTTTAAAGGTGTGTAGGGTAATCGAATCGATTAATCATGTTCATTAACGTTTATCATCGGTCGATTCGACCCGATTCACGTTCTCGTTTTTCGAACCCTCAACAACCGATTTTC
This sequence comes from Bidens hawaiensis, assembly GCF_021521415.1. NCBI lineage: Eukaryota > Viridiplantae > Streptophyta > Magnoliopsida > Asterales > Asteraceae > Bidens > Bidens hawaiensis. Next base: position 321,309 of record NW_027494041.1, read on the forward strand.
AAACGTATCTTAACGTGTTCATAATCAATCTAATCGTCTAAATCGTCATTAAATCAAGTTTTACGAGATCCGCAAGCTCAAAATTGACCAAATCACGTCGTTCGATAAACCTAACTGATGCCGTTTCATATTCGGCGAAGTTACAGTTTAGGCGAAGTTGTCCGTAACTTCGCCTGAGGTTTAACTTCGCCTGATAATTATTTTTGAAACAGTTTATGAGGCGATGTTGTGGTTAGGCGAAGTTACCATTAACTTCGCCTGGACTTTTTTACTTAACAGTTAACAGACGAAGTTAAAGTTGAAGCGAAGTTGTTTCCCAACTTCGCCCCATCTTTAACTTCGCCTATACTGAAAAGATCACAACTTCGCTCATGGTAACAGGCGAACTTATGATTTGCTTTGTCGCTTATCTAACTTAGTCTGTTTGGTGCAGATATGGCTGCTATAGGTGGTGCAGGCGGTGATGACGGTGGTGATAACCAAAGACAGTTCTTCCCGGGTCACAACATGTATATAACATTAGACCCGGAGGCGAGCGGAGTTGATGATTTCTGCGAAATCATCACATTCCTACTACGCTCGCGTATATTCCACGCGATTACGACAACTCTGCCGATATCCTTACCCAACATTGAGGATTTTTGGCAGACCGTGGAATATGACTGTAGGGTCGAGCCCCCGGTGATGCGAGCAACAGTCAACAATCACATTGTTCAGTTCTCATCTGAACAGATCGTATATTCCACGCGATTACGTTTTGGAGATGAGACGAAGGATGACCCGATAGATTTTGTAGCTCCCTTCCGTGATGGAGCGTTTTTGAGGATGGGATACTCAGGTCCCTTGGGAGATACCCAGAGAAGGAAGGGGTTTTTGCTTGACCAGTGGCGCTTTCTCATGCATGTCATGATTGTTTGCATGTCAGGGAGAAAGGCGGGCACTGATGGCATGGGCGCGACCATGCAGTCGGCAATGACTGCTCTGACTTATAATAAGCGTTACAGCTTTAGTCAGATGGTCTTCTACGAGATCGATCGACAAAGAAGAGCGGTGTCGCGTGAGAGATTTATCATGTATCCAAGATTTCTCCAAATGATCTTGAATCATGTTGCTCCAACGCTACCTCAGCGCCGACCAATCCGATACGTAGAAAGTGTGAGCAAAAGGATCTTTGCCCAATGCAGATCCTCCAGTGCGATGAGCAAACCTGAGCTCTGTAGGACCGATTCGGGACTCGGTTTCCCAACGATTCACGGGGCAACGTGTTAGAGTGCGGAATCCTCTAACACGGCGATTCGGTGGTGATCAACGGGCACGTAGGTACGATTCCTAAAGGGGTTTGACGCCTAGGATTGGAGGAAACGACCAAGAACACGAAGAACAGTCGAGAGAGTTTCTGTAGGCTGCTGGTTCGTGAGTGTGTATTCTGTTCTCTGCATGTGAAATTTCCCAAGTAACGTTTATATACCGAAGACTCATTCGGTCGAATGAGATACTCATTCGATCGAATGAGATATGGTTCGATCGAATGAGACATGGTTCGATCGAATGAGATCTGGTTCGATCGAATGATATCTGGTTCGATCGAATCAGTCACTGATTCGATCGAATCAGCTTCGTTTGACATTTTCAGCACGTTAACTTGGTTTAACGATCGTTGGTTTCATGTTGAACCAACCTGATAGAACTGGGGACATACATGTGACATTTCATGTCCTAACAAACTCCCCCTTGGAGCCAGTTCTATTTGCCTGTAACCAATCGAGTTCTCTTGCTCGATCGTAACTCCCCCTTGGAGTTATCTCACTCTCTCTTTTCTCAAAACTAGTGGTGCATACGTTGCATCCACAAACTCCTTTCTTCATGGAGTTCTCTCTTGATCAAATGGTACAGTCAGTCAGACTTATCATAGGTTCCGCATATCCTGAGACGCTGTCAATTGGAATTTTGGATTAACATTTAAGCACAATTGTATTAGATTTGTAAAATCGACATTAAAGCATAATCTATCACAATATTCCAAATCATATTTCATTCAATTCAAAACAATTACACTCAGAAGATTTAACTTTGAATTACAACAAGAAACAAGATAAACGAAAGACATGTCAATTAATCTTTAGTTTCTTGGGCATACTTCTTCTGTTGTTCTTTCCAATTTGATCCTGCATGTATGTCATAGGCAAAGCAAATCCTAATGACATTTCTGTACGTTAACGCTTGCTCTATGTCTTCAGGAGCATAAAGAATCTCTGTCTTGTACAACGTATAGACATCCTCCCTTGACAAATTTGTGAGCCACATTGGATCAAAAATACGAATTGTGCTCCAGTTTCCATAGTCATTGAGCACAATAACTGCCTCATGCAGTCTTCCATCATAGTACCAATGCCTGAATGATTTGTAGAAGTCCTGCTTCACCTTTCTAAGAGGAATCTTCTTCATTGTGAGTGGTGGCATGTACTTCAAAATAACTTTTGGCCTGTTGGTGATCGGATCGATCTCCTTTTTGCTTATATATCTCTTCGGCCTTTGTGGTGTGATCATCTTCCATTTTGTGTTGTACTCTTTTCGCAAAACACTCTGATAATACGTGGCAAATGGAGATGAGTTGGCGTATAGCATATCAAGATAATTCAGACGGTTCAGATCATAAGTAGGAAGGGTCTTCAAATTAGTAATACGTTGAAAGTATTCAACCCCCCTTTCTCTCTTGACAGCTACGCAGTTGAGATCCTTCAGACATGCCCAAGCGATAATTTCTCCTGAAGTTCTGCGACCCTTCATCTTATATGACGTTGTATGAGGAATGGTCGGCTTCGCTTGTCGTCTGGATCTAATCTTCTCAAGAATAGCATTGAATGCTTTCTTGCATTCCTCTGTTTTCTCTAAAAAATTGGCTTGATCCGCTTCAGAAGGCTGTTCCATATTGTTTGACCTTTCTTCAGCCTTTTTCTGTATTTCCTCCTCTGTTACATTTTGGAAGAAACTTGCAGAGTTAGGAAGATCGTCATTTTGAGACGTATAGTATTCAGGATACTCTTCCTTTGACAAGTCTTCCATTTCAACTTCATCAAATTGAGAAGGATCGACGTGTGAGGGATCAGTGGCCGTTGATGATGATGAATCAGGTGTAGTAGCAGAAGAAGACGTTTGTTCTGTTGGAGGCAAAGCCAGATACTTGCCTGTTTCTACGTTGGATAATTCAAACATTTGTTCCAATTCTTCTTCTGTGAAATTATGAGAAATTTCACCTTCTTCCAAGTCTCCACTTGCGAAGTTTCGCTGCTCATTTGGATTGTCCAGTAGAAACGTGAAAAATTCTGCTGCAGTTTTTGATTGCAGCGGTTGAACATTAAACGGATCATCATCACCTGTTTGATTAAACAACCACAATTTAACAACAATTTTAAGTAAACATATGTAATATCATAAACATGAAATACAATATCATTACATATGAAACTGAGACTATACAAAAATCATCATTTAACAAGATTTAACATTTAAATCCTCACTACATTCACTCGATTCACTCTTTAGTACCTTCACCTCCATCATCTGAAGAGTCAAGTTCGTCTGTGTCCACATCAACATTTGTTGGACCTTCCAAATGTAGAACATCTCCTTTCAATTCGGTTACTTTCGCTTCAAGGCTTAGATTTGACTCTCTTAGTTCCTTGATAGAAGAGCCCTGATCAGCGACAGTCGCATTCAGCTGACTGTTTTCAATTCTGAGCATGTCGTTTTCGGCTCGAAGTTGGGCAATCTGCTCATCTTTCAGTCGATTTTGTTCTTCTTGCCTTCTGTTCAGCTCTTCTTGCTCAGTCTTGAACATGAACATCTTCATCATAGCCTTGTGAAGATCAGCCAGTTCTGTTGCAACCTGAGGAGGTATAGACATTTCAGGTTGAGGTTGAGTTGTCGGTTGTGGTGCTGATTGTGTTGCTGGTTGCTGTGTTGGTGGCGGTGCTTGTTGAACGGGAGGAGCAGCAGACGAAGTCCCAACTGATTGTAACGTTGGAGTACGTGGGAGATCAGAAAATAAACTCCGATACTTCCTTGTAACCTTCTTCTTTTGCCTCTTCGTAGGCCTTTCTTCGCCCACAACATCCTCGGCCCTAACCTCACCAGCAAAATGCACATCCGATGCACTTGCTTCATCACCAGCATCCAGAACCTCAACGTTAAAGAATGAATCAGCCTCTTTTTCAGCATCTGTTCTGGTGTCTGCCGGTACCGCTTCTTCCTCAGTGTCAGATTCGTCGCTGGTTTTCTGATAAGGTAAGTTCTCGACGTCTGAATCACTGGCGGCATTCCTTCACTTCCTCTTCGGAGGAGCCTTGTAAGACGGATTTGTCACGTGCCCAAAACACCGTTTGTGTGGTGGTCTTGTGGGGCGATCCTTGTAAGATTTTAAACGGTTGAGGGTTTCGTTCTTCATGTGGTCCAGTTTCACCACATCACCCTCATTTTCTTTCAGTAGACCCGGAGCTTGACTATCGACGATCATTTGCACAAATCTCGGGTACTGTAGAAATTTCTCGCCCGCCCCTTGTTTTATTGTCAGATTTTCCACCATGTGGCTGAATGTCATCTGCGAGAAGTTGTAGGGGCGGTTCATCACTAATGCAGCCATTGTGAACTGCATGCTTTCCCTCAATTTGTCAAAACTTGTTCTTTGAGGCCCTAAGCAGTGCATCACCACGTGTGCCAGATATTTGAACTCTGGACACAGATTGGCTTTATGGAGTAGACCGGCATTCAGGTCACCGTCGTACTTCATTCTTGCAAAACATCCTCTGGTTCCAGCAGGATGTAACCTAGTAGGATCTGAATCAGCATCAGCAAACCCACAGACTTCCCTGAGGATTTGGGCAGATACAACAATTCCGTGCCCTCTAACATTGGAGCGAATTACCGACGGCACAACAGTTTTGTCGTGCGAGGCATTCCTCCATAATTCCTGTTGAATTGACATAATGGGTTCTACTACCCTTGAGATAGGTCCGTGAATCCTGGACCGTTTCAGGAATTTGATCATTGTTGCAAAGTCTTTCCCATGGCTTGCCTTTTCGTCGAGAAAGGCTACAATGTTGTGCTTGATTGATGTTTTGAAGGGAACGAAGACCTCTGCAACTTCAGCCATTTTATTTGCAAACATAAACGTGTTAGAACGAACAGATATCGAAAAGACTGAATTCGTTTAACATTTTCAAACATTCTGGACTTGTTCAATTGAATGAGTAAAGATTCGATCGAATGAGCTACTCATTCGATCGAGTGAGCTACTCATTCGATCGAGTGAGATCTAGTTCGATCACAGACAGTCGAATGAGATAGATATCATCTTTGACCTCTAATTCGATCGAACTACTGATCGAATAAGTCTCATTCGATCGAACAAGAGACTCGTTCGATCGAGTAGACTGATTCGACTCCTTCAAACTCAGCCCAGAATCTGCAGAAACCCGATCGACATTTTCGATCGTTTAAGGATACGCGACACACAGATAGCACCAGTTGAAGTTTATGAACATGTATCAACATTAAACTACAATACTTAAACGATTAAAAAACAGTTCAATATCAGTTTCGTTCTAAAGTTCGTTTCCGAGAACTAAAACGACCAAAAACATGATCAAAACACGGTTAAAATCCAAAAAAACTTACATTTTATTGATGTACGTGAAAAATCGAATAAGATGAACGGATCAAAACGAGGGTTTCGCGTAAACAATTTTGAGAGTAAATTTCCGTAAATTTTTTCGAATAATACTGACCGATCGAATGAGTCTGAGTATTTATACTGTTTCTGGACTCATTCGATCGAATGGACTTGTTCGATTGGACCAATCGATCGAATGAGAGTCTATTCGATCGAATAAGTCTCTCGCAACACTTCTCATTCTCACAACAACTGACTCGATCGAATCGGCTCATTCGATCGATTTACTCGATCGAATAGCAACATATTCGATCGAATGAGGGAAAAACTTTGGAAAAATAAACTTTTAAACTTTTTATTCCCTGCCATCGATCGTGGTGCCTTTGAACCTGCAAGAAAACATAAACTTTTGATACTTGGTTAGTTTTCTTAGACATTTTTCGATAATGAGAGCTTAGTTCCTACAGAACATATAGATCATAAGACATTAGTAAACACACGGAAAAATATCAGGCACAACCATCTTTGGGTTTTCTTGTCACTTCTTCTTTCTTTCATGCACAGTCGGTTGCGCAGATAAACATTTAGCAACCTGCATGAAGTTTTCTTTCATTCCTACATACTGGATAAACATTTAGTAGGATCAGACAGGGATCAGACTACCTGTCACGATGATTTCTCATCGATTTTCAAACAAACAGAACTAAATAAAATGAAAAATAAATAGAAATAAGGAAGGGACAGGGATCAGACTACCTGTCACAGGATGATTTCTCATCAACATTAAAGCAGAATAAAAATAAAAATAATTCAGAATAAAAATCTTTTTGAATTTTTATAATATTCAAACTGAAATAAGTAACTGTATAAAATTTAAAATACAATATTTTTGGTTGAGAAGGATCTATAAATAAGAAATCATACAGACTTATTTGACTATCTACTGAGACTTTTCGTGATTTTTTCACATGTTTTTGATTTTTCTTAATAAAAGAGTATACAATATTAAACTAGACATAATGAACATTCTTTTTGTGAGAAAGATCCGAACATGGGATCAGTACTGACATTGTAGCACTCAGTAAGTTCAATATAATTTCTTTTGGTCGATGCATATTACCGATGCGATTATGGGTATATTTGTCCATTTAAACTTAAACAAACATCCTCTCGTCTGTCAATGACCATTTGATAATTGCTTGTGATCACAGCTATGTATCCCACCATATTTTGATTGACTCATGTAGGACCTCACAACATATTGAACAGTCAAATCGGCGCATCTTATTTTTGACAAACGACCATAAGCTTATAGGATCCCCTTTGTTCGCTTTTCATCAAATTTTGTTGCTTTTCTCATTCTTGCGAATTTAATTAGCAACTTGATGATTTTATCATGTTTTCACATACGTGTTCGGTATTCATCTACTTGTCCCAAAATCATTTATTTTATATTTTTTCAGGAGATATCCAAGTTATCAGCGCTGTCCAGGTCGATACTTACGTATCACAGAGGAGATGATAACTTTAGATATACCAGTATGGAAGAGCGCTGTCCAGGTCGATACTTACGTATCACAGAGGGAGATCAATCCAAACCGGTGGAGCATAAGATATTTAATACAGATATCCAAGTTATCAGCACTGTCCAGGTCGATACTTACGTATCACAGAGGGAGATAATAACTTTAGATATCACAGCATGGAAGAGCGCTGTCCAGGTCGATACTTACGTATCACAGAGGGAGATCATTCCAAGGCCGGTGAAGTATAAAATATTTAATACTCCTCCTTAATCAATGTTTAAAGCATTTGATTTAGAAGGGACTTTCGATGAAAGCAGACCTGCAACACGAAGATCTAACATTCTTTAAGAATTTAGCTTTTGGGGGAACCAATTTGGGCCGATGGTAGTTCGTGTACGCGTGATAAGACATATCCTCAATTGATATTGATCTTTAGACAGTGACGTCTCGTCAATTTATCTTAGATGTACACCCATAGCTGACAATCTAAATGATTTAGATAGGTCAAATCCAGACTCAATTCAGTAAGATAAGCCTACCAATATATCACATTAGTACTATGCATGACCAATTTTTCACTTTATATCTTTTTAACATCATGCTACTGTCAGTGTGCCATCACTTCCCAAAGGTTGGATACAATTTCTCTTTTTCTGAATATATGAATGTTTTTTTTTTTTTTTTTTTTTTTTTTTTTTTTGAAAAAAAAAATTTAAATTATTTCACCCCGATCAAGTCAAAGTCTTCAGGTAAACGGCTATCCTGACGATCCAATGGATCAGCTGGACCGACCACATACGAGTATGTGTCCTTCTAACTAAGTATGAACGACTATTTTTCAGCGAAAGAATAAAAACACATCATAAACCGCCCCGGTCACTTTCAGTCATCTGGTTAATGGTTATCCTCATAATCTACTAGTAGAAGTAAGGACCAAACATATCCGAAGATATGTCCTTCAAACTAAAGCATCCAACATAATTCTAAGCGATAGTGACGTTTTTTTTTTTTTTTTTTTTTTTTTTTTTTTAATATAAGGAAAATGAGAATAAGCTATACAGAATAAAAATCTTTTTGATGTCTCAGTATGATAGCGTCTGTGTACTATCATCTTTCTTGTAACAAGATCAACTTCTCAAAATTTTAAAAATTTTTGATGTTTTTGGGTTTTTGTATTTTATATTGTTTTTGGTTTTTCTTGAAACCTTTCTCCCCCTAAAAATTATAAAAACAAAATCTTTTTGGATTTTTCAAATTTTTAAGAAAAGAAAAAAATGAAAAACAATTTAAATGATATCTTCAGGAACATCATCTGATTGACGTTTAACGCCGTTGATCTCTAGCAAATATAAAAACCGTGGTTTGTCAAATGATTTAGTGAAGAGATCAGCGCGTTGTTCCTGAGTGGGGATTTTTACCACATCGATTAACTTCTTTTCGTAACAGTCACGAAGGAAGTGATATCGAATTTCGATGTGCTTCGTTTTGCTAAAATGGACAGGATTTTTGGTAATTGAAATTGCAGCAGAATTATCAATATATATGGGAGTAGTAGAACATTCAATACCGTAGTCACGCATCTGTTGCTGAATCCAAATAACTTGAGAACAGCAACTGGCAGCCGCAATATATTCCGCCTCAGCTGTTGAAGTGGAGACTGACGTCTGCTTTTTGCATTGCCACGTTACTAAACGACTTCCAAAGAACTGACATCCTGCTGTTGTTGATTTGTAATCGAGTTTACAACCACCATAGTCCGAATCACTATACGCATGTAGATCAAAGTTATCTTCATGAGGATACCAAAGACCCCAATCTGGAGTACCCTTCAGATAACGCAAAATTCTTTTGACTGCAATAAGATGGGAGACCTTCGGCTTTGACTGGTAACGTGCACAGAGACACGTAGCAAACATTATGTCCGGCCGAGAAGCAGTCAGGTACATTAGAGATCCGATGATCCCTCTATAGTGAGTTGGATTGATCAATTCACCCTTCTCGTCAGGATTAATCCCGTGATTACCCTCTAACGGAGTTCCCTGTGAAGAGGAACTCATCATCTCGAACCGTTTCAAGATGTCATTGACGTATTTTGTCTGGTGAATGAAGACACCGGAGTCTGTTTGATCAACCTGAAGTCCTAAGAAGAACTTCATCTCACCCATGGAGCTCATTTCAAATTTTTCTTGCATCACTTGTTCAAACTCCTTGCATAGTGTTTTATTCGTGGATCCGAAAATGATGTCGTCCACGTACACTTGTACCATAATGAGATCTCCTTCTTTCTCCTTTGTAAATAACGTGCAGTCGATCGTTCCTCTTCTAAACCCGTTGTTCAGAAGGTGTTTGGATAGTTCCTTGTACCAAGCTCTCGGGGCTTGGTGAAGACCGTACAAAGCCTTGTTGAGCAGGTAGGCTTTGTCCTTGTGATTTGGGTCTTCAAAACCTGGAGGTTGTGCCACATATACGGTCTCTTCGATGTGACCGTACAAAAAGGCACTCTTGACGTCCATCTGATATACTTTGAATCTCTTGAAAGACGCATACGCCAAGAACATCCGGATTGCCTCCAAACGCGCAACCGGAGCATACACCTCATTGTAGTCTAGGCCTTCGATTTGCCTAAACCCTTGGACCACCAGGCGGGCTTTGTTGCGAACAATCACTCCACGATCGTCGCGTTTACATTTGAGTACCCACTTAGTGCCAATTTTCTTCTGTCCTTTGGGGAGATCCACCAGCTTCCACACACCAAGTCTCTTGAACTGTAATAATTCTTCTTGCATGGCTGAGACCCAATTAGCGTCTTTCAGCGCATCGGTGATGCTGCGTGGTTCTTCTTGTGCTAAGAAGCATTCATGGGCATTTAGCGCAACTGATCCTGACAGCATCATTTCAGTGTAGAGACCAAAATTCAGTGTCGACGTGTTTTGACACCCTGTTGAATGTCCCCTATAATGTTGTCTTGTGGATGATCACGTTCAGTCCTGACCACCGGATTGTCAGGAACGACAACATTTTGTTCCAAGTTAGTTAAGTTCGGCTCAGGAACTGGAGCGGTTGGTGCCTCTGAAGTAGACGTTAGAGGCTGATCTGCATTTGGCGCTTCTTGATTTGACGATGAAGGTTGTGGAGTAACCTGTGTCGGTGCCGATTGTACATCATCTGCTGGTGATTCATCTTCAGATTCAGATTCGGATGACTCTTGAACTTGCTCGCTAGACTCTGTGGAGGAAGACGATGATGGACCAGGATGAGGTGAAGATTGCTGTGATTCATCAGGAGGTGCATTTTGCGCCTCATACATCATCTGAATAGCAACCTCATACAAATTGAATGACTTGAACAATTTGTCAAAATCAAACAAACAGTCTTCTCCTGACCCCTTGGCTGGTTCTGTATAGCGTTGAACGTCGACATGGTACCATTCTTCAACTAATTTTGTTGATCTGTTGAAGACCCGTTTGAGAGGTACACTGTAACCCAGAAAATAGCCGTTGATGATCTTCTCTTCGAACTTATTATCGACTTGCCTTTAAGTAACGTGCAAAGAGCTTCAAATGGTTCCAGGTGCTCTAAATTATGTCTCCGTCGTTGAAGAAGCTCGAAGCTTGTCTTGCCGTGGCGCTTGACAATGCCTACCCGATTCAATGTGAAACAGGCGTTGGCAATTGCCTCACTCCAAAACGTGACAGGCAACACTGAGTCTGCTAACATTGTTCTAGCTGTCTCGATTAACGTTCGATTTTTCCTTTCAGCAACCCCATTCATTTATGGAACATACGGGGCACTGAACTCCTGAACAATACCTCTTTCTTTGCAGAAGTTTTCAACATTCGCATTCTTAAACTCTGTCCCGTTATCTGTACGCATTCTCCGAACCTTCAGATTGTACTGTGACTCAAGAGTTGTAACTAGCAGATTTATACACCCAAATGTCTCGGACTTTGCTTTCAAGAAAAACACCCAAGAGAATCTCGAATATTCATCAGTAACCACTAGACAGTATGAGTGCCCAGAGATACTTTTG